>NC_084925.1:40158000-40467000 GCF_958298935.1 Phragmites australis | reverse complement strand
CCTTGCTCTGGTCACGTGATACAGTTGTGGTCTTGATAATACATGCTACCGGCTAACACTTGGTGGTGCAGGATCTGACTCGTGGGGTACACTTATCTATTACACCGACACGCTCACATGTGGTGTGAGTATATGACTTCACGTCATTAGTACCTAGAAAATGGCACATGACCATCAATAAAGGCCCGACACTCGCTTGATGTCGTTAGTCTTTTTTTTTCTTAGAGTAAATTTTATAAAACTACAACTATTTATATAATTGTAACATAGCACTATAACTTTTGAAATTTATTTCATAAAACTACAACTAATTCACCCCTTGATACTTTTTAGCATATATGTGGTTAATGGGTGGGATCTGAATAAAAAGTAATTTTTGTTACCAATGATCAAGTAGTTGTAATTTTATAAAATATACTTTAAAAATTATAGTTTTAAATTACAATCATACAATTAGTTATATGTTTGCAAAATTTACTCTTTTTCTTACTAGAACACGCATACACCGTTAGACGTGCACGCAACGTATCGGCACACGGTCACTGCTTGAAGGCTCAATTAAATACATGAGAGTAACTAAGAAGTGCTTGGATGATCAACGTATGGATTATCAACGTACGGTTCGGCCGAACCCAGATCCGCCCGGGCCCACAAGGGTACAGTAGCCCAGCTCCTGCAGAGTCGTGTAAAGAAACCTCGACTACCCAAAGTATTCTAGCGCACGGAGGTGAGGTGGCACTGATCGGCCGGTGACCGCGACATGCAACTGAACGCGTCGGGCACGAGGATTTTTCGCTCCCCAGCCGTGGCCGCGCAAGCAAAAAACCGGCCGTTGGGCTCGGGCCCCAGCCGCGCCGAGCCGAAGCGTGTTCGCGAGGGACATGCTCGCCCGCACGTACGCGCGAAGGAAGACGACGGCACGGGCGAGACAGATTCGACCGGGCATGGGCATGGCAGCGGCGCGCGCCGGGTCCAGTGGTCGTGCTCCGTGCCTTTGTCCTGGCCTCCAGGTGACCGGGTTATCTGCTTATCGTTGGAGATGTGGAGGACGGTTCCTGGCGCCTGAAGGTGTGAAATAGCCGGTGGTCTCAGATTTTCACGTAGTTCTTGTCGCCGTCGTCGTTGTGTTTTCTTTCTCGTGCCCTTTCCCGTGTGAAACGAAGGCAACGTCAGAGCTCTGTTGCGTTGAGACTAACCTACATGTTACTCTAATCTAACAAATTATAGATCATGTGCAACCTTACTCTAGCAGCATTGTGCTTTGTAGATAGGCTTGAGGAGAGATTTGGAGCTCTGTCCAATCGACTCTGTACTCAATTACCTGTCAACATCTCCGTCGTGACAAAGATACATAACCGTAGTACCAGTACGATGAGGGCAAATCTATCGGACTTAATTTGCACAGGTTTCCTCACGAAAGATCCTTTGCGCAGCGTAGTGACGCAACATGCTGTATGAAACTTCGGCAAGCACGCACCGCTTCCGCAACTGTCGAGTGAAGAGAGATGTCTCTTAATTTTTTGCAAGGACTTGGTTGCCGTGCTTGAGCTGCTCATGAGCCATGACGGCATAGTCGCCGCGAGCTTCCGGGACATTCAAGCAAGTGGAATGCTGCTGCTTCCAAGCAAGTTGAATGCTGCTGCTTCCATCGACCATCGATACCAGAATTTTCTTTATTTTTATATTATAATATTTACAAAAATACACGATCATTTAAAAATAGTACATATCTAGACTACCATCACTCGTTGGATGGACGACACCAAGATATCAAAGCCTGTACAATGGACGATAACTTTTTAAAAATAAAGATGTCCATTCAACGGACGATACCTTTAAAAAATAAAAAAATATTGTGTTCCATTGCTCTTAAAATTCAAAAACAATATCGAAATTATTATGAAAAATTCTAAAAAAGTATGTTGTAGAGGATTCTATAATAAAAAATTCAGCTCAAACAATAACTTGTACGATGAAAAACAAAAAAGACAAATTTTATTGAACAAATCATAGTTTTATCTGAATTTTTTTTGAGATAGATCATAGTATTTCTACGACATACATTTTTTAAAAATTTTATAACTATTTCGATATTGTTTCGAATTTTAATAGTAATAGAACGCAATGTTTTTTAAATTTTTTAAAGGTGTCGTTCGTTGAATAGGTAATACTTTTATTTTTTAAAAGGTGTTGCTTGTTGGAAGGGTGATATTTTGTGTCACCTATCCAGTAGGCTAGATGTGTAATATTTTGAAATGAACATGTATTTTACAAATATAAAAAATAAAATATAAAAATAAAGAAAATTCATCGATGCAAACGGTACTCCACAATCGCTTTGCTCTGTTCGGCCACGCCATCATGACCCGGCCCATCTGTTTAAGCCCGACGATAAAGAGTTGGCCTGCAAGCAAGGGGCCCAATTGGTGATAACAACGCAAAGTTGGGCTTGCAATGCTATTGGGCTTTCTTAGATGAAACATAAGTTTTTTTATATTTTCTAACATTAATATTTAAATTAATAGAATTCTGATAAAAAAATTACAAGAATACTTCTGCCCTTAGGCAGTCCGACATGCAGTGTGTGGGCTAATAGCGAGCTCTGCACAGTAATATTTTTCCTCCTATCTTCTTTGTATAAAATTGTGGTCTTTTGTTGCTCCAAAAATTCTAATTTTTTTTACGTGTTTTATAATTCATGCGCAACTCATTTTAATTAGATTCACTAAAAATCATGTGTAGAATTTAAATTAAAATTCTCTAAAAAAACTACTTTATAACTTTTAATAATTTTTAGGGCCTCAAATAAATTTCCAAAAATCTGGAAAAATTCACTAATATTCATCTTATATGATGGAATAATTTATAAAATTATTTTCATCCCTAGGATATATGGTGAAAAAAGGAGTTCATTTGTAATGCTCTATTTATATGTATTTTTATCATTTCATGTGAATAGAGCGTTACAAAGTAATTCACTTTTTCGCCATATAGACACCGCACAATCGATAATGATAGTAAGAGATTATCATTGCCAGTTATTGAATCAATAATGATAATAGACTCCCTCTGCTGGTTTGAGCCACGAACGGTAGTGACAACCAGTTTGATGTACAAACCGGCATTGATTTCTGCACTATCCGTGTTGGTTTGAGCAAAGAACCAACAATATATCACCACTAACACAACACGTTCGTTGCTCAAACCGGTTGTGGTGGTGTTGATATCATTGCCTCTTCATGGCTCAAATTGGCAGTGACAATTCCACTCATAAAAAAACAACACATATGATTCACATGCAATTCATCATCACATATCACATATGATTCAACACATATAATCATCACTTATCACATAAATGCGGAAATGTAAATAGGGTAGAGAGAGCAAACTCAGTACAAGAATTTTTTTTCCATGGTATCTATAGCATAAATGACGCCCTTAGTCTACGTTAGAGCTCCACTAAGGATATGCTCCTGGTCGGTACCTGGTCACGGCTATTGAGCCACCAAGTCACAAAGACAAAGCCTCAACCTGGATGAGCCACCAAGCCACCAAGGCAAAGTCTCACCATAAGGCTCTCTTCCGGTCCCTTGCCGCTGTGATCACTTTAGAGCTTGAGCCACCAAGAGAATGGTCTCAACGTCCTTGTACACGTGTCTTGCCACCGCTCCACACCAAGTCAGAGGGTCAACAAGCTTACATACGAGTCACCAAGACTTTAAGGTGCTAGCGTACCACTTGGTACAAGGTTATATCACTTATTGATCCACTCTCTAGGTAGCAATCACCTAGCAACACTCTCTCTATGCCTATAAGCACTAAACACTCTTTAATCTTATATTTAACCACCTTGGATAATCACTTTAAGTACTTTGGTGGCTTGAATGTCTTTTCAGGTGTACATGAACTTTTCTGGACTCCAGCTGTATGCCATACCTTCAAATGATTGAGTGAAGGGGTATTTATAGTCTCAAACCCCCGCACTAGCTGTTAACCTAATGGCTCAGAAAAGTTGTTAACACCGAATGATCCGGTGAGAACACTAGTACTAACACCAGATCATTCAGTGAGTACACTCTCACAAACTAGCCGTTGGAACCCCACTCAAGCCACTGTGAACACCAAACACTCTAGTGTATACTTCATCTCCATCACCGAACTATCCGGTGAGTTATCCTGAGCCATCCGAGCCTTTCATTCTTCTCTGTGTAAATTGCTCCGGTGAAAGCATCTGTGCACATCACTTCATCACCGGACTATCCAGTTAGTTGACTTCAGACAACCGAGCCAATGCAACCCTCTCTGAAAATACTACTCCGGTGTACACAACATCCATCACCGGACCATCCAGTGCCTTGAACTTCGATCTTCAACACTTGGCATCCTGTGTAAAGTAGTCTGGTGTTAAGCCTCTGGAGTGTACAACACATACACCAGACCTTCCGATGTGTTGAACTCCTTCTGTCTATTTGCACTGTTCATTATTTGGTGTGTGCAACACATTGATCACTGGACCATCTAGGCTTTGATCTTCAACTTCAATGGCTGCAACCTTCTCTGGACAAAATACTTCGGTGTGTATCTTCTCTGATCGCCGGACCTTCCAGTGAGGTCTTCAGGCCTCTCTCCCCTTTGTCAAATATGTTATGGTGAGTTTAACACCCAGAGCACCGGACCATCCGGTGAGGCAAATCTTTTTGGGACTTCTCCAATTCAATCCAACTTTATCCCGACTATGATGGCTTCTTCGTGTATTGCATTCATGAGACTTACTAACATATATTCTTTACAAATATGTTAATCTCATTGAATATGTTATTATTAATCACCAAAATCATAATCATGACCTAATAGGGCCATTTTCACTATACCCACGTCGAAGAAGGCCTTGAAAACCACAGTCTTGTGGCCCTATGATGTCGGGACCACCTCCCTTTGTGAGATACAAGAAACGGATCTAGAAGGGATCTTCCCCTCCTCAACCATATAGTTGAGCTTGGCTTCGGTGACGGTGGACACCCCTAGTGCACTGGTTTGTAGGGGGTACTTCTTGCTGATACGACGGAGCGCCATGCCTAGCAGTGGCTCAGGAAGGGGCGGAGGAATCGCTACCGCCATGGTTTTTGCCAGCATGCGCCCATCAACGGCCCCGCCTGCCACTAGCGTACCCATGCTGGTAGCGGCAGAAGTTGATTCTGCAAGATGGGTGGCAGCAGCCGAGGTTGCTGACGCGGCAGTGGGTTCCCTATATGTCGCACGGGCCCCAACTAAGAAATTGGCTCTGCTGCGGGCACCAGAGAGAGCCATGGGGTCCCTAGGAGGTGGCGAGGAGTGCTCGTCGGTAATGAAAGCTGGGAGTGATGGGGCCATTGTGCGCGCGCAAGAGCAAATATAAAGTGGAACAAGGATGCCAGATTAGGCCACTTTATAAGATAGGAGAAGAGTTATTGCCTTCTCAGGGAGCCTAACGTCGTGCTTAGCCTCAGAATAGTGTATGATCAAGGTGAGCTAGGAGCACAGCGTGACACATAGCTACAACCGGTGTGATAGGGAGCCCAACGCTGTGCTTAGCTCACTAACTCCCTCGGGCCTCGGACTTAACCTCATTGGCCGTCTCTGAAGGAAACAAAGGTAACCCAGCCACACATGCCACAAGCCATGAAGGTGGTAAAGCCACACAGACAATTGGGTAATCACATCAGCAACAAGCGGCCATACTCATACTCAATAACAGAACAACATTAGGTAGCATGGAAATAAGAGGGCTCAACACCAGATGGGCCACAAGGGTCGTATGCAACATAAGGGCCTAAAATAACATAGCCCTCACTCAACAGAAGTAGAGCCACATCATTTGGCAATCAAGCACCCACAACCAATCCATCGCCAAGTGTACATCAAGAACAACTATACAAGGGCAGCATACCGGCCTCATCCCCACATACCCAACACCATATCAATATATCAAATGAGCAACAACAGGCACAGAGCTCTTCACATGATCATAACCAAATCAAACATGGGCACCAGCCTCCCTGTTACTAGATCAATCAACAATGAAAGGCAAATAAATAGGCAAGAGGATTGACTTATCGGTAGAAGGGTACATAGCTGTCGGAGGATTAACTCCTGTCGCAGGGATCCCGAGAGACCCCTTTTTAGAGATTCGGCCGGGGGGATGATCCTGAATAAGTTCGTCGGAGAAATGAATGGAAGTGGATGTAAACACAACGGCCGGTGGTGGGGGATGATCGACCTAACGCGAAGGGAAGTAAATGCACCGGAGTTTAGACAGGTTCGGGCCGCACGGGGGCGTAATACCCTACTCCTGTATAGATGCAATAACTGTCCTGAGGGAGATCCCTCAAGGATGTAGCTGGTTACAAGAATATTGTGTCTAACTAAGAGCTTGAGGCCCCTTGTTCTTGGGCAGGGACTACGGTTTGGTTCTTCTGTGCTCGATGCTTACGGTCTCTTCTTCGTTGGTCGCGGCACGGTTGACTGCTTGGGCTTTTTTCTGATTCTTGATTGCCTGTTCTCTTCTGTGTGCCGACTCTTTTATGCACTCGCCGGCTGCGACATGCCTCAAACGGGAAGGAGGGGGCACAAGTTCCAAGATGCCATGACTGAGAAATGCGTCATCATTTCCTCTGGGCGAAGTGACCGGGGAGGTGGAAAACGCGGCGCACGCCCGGTCACTTGTCACCATAAACGCCTTGGCAACGGGCAGCCACGTGCAACCCCGAGCACTCTTTCCCGAGCACTTTTGCACAAATCTTTCGGGGAACCGAGAGCTCGGGGACTGCGGCCCGAGCACTCTCTCCCGAGTACTCTCACACTGGCCCTCGGGGAACCGTGCGCTCAGGGGATGCTGCGCACAGTCCCCGAGCACTCTCTTCCCGGTACTTAGACTCTGCGGGTCATCGGGGAACTGGGGTGCTCGGGGACCAGAGACCGTGGCCCCGAGCACCTTCTCCCGGAACTTGGACTCTCCTCACCCCACAGGAGGGACCTCGCGGGATGGTGACACGTGGTGGACGGCTGGCCTGGCCTCGGGACTCAGGGACCCCCGGTTCCTGATACACCGACAATAGCAGAGGTCGACAATAGCACACACTGGTCATTAACAGGGCAAGGCTGGAAATAACACATACACGCGCTTGGCGGAAATAGAGGAAAATGGCGAACCACCACGCCAGTAGACACTCACAGCACGACGGCTCTAAGACGCCCAACCAGATCCGACGACGCTTTGACTCCTAGCCGGCGGCACATCAACACATCAGTATTCAACTTTCCCAACCAGTAGCATTAAGATTACCCAGCCAACGGCCCAAAACATGGCCAGACGTCGATGACAACACGCTGGCCACATCATGCATGAATCAACAAAACCAAAACATTTTGACGACAACGAGGCCAGAGCATATCCGCTTCCACGACTGTAACACAAAGGCCGACAAAATTAATCTCCACAGCCATGGCAACAAAGGCCAGCCAGAGTAATCTCTATAGTGATGACACCAAGTCAGCCGAAGAAACAACATAGCATACCTCAACAGCCCTAGCACAAGTGTCGGCCGGAGCACACACACAAAATCAATAGCCAAGGATAGCATCCACACGGTGAACATGGCCATAACACGCACATTGGCGGCAACTTGCAAATCACCGGACGCGGCAACGACCCAAAGCCAACTCGACGGCGGTGAGTACAGGAAACATGCACACATTAGAGCCCCACACAAATCAAAAGCACCAGAGATGACAACGACCAACATATCTCTAAGGCCACAACACAAGCACCGGCCAGGACATAACCACAACAGCCAAATCATCTCAACAACCACCACACGAAGCCAACTGGAGCAAAATACCTGTTCATCTTGGCGGCCAACACATCTCAATGTCCACGACACAAAGCCAGCTGGAGCCACAAAACATAGTGATAAGATGGATGCACTCGTCGGTGACAGATCCCACCTAGTCGGTAGCAAGTCACCAATGAAACGGTCTACCCAAACGACGACGCATAGCCACCCACACAAAAGGCAAAAACATAGCCAACCAAATCTCGATGGTCACGACACGAAGGCTGACCGAAGCTTATCTGTAGCATATAAGAAGGAGAGGAGGAGGTGGGTCACAGCAGGAACCCACCAGCGAGGGGGTGGCAACCATGGTGTTCTAACGATAGCGACGACAGAGGCGGCGATAGAGCTTTTGAGGTGGCAGCAAATCTCTCCTCCTCTCTATCTCTCTTCTCTCTCTCTGGCCTCCTCTTCCCTCTCTTCTCTCCCTCTGTTGCTTCCTCCCCCGTGGGCACCCTCTCTTGGCCCTTTATAGCGGCGGCTAGGGCTCCCTCAGCAGAGAGATAAGGCTTGGAGGTGGTTAGGATTTGGGGAAGAAGAGTCTTGATCGGATTCAATTGGAGGTGCAGGCAAATCGGATGAAGAAACGAACCCAACGGTGGCAATCCACCAGCTAATGGAGAGGGTAAAGGGCGCGTGCACGGCTGGGCGGCTCGGCGGATAGGGATGAGAGAGGGTGGCTCAGTCATGCGGAGCGGCACGCGGGCTGGTGGAGCGGCTCAGGCGCATGGGAGAGGCGGCACGAGCACGTGAGAGAAGAAGCACAGGAGCCCGACTAAGTTTGGGAAAGGATAAGGAGAGGGGGAGCCTCGGGCTTGGGCCGGCTCAGTGGGGAAAAGGAGAGGGCGCTTAGGCTGGGCTGACCAAAGAGAAGGGGCCGACCGAGGCCTCTTTTCCTTTTTTTTATGAATGTATATGTATGTTGTGTTGCGCATATATATAAGACAAAATGTCGTCGTACACAATACAGAAAGGTTACACTTGGTATCTACGAATATGTTATGTCTCTTCGACCTGACTATATAAGGATGGGAGAATGTACATCCATGAGCATCTAATCCTAAGCCATAAAATCAAAGAAGCCGGACAAGTCGTGCAAAGCAAGCCTAGTCGAATATGAGCAGAAACTGAAATCCACAACAAAGTCATACCATGACAACATTCATCTAACAAGGGCTTCAGGATTTAGAACATGAGAAAACTCATCGATATCCTTATAATTAGATCTAGACATATCTCCATTATAATTGTATTTTTCTGAGATTAATTAAGGCAAAATATGACATAGGATTATTATCCTAACGGAGGCATGAACCTGTATAAAATCTTGTGTCCTCTTTTTCGATACACATAGTTGATGACTAGGTATCTCTACTTTAAATAAATATTTGTATAATCGACTTTACCAATCATCGACACCGACAGTGATATCATAAAAAAGTTTATGTCATGAGTCGACGGTGATAAGGGGTTCTACAACAACGACATTGATAATCTTGGATTTTCACTATCAGTTGTTTAGTGTGGTTTCAATAACCGGTGGTGATGCTGGTTAAGATGGATTGTTATAGTATGGATCGATCTTCTTAAGAATGTTAAAAGATTGTTGTTTCTACAGGTAATCACTTTAAATGTAGCAAAGTATTATTCTGTATGTATAGTACCATATTCTTGCTTACAACCTTAACTAACAGCATATATACGTAAAAACGGTCTTTCCATGTTGTTGACGATAGATACCTTGATGCGACAACACTCAATGAAGTTATTTCAGTTGTCGCTGTCCATGTCTCATATAGTAACCCGGTAGAGATCATTGAACCCAATGTATTTAAGATCGTTATAGATACTGGGGAAATACTTTTCACAGTGACAAAACATTTCACTAAATCATAACTAAACCTTTTTCCAAGTGACTTCGAGCTGAGTTGAGCTTATTGTGAACTCCCACCATAAGATTGAGAACTTGATAAATACACTATTGTGCAAATAAGAAGAGAGCATCATGGACTGTTACAACACCCAATTTTCCATTTCAATAAATATGTGCTTATGTATCCTTATAGCTTAAAAACTCAAGAGAACTAGCAAAAAACAAACTATATATTCTGACTTAATATTGACTTAGAATGATCAAACATTATTTAAATCGGTAAAGTGTACGGATAATTTCCTTTTACCCTATGGCCGATTTGTTTGATCTGCTATGCAAGCTATTTTTCTTGCATATTCTCGTTCTTTTGAGTCTACTTTAGACAAAGTAAAAACTACAGCCATTGTTGATTCATATCTAGTTATCATTTTTAATTCTTTTATTCATTTGTTGTTTCATATCTAGTTATCATTTGAGCCATTGTTGATTGATTATCAACGACTGAGGAAGTTGTGTGCTAACCTCTGCAGACATAGTTCCTGAACTCCTGGAGACTTAAAAAAAAAAAAATTCTGTAAAATATGCTTATGAATTATGTACGACGAGCAAACATGTGTTGTTGTTGAGTAGTGACTTCATCTTAATTAAATTAACAAGAGCTAATCTGCTCATGAGAGTCTGGGCAGGGAATTAGTATGTCTTGTCACTACTATAGAAGTAATAATAGCAGATACAACGTTACAAACAGTTACTTAAAAGCTGTCACTGATAAATTACGCATAGACGGTTGATATAAAAAAGTATATGTAATATTTCTAATCATTTAGGAGAGCGAGAACACATAAACGGTTTTACTAAAATATCGTTTGTGTGTTGACAGCTCCTATACACAGATAGTTTTTCAGAAAAATCGTTTGTGTATTGTTGAACGACACCGTTGGCTCTGTATGAAAAACTGTCTATGTCTAGTAGCCGTCTACACACAGACGACCTTTAGTAAAACCGTTTGTGCATTCTCGCTCTTCTAAACACATACGTTTTTTTAAATAAATATCCGTATGTGTTTAGATGATCAATATACATAAGTTTTATAAATATCTGTCTGTATTATATATTTGAAAATTCATAAAATATTCATACTAAGTCAAACGAAGAAACTTTTTATATGAAAATTATAGTTTTTGACAAGATCTACAAATTTGTAGTTTATAATCTTTTCATTTGAAGTTATTTATATGGTCAAATAATTGTCTAAAGTTTTGGACAACATGGATCAAAAGTATAAAATATCTTATTGCTATTAGCAGTAATATACATGTGAGATGGTAAGAAAACTACTCGTAAGGCATGATGTCATGAGTTCGACGCCTACAAACTGCCGCGCAAGTAACAGACGCTTATTGATTTTTTTATTTTTCCTACATTGAAAATGTTATTTTTTTTCTAAAAATAATATCGCAAATGGTTTTATTGAAAATCATTTTTGCTATGTCATATTACAAATGGATGGTTACCCGCCTGTGATAAAATTGACATCACAAACACTTTTACACAGATGGCTTCATTCCCCGTCTATGATATGAGTTAAAAATCATCTATGATAGCATGATATGTGGTAGTGTGTGAGTTACACATTATTCTACCGTGAACCATAGGATCTATAGGTGGATCATTAATCTTTTTCTTGCCTGGTCGATCAGTGCTGAAATGTTTGTCCATATGTAGGGATGAGCATGGAGCGATCCATAGATCCACTTTAGCTCAGCTCAATAAACTAACTAGTAACTTTAATTAGATAAAAATAACTAGTTAGTTAACTAAGTTGTACTATAGTGGATCCATAGATATCCATTGTGCTCTACACCCATCTCTATCCATATATTTGAAGAGAGCAGTGCTACCACTATATTGTGCCTGGTGTCTCTTGTAAATGTTTGCCCATATGTTTACGCAGAGCAGTGCTATCACGACATTTTGTTGGTTAAGGAATGAACTGAGAGTTTCAAAAGAATTTAATAGTTAGGAAAAAGAATTGCTTGTGAAGCCATTTGAAAACAAAGGAACAAGAATATATATAAGAATTCCTATCAAATTTTCATGGGTTACTTTGTGTCATAATCTCTCCCCAAATTCGTGTTTTTTCCACGGTACATTGAAACGGTCATTCTTGCAATTTAATTTGCTATGTTTGTGCGCATTTGAACTACTACCAAATCTGTGCTTCTCAATTCTCATATTACTATGTTATATTTTTGTGTTCCAAAAGCCACTAATTTCATTAGTTGGGCTCAACCGCTCAAGCAGATATTCCACATGCATCTTCCAAACAATCCAAGTATATTGATTTCATATTAATCTAGAGATGATCGAGCAGACATATGATCACATGATTCCACCAAATAGGGGAGCTCTTCCTCTTCTTCCTCCTCCTACTCCTCTTCTCTTCTTCTTCCCCTTCCATGCCAAAAAATGGGGGGGGGGGAGGGGGGGGGGTCTCCTGGGTGTGCTAGGGGATAGGGGGTTTGAGCCCTCTGCCTCCATGGTCATGATTTTATCACTATCATGTGGACGTAACATAAATACCATTTTATTATAAAGTACACGGATAAGTCAGTGTGTCTTACACGCAGAAAGATGTATGGAATACAAACTACGCATGGCCATTCATTTTTGCCACTTGGCGTAGAAAATGATACCAGAGCAAACAAAATCATTCCTTTTGTGTTTCATGCATCTTCATGCCCTTGTGTATTTTGTGTTCCATTCCTCATATAATAGTAGATATAGCAGTTTGCTTCTAAGATATTATCTAAAGTGATATAATTACTCCCATAGCGACCAGACACTTTTCTGGCATCTATCACCAAGCTGTGAAGAATATTTTCTTTTTATGAAATGGAAGTGTGAGCTACATATTGTAAGCTCCCTCCAAAACACCGCCAAATTAAATTGTGTTGATATATGACACAAATTTATTACGCACAAGTATCCTGCACAAGCATATATCAGTATCATAGACATCTGCACTCTGGTAGGAAAAAGATACTGGCGCAAATCCCTTAATTTGTAGCTTAAAAACTGAAGAGAACTAGCAAAATTATGCAAAATGTAGGCATCGATTGGTCACTGCTATCTTCACCCTGTTCATATCTTCCCTATCATATAGTAGAAATTAGTAGCTCCTCTGCTATTTTGGAGATATGAACATATATCGTAGAAATTAGTAGCTCCACTGCTATTTTGGCGTGCTTGCAATGACAAAAGCGTTGTTGTTGTTCATCGCAGCACAACTACGACCTTGACTCAATTGGTCCTCCACGTAACAACTGATCCTTTGCCTGCATCCAGTCATGTGAAGCCATTTGAAACAAAGGAACATGAATATATATAAGAATTCCTATCAAATTCTCATGGGTTACTTTGTGTCATAATCTCTCCTCAAATTCGTGTTTTTTCCACGGTACATCGAATCAGTCATTCTTGCAATTTAATTTTCTATGTTTTGTGCACATTTGAACTACTACCAAATCTGTGCTTTTCAATTCCCATATTACTATGTTATATTTATGTGTTCCAAAAGCCACTAATTTCATTAGTTGGGCTCAACCGCTCAAGCAGATATTCCACATGCATCCTCCAAACAGTCCAAGTATATTGATTTCATGTTAATCTAAAGAAGATCGAGCAGACATATGATTATAGGACTCCACCAAATTCTGGAGCTCTTCTTCCTCCTCTTCTTCCCCTTCCATGTCAAAAACTTGAAGGGGAAGGGGGGGGGGGGAGGGGTGCTCCTAGGTGTGCTAGGGGAATAGGGGATTTGAGCCCTCTTCCCCCACGGTCATGACATCATCACTGTTATATGGACATAACACAAATACCATTCTATTGCAAAGTACACGAATAAATCAGTGTGTCTTACATACAGAAAGATGCATGGAACACAAACTACGCATGGGCATTCATTTTGCCACTTGGCGTCAAAAATGATACCGGAGGAAACCAAATCATTCCTTTTGTGTTTCATGCATCTTCATGCCCTTGTGTATTTTGTGTTCCATTCCTCATATAATAGTAGATATATCAATTTGCTTCTAAGATATTATCTAAAGTGATATATTTACTTCAGTACCGACCAGACATCATTCTGGCACCTATCGCCAAGCTATGAAGAATATTTTCTTTTTAAGAAATGGAAGTGTGAGCTACATTATTGTAAACTCCCTCCAAAACATCGCCAAATTAAATTGTGCTGATATATGACATGAACTTATTATGCACAAGTATCCTGCACAAGCCTATATCTATATCATAGACATCTGCACTCTAGCAGGAGAAAGATACCAGCGCAAATCCCTTAATTTGTAGCTTAAAAACTGAAGAGAACTAGCAAAATTATGAAAAATGTAGGCATCGATTGGTCACTACTATCTTCACCCCGTTCATATATTCCCTATCATATCATAGAAATTAGTAACTCCCTATTCCTTAAGTGAACTGCCTTGGTAATGAGTTTTCACATGTGGTCTCTTTTGGGTATGTGAAAATTGTCTATTTTCACATGCCTTTGACCAGTGTCGGGTGTCTAAACGCCTCTGAAAATGGGTTACCACCTACTTCTAGAAATATTTTTTTAGTAGTGACATGAACATATATCATAGAAATTAGTAGCTCCAGTGCTATTTTGGTGTGCTAGCGATGACACAAGCGTTGCCGTTGTTCATCGCAGCACAACTACAACCTTTACTATATTGGTCCTCCACTTAACCACTGATCCTTTTGAAAGTACAATGATGTCACCTAGAGGAGGGTGAATAGGCGTTTTAATAAAACTTAGTCTCTTTTACTATTTGGTCTAAACTTGCAGCGGAAATAAACTAACGATTTTTTATAAGTGAAAAGTCTAAATATGCTAGGCTCAACTAGTGCACAAACATCCTAAACCAATATGAAGCTTACAATCCTAGAGTGAGACAAAGATTATTCAAATCAAGCAAGATAACTCTAATATGAAAGTCTGAAATTACTGTTCATCAAAAGTTCCAATTTTGCAAATCGGAAGTTCTGATTAGTTAAAATAGCACATTTCAAAATTACAAAATTAACTCTATGCATATACAAATAAGCATACAAGCATGGATATTATAGTGAAGTACAAGAGTAAGTAAATACAAAAACAAATAATTTATTACCGAAGTTCGGGTATCCACTGATATCCTACGTCTTCATTGAGGAAGCTCAGTCACACTTGAGCCAAATCTTTTTTTAACCCTTTTTCTCACGAGGTTGCACACATACACTACTCGTCTCCACTATGGCCAACTCTTCCTCTACTTTGAAGATGGTGAGTTTCGCAACCACTTTCGGGCCTCCTCACAATCTTCACTTGAGGAGATCGCCGACAATCCACCACCGAGCTGTCTAGGAGATGTTGGTCTCTAAGAGTAACAAACTCTCGAACTCTCACACAATCAATACTGAGTGCTCAAACACACGCAACCTATACAGCAATTTGTGGGCTACCAAAGCACCACACCCCTTACACACCTCTCTACAGGCAGAGAGATGAAAACATCGGGGACCAAGCACTATACAGGCACCGACTAGAGGACATGCTCCTAGAACACTAGGTCATCGTCATGGAAATCTTCAAAGTCTTCCACCGAGCAGCATAGGTATTGTGGAAGATAGCAAGGGTGAGCACATGAAATACTTAACAAGTATGAAAAAATAATGATATGTAGGCTTACAACAAGAATAGAATAGCAGATAGTATATTTGCGTAAATGCGAGTAATGAAATGATATTTGGACTCAAAAAGCATTAAACAATTATTAAGTGAATGTAATCCATACAGTCCTACACCCAGCATACAAGGCTCCCCACCTTGTATATCATAACCGTCTAGTACTCCCTGTATATAGAAACTCTATCTGTCGTTTTCTGACAGTTAAGCTAAGAGATGCTCACCTAGTCGATCGTGACATGATTAGGCTTCCTCTTAAAAGTTGATACAACAACTAGTTAACAACTTAACCTAGCTTCAATAAACAACCCTGCTAGACTCATATGTTAGTTTCGCATAGCTAAGAGTTGCCGATCTTCATTTTTCCCGTCGTTCTTCTTTCGCTTTTGTGTTCCCTTGGTTTTCTTCTGGTGTTCCTTTGCTTAGTTGATATGTGCTTTTCGTTGTTAATCTGCATAGACTCAGAGCCAAGAATCTAAGCAAGGATGTGAGGAAGGAATTGAAGGTGAGATCCAATGATGAAGATCGCGGAAGACTCGAATGACAGGACCAATCAAAATTTGATATTCGTCAAGGCAAAGTCCTAACTCCTTGATCATATTAATCCCATGTTTGCAATATAATAAAATGACGAACTAAAGCATGGTAGTTATACATGCATGCTATATATGATAGTTTCTCTTTAAATGTTGGTATAAGTTATAACTCATTTATCGAGCCATACTGCAATCACTACTCGCAATACTCAGATGGTAACCTTAGAATACTTCCAATACCTGATATAATGATATTGGATGAAACCTGTCAACTAGTATGCTTATGACTGGTTACTTTGCTCTCTTCAAAGACACTTGATCTCTCTTTGAAGAGTACTTGATCACTTTTTATTATGATCACTTGCTTTGCAAATGAGTGAAATGTGCTGAGGTGATTAATGGTGTGTGTGGTGGAAATGGTGTTGTGTTAATAAAATCTTGAAAACCGCTTTGGCAGGGGTGAGCGGTGTAGTCCTCTAGAAGTTGGAGGCTATATCATGGGGTATTCATTGGGGGAAGGATGCCTCCTGGTAAGCAAGTCCTTAGGGGATGATTGTAGATATGAAGATATGCTTGCCCTGGCCGTGTAAGGACCGAATTGTTGAGCTGCTGTGCTATACCATCCCGTGCAATCATGCGACGTGTTATGGGCAAGAATTGATCACACACCCTATTTGCTGAGCACGGTACCCACCCTAGAGGCAGGGTGCCATGGGAACTTAGGAGAAAACTCATTAATGTGTGAAGTACTAGTGCTGGTTGGTGACATTGCAATGGCTGGACTCAAGCCGCGAGTATTCCAATTCTCCAGACCCCTATTTTTCCTGTGGGTGGATTGTGTAGCAACATGCTAGATGGGTACGAGATCTTGGTATAATTCGCTCCTTAGCTTGCAATAGTTGAAGGCTGAGAATATTGTGTGGGTACAGTGTACCACCTCTATAGATTGTAAATCTATTTGAATAGTTGTGTCCATGGTTATGGACATACAAAGTTACATATTCACAATGGTTACTTTTGTGGTGTGTGTATCCCTTGATGTGTGAGTGAGCAGTGTGCCCGTATTTTATAGAAAACCGGTTGTATGATGTTGAAACTGGTTAGACTAGATGTCAACCGGCTAAAAGATGAGAACTGCAGGGGAATATATAGCTTTCCCCTAGAGCCACACATATCTTATAAAATCAAACATGTCTTTTGATTAAACTGGTTTAAACCAAATGTTACATCTGAATTCACACTGTATGTAAAACTAACTTTACGCCCAAACAATAGACCTATGGTTTATTCCTTGGTTACCTCCTTTATGTATCTACTCAACTTCTTGAAGTAGTGTTAGGATTTGTTGAGCACTTTTCATACTCAGTCTTTGCTGTCAAATTGTTGAAATGAAGATCAATCTCGACCTAGACGAAGTTAAAGAGAAGAGTCTAAGATCACATCTGCATCCAAGTTGCATGTGGCATTGAGTTGTTTCGCTTTGTGCCACTTCGTTCCACTGTATGTATTTGATATTATTTTATTAAACTATGTGTGTCAGCTATTTGATATTAAATTATGTATGTGTCAGGTACTTGATCTAGTGACTGATACAAGAGGCATAAAAACCCGAGATTAGGGTCTTACAATATTTTTCCTTGACCCCTAGGCTGGGGCACGCCACGCATCTTAATCTCTCTCCCATTGCGCATACCGTAGAAACTACAGGTATATATACCTTGCACATTGCTGCGGGATTGCTGAGTTTTGAATATATATGTTGCATCAAGATTGCACAAGGATCATTATGGAGCATTCAGAATAGTTGTTAGCAAAAGTAAAATCATATTAATTAAGAATTAGACTGCTTATTAGCTTAATAGTCAACATCTTATTTGAACGAACCGGCAGAGAGCACTGTCCGTTATATTGATAAGGCAAGAAACGGCCAGACTGTCCGTCATTGCCTACTTCGTTGCATCACATTTTCTTGATTAAGCGGTAAGATTCATTGTCAACTTCTTCGCATGCCACCTCTGTTGATTAAACATCAAGTTTAATTGAGAACTTCAGTCTTGGTTCACTACAGAACCTGATTTAACAGAAACGGCCCAGTACCATGCAAGCTTTGACAAGATAGTCAACTAGACTTTAATGAATATGAATGCCAACCAAAGAGCCGCAAAGGGAAAACAATGTAAATATGTAGACAGTTGAAGACTATGACAACTGCAGTCTCCATTCATAGCTGGACCTTACATAACCTGATACTTTTTTTAACCAAGATATAACCGGAAAACTAAAGTTACAATCATGTATTCATGTACACTAAAGGATGATTATTCAGGCATTTCATCGAGAAAAGCAATGCCTTGAGTAGACATAGGAGGAAACGAACAATGCGATGCTAACGAAGGACGATGCGATCGATCAAAACATATAAACCAGGCAGTCACTGCCAGAAGCATGCATGAATGCCATGACTAGTGGTGGATGAAGGGCACCAAGTAGGGGAGCTCTTCCTCTTCTTCTCCTCTTTATCTCTTCTTCTTTATCTTCCATGCCAAAAATTGAAGGGAAGGCTGGGGGTCTCTTAGATGTGCGAGGGGATGGAGGGTTTGAGCCCTCTGCCCCCACAATGGATCCACCTTTGCCCATAACATCATCATTGTAATGCGGATGTAACACAAATATATTCTATTACAAAGTACATACATAAGTTAGTGTGTCTTACACGTGGAAAGATGCATGGAACATAAACTACCCACACGCATAAGCGTGTCGCTAGGGATGATCAATGTCATGTGTGCATTACACAAATACAGATTATGTGTAATACAAATACACGCATGACTCAGAAAATGCAAGAAACACAAAGCACACACGCAGACATGTATGTTGCCACTTGGTGTCACACACACATTCATATGAAAACTGGTATGTACTTCTGAAAGTACATACTCCATACTATGATATATCACATAAATAAACTGGATATACTCTTTTATCACTATGAGTGTACTTATATACTCATTCTAAGATACTTCAATAAGAATTACATGAAAAAATTAAAAAGAAGTCCATCTATTTTAATAGATTTTGATAATACCTTCATATTTGTACATAAAATATAATATACTCAAAAAAATATGTACAAACCACCTAAAAAAGTATACATACCACTTGGATGATCTTATATACTCACATGCTTCATGTATATACCATTTATCACATGAGATACTCCCTATATTATGAGATACATATACGAGAGTACATACTCTCGGGAGTACCAAATATGCTTCATATATACACACACTGTATGTATATTCTGCAGGTATGCTTACTGTAGTTCATGTCTGCGCACACCTCACAAGTTGTAACTCATAGTGTTTCAAATTGTAACTCACAGTGTTTCATGTTGTAACTGGGCAATATGCGCAGTGCGAATAACAAGTTGTAATTCACAGTGTTAGCTTCTTGTATTGCAATTATGCATTTATGGACGTGAAGTTGTAACTGGTCTACCTAACAAGTTGTAACTCACAGTGTTTCGAGTTGTAACTGGGAGATGTGCGCAGTGCGAACAACAAGTTGTAACTCATAGTATTGCCTTCTCGTGTTGTAATTATGCATTTCTGCATGTGAAGTTGTAACTGGTATACCTAACAAGTTGTAACTCATAGTGTTTCGGGTTATAACTGGGGGATGTGCGCATTGCGAATAACAAGTTGTAACTCACAGTGTTAGCTTCTCGTGTTGCAATTATGTATTTCTGGACGTGAAGTTGTAACTGGTCTACCTAACAAGTTCTAACTCACAGTATTTTGAGTTGTAACTGGAGGATATGCGCAGCGCGAATAGCAACTGCGCATAGACAGCGCGAATAGCAACTGCGCATAGACGTAGAATAGCCTCGCCGTGTGTGTGTATGGTGATGGCACAAGCGTCTTTTAAGAATAAGTTCTAACTTTATGCATTTAAAATATATAGTTGATAATTCTTTCTTTTCCTCAGCAATTGAAGTCTACTTTTGTCTTTAGATATCTTAGTGACGAAAATATCTTCTGCGCAAAATGCAAAAAAAAAAGCCCTACTCCAATGAAGTCACCCAAAACATGTTGCTTGCATCACTACATAAAACCATGCAAATCATCCCAGCACGACATGGTCTCCCTTGTGTGCTTCGTAATGTGGCGGACGGGAGACCGCTCCGAGGGCCAAACCTGGTCGCAGAACGTGCAGACGAACACCTCCGGCCATCCAGCAGTAGACGCAGGCCTCCCTGGGAACTGCTCGCTGCTGCCGGAGGCCATGTCGCCTCTGCCTGGTTGATCGGTCTCTCCTGCGGAGAAATGAGAGAGCGAGCGGGGAGGAGATGCTAGCGCACTGGCTTTGCTCGTGGCGACGCTGTGGTGGGCACTGGATCTCCAGACGAACGACGTCTCGCAATTTGTAGATCAGTGGCGATGGGGAGGACCGGTCCGTGCTCGCAATTGCGCTGCAAACAACGGTGTCTCTTGTGGCGCAAGCACACCATCCATGAGAGAGCACTGGTGTGTGTGAAAGATTAGGATGTGCGCCCTATGTGGGAAAGTTTAAAAAAGACAATGTGCATCATACATTTCTACGAGAAAACAATTGAAGAAAAGGTTTTCAAAATTCGCTTAAGGAACATTATATTGCTCCGCCGAAGTGCCTCCACTTCTTATGGCTCATCCACGGTAGCCGTCTCTCAACAAGATTCTGGCATGTTCCATCACCGGAACATTGTGGCGACCCCGAAGGCCCAAACTACCCCTTCCACGGCCTTGAAGAAGATCAGGATCACCTGTTCTTGACTTGCCCCCATGCACGAACATCTGCTTCGTGCCGGCGTGCTCGACATGGGAGGGCACTGGTGTGTGTGTGTGTGTGTGTGTGTGTGTGTGTGTGTGTGTGTGTGTGTGTGTGTGTGTGTGTGTGTGTGTGTGTGTGTGTGTGTGTGTGTGTGTGTGTGTGTGTGTGTGTGATTGAATTCTGGTCACAACCTTCCATCTGCGGGCGGCCACCTGTAATATCTGGAAGTACCGGAACAGTCTTTGTTTCCGGCGTGAGCACCTCCCGGCGATGGTAGTCGTCAATAACGCTGTGTCTTGCCTTGGCCATGAGATGGGTAGAGGCAACCCATTTAGCCATGCCATGGTCCATAGCGTGGCAAAAAAAGGTTCATTAATTTCTAAAAATATAGTGTCCAAGGGTTTATTTCAAATATTAATTTAAAGAAGTTTCTAGATCATCATAACAATGTGCCATCCTTGTTGACAAGCTAAAGTTTTGTATGAAAACACTACTGTAGAAACCCTTATCAGTGTCCGTTCAAAATCATGATCAGAGTCGAGTTTTGAACCGACATTGATGAATCAGCACTAATGGTCCCTAACCATCACTGTCGGGTTTGGAACCGACACTAAAAATCACTATCAGTGCCCGTGCCGATTGGTAAAAACCAACCGGCTCTTTTCAAAAGCTATGGTTTGCCACCAATACGTGCACATTTTAAAATATTGGCGGTCGCCAATAGTATATAGTATATTTATAGATACACACATTTAAATTTAATTCACGAGATATTAAGTTTCATCGTAGCATATATACACAAGTACATATAAATTTCAGTTATAAAACATAAAGTCTCGTCACAGTATATATACACTGCATACATGTCAAGTTTTATCAACGCTGCAGATAATAAATTCGATATTCTCCTCACTACCAATATGTTATATAATAGATAGTTACCATATCCGGTTACTCTAGAATTTCACATAATTCTCTAGGCATATCTTTATCTCTAGGAAGGGGATCTCTAGAAAAAAGGAAGCTACTCGTAAGTACCTAAAGCATCCCGTAACCGAAAAGATCTATCTCTAAGAATAGGAAGGAAGAGTCTAGAGGACATACGATACCCCATATATATACGGAATAGAGGGCCCTACGGAGGACAAGCGAGAACAAATCATAACAAGCGATACAAATTCCACAAGCCCATACAAGCCAACAAAAGTCAAGAAAAAAGTCGTCGACTAGATTTAGATCCATCTAGGCTAGCTACACCCCTTTATAATAGGCTCATATCAATACAAGACAAATATTACCTAGGGTTATTATAATCAGGGAGGCCCGAACCTGTCTAAAAACCTATGTGTGTTTCCCTTATAATCTATCTACTCAAAGCATCCTCTATTCTTCAACAAGTTTGTTAGATCGACGATTTACCAATCATCGACAGCTGGCGTTGTCTGTGGGGATCATGACAAAAGGCATTGAAGAGTATACACACAACATGCTGTTGACATCACCCAAAGCTTCGATGAAAACTAGTTTTTCGGATGAGGGGTTCTACGTCAACTTTACCTCTCTCTCCCCTTGATTAACCGATAATCGATCGGGTAGATTTCGACGATGAACTTTTTGGCAACAATTCAAGTGACGAGGTTGGTCGTTTTATGGATCAATGCGCCAAAGATTATGTTATCAAGTTCGAACCACTCGGTTGTCAGGACAATTGTGAATGTCTGATTCATAGCAAGTCAGGATCAATCCCTGTAACTTCTGACAACATGGATTGTCAAGACACCAATTTGGAACAATCCGATGAAGCATCCATGATGCATCTAGACATCTCCTCCAATGGAGATTAATCCCGAGAAGTTTTCGCTATCAGAAATGGGGATGACGATCTAGGTCATCATGACGACAACCCTACAAATGCTCTGGGTCCTCCAGCCTTGGCAGCAAGCAATGGTTAGCCTCACACGGACACACCACCTCCAGTCCTTGCCAGGGATCTGGTATACAGTATCCCAATTATCAACAAGGGGCTTACCAATTTAAATCCACAACTGATAAGAGGATCCTCCTACAAGAGGCCCTCATGCGCCCTCCGACTATAGATCAGGCTACCCCAGACGGTAAGGATTGGGGAACTCTGTAGTTGACTTGATAAAGGAGATCATGCTCCAGGCCAAAAACTTCCATCTGGCCCTAGCCAAAAATAGTACTAACTGAGGCAGGCCAAGCAATCCTCCTCTATGAGATGCAACGGACCTGGAGAGGCGTAACCTAGGAACATGACTTCCCGGGATGACAATCGGGCAAACAATCACCATTGTACCTTACCGGTCAAAGGTCATCCGATCAATGACTTGCGATAGGTCATCAATAACCAGAAAAGACACCCAAGGGCTTCTGAAGAAGCTTCTTCTGCCCCCATCGATCTAATCAGGAAATGTGCCGACATTGTGCCATGGAAAAGACTCCCAGGTGTGCCGGAACCAAGCAATTCACCATCAACGTATGTTTGGCCTTCTCTCCAGATTTGTGGAACGTAAGCTAGCCGGCAAGGTTCTATCCCAGGATAATCGATAAATATAATGAAAGCACAAATCCCGTTGAGTTTCTCCAAATCTATACCACGACCATCCAAGCTGTTGGTGGGAACAAGAAGGTAATGGCGAACTACCTCCCCACTGCCCTTGAAGGGGTAGCCGGGAAATGGTTGACCAATCTATCGCCAGGGACAACCTACTCGTGGGAGCAGCTCTGCGACATGTTCCAAGCTAACTTTCAAGGTACGTACGTTCATCCTGGCACAAAAAATAATCTCCACCGCTATGAGCAAATGGTGAATGGAACCTTGCGTGAGTTTGTGCGAAACTTCAGTAACACCAAAACATCATCCCCAAGATTAGCGACTAAAACATCATCCAATCTAAGGGGTTAAGAATCGGCATTGTGTTGAGGACATTACCAGAAAGGAGCCCAAAACTGTTAAGGAGCTCATGCAGATCATCGATAAGTCCGGTAGGGCTGAGGATGCACTCCTTTAGACTCAAGGCATCAAGCATTCCCAAGCTGAGCTCAGAGGCGACAAGGTACAGGCAAGCACAAGAAGAACACCAAGGGAGGTAAGGGAAAGAAAGCTAAATCTGATGAAGTTTTTGCAGATCTGCTTGACGTTCATCCCAACCAATGATCTGATCCTTCTCGAGGCAAAAGCTTTGCACCAAGTTCTAGCAAACGCGATGACAATACTTGGTGTGACTTCCACCAAACCGACAAGCACAACATCTATGAATGCCACCTCTAGAAAAGTTGGTCAAGGCGGAGGTAAAAAAAGCAGCCAAAGTAAAGAAGGTCTATGTCGCAATGCAAAGCAGGGACTCCAACTGTGATGGTAGCCAGGCATGACACTAGCATGATGTCTTTCCAGCTAGGTGAGAGGATGATCGACCACATGTTTGGTGGTTCCACATTCTATGAGTCCAAGCGGCAGTACAAGGTAATGGCCCAAGAAATCCTAGCCGATATTCCTTTAGCCAAGAAGACTGCCCTGATAACTTTGTACGTCCAGGCCTCTTTCTGATAGTGGTTGATCCAACGATAAATAACTATGGGGTTACCCAAATCCTTATTGATGGAGGAAGTACCTTGAGCATCCTCTTCGCTAACGCACTCAGAGGGATGTAGATCTCCTGGTCTGCTATCAAACCGGTTACTCAAGTCTTTCATGGTATAGTATATAATCTTCGGCCACTCTCATTGGCCAGATATCGTTACCCGTCACCTTCGAGAAGCAAGACAATTTTTAAATGGAAAGAATCATGTTTGACGTGGACAATTTCGAGATGGCATACAATGCCATGTTTGGAAGACCTACTCTTGCCAAATTTATGGTAGAAACGCACTACGCTTATCAGTGTGTGAAGATCCCTAGGCCCGAAGGAGTAATCATCGTTCGGGGTTGTCCTAAAGCAGGTCCCTGTTGCGACAAGTGAAGTCTCTACATGGAAGTTCAACGCCAACCAAGTGAGGAAACTAAAAGTTCAAGGATCAAGGTGGATAAGAAGTCTCAGTCATAACCATGATTACAGCACCTCGAGACTCACACCCAAAAGTCTACTCGGGAACTCAGCTTCATGATTCATCCGAAGCGCACAAAATAGCGTCTACGCTACCCCAAAACAATAAGGGTTGTTGCTTATTGGTTTAGTTTAGTCTGTGTCATTTAGGTTTAAGATAATGGGTCTACATAGCTCGAGGGTCCTCAGGAGTTTCTAAAAGTTCTAAAGTGTGAGCCCTAAAAGTACTTTCTCATAATAATAAAGATCATATTGCCTAGGAAATCGATTGACTTTCTTTTTTTGCCTTATCTTTTTGCGCATCCTCATGCCTGATAAACTGGGTAAGTCGCTTCTTGGGCCCTTCATCCCAAACATGCACCCAAAGTGGCAAAAAGCTTGTCTTGACCCAAGGGCAATATGAGTTCCTTTTTGGTTCAAAGATGTTTTTACTATTTGGACTGCCTACCCAGAATCTCTATTTCTGAGTAGACAGTCGAAGGCTTAATAAGTACTAGGTGTTGGAAACTGAAAACAACACATTGTGTAACTTTTGAAAATATATTCCAACGAAAGGAGAAGGACCATTGCATTGCAAACTCGATGCTGCGAAAAGGCTCCTTATCGCGTTACACGAGTGACTGGAGGCTACTACGCCTCCCACTCAAGCGAACCTAAAGCTGGTCATAATAAACGCTCTGACTAATGATCAATGCATCCCAAACTATATGCTATCGTAAGTGTCCGGCACAAAGTACTCCTGTTAAACATTAAAAGCGTTTAAAGTTTCCAACCAAACTGACAATAATTACCAAGTGATTTTACATATGTAGGAAAAAGAAAAGAAAAAAAGACTATGGCGTGGATGCACCCAAAAAGTCCACCTCGTCGCCGAAGGCTTTAACGGCCCCCACAACCGCTTCCCCCTTCTACGCTGAGTCCTCCTTTGACCCCTGAAGCCCTCCTAGAGAACATTGGTGTTATTCTCTAGGTACCGGGTCTTCAGGATAGCCAAGGCAAAGGCCATGCTATGCACTTTGCCAAGACTGACTCAAGACATGCTCAGCCACCTTCCATTGGAGTTATCGAACACATCGGTGAGTCTAGTCACCTGGGAGGTTAGACTGGTGGGATCATCGCCGCCATCAGCCTCCGCCTGGATCCTGACCCCGACAAGCGCCTCCTGGAAGATGTTCAAGGCTGCATCGAGCAATTGGCGGGTGGCCGACATCTTGGCTTCCTCCTAAGCTAGGGCTTCTCGGGTAGCAAAGAGTTCTATAAGACAACATATTAGAGTGGCATACTGGTAAGATGGCAAATCAAGAATCCCAGGAAGCATACCTTTGGACTGGCTTTCCAGCTCAGCAATTGGCTTCTCTTTCTCGGTAGTGATCGCTCTTTCCTTCTCAATGGCTACATGCAAAAGTTGCTGGTGCATTGCAGCGACATCTTCTTCAAGGGTGGCCTCTCGAGCGTTAGCTTCTCGGTCCTCGTCTTGGATTCTCTTCGGCTGCACCATGTATATATGCAGGATGTTAGGTTAGTACCTATCATTTCATCAACTAAAATAGTTGTTTTTTTAAGAAGAACTCTTACCGTATAAAAGGATAAGAAGATGTTGTCCAGATCGCAACCGGAAGGACCTAGGACTATCTCCCTCCAAGTCAAATCCCTGAGAAGCCCATGCACCAGGTTCGTAAGAAGGGCCTAGGGAGTCGGAAGATCATCTTCCTGATCATTGTCAACCAACGATGGGGGCTTGCTAAACCTCCTCACATTCCCTCCAGAGGAGGTCACAACTAGGGCATGTGAAGGCTAGGACTTGTGAACTGCTGGTGGTGCTCTAAAAAGCCTACATATAAGGAAACTCGGGCACTGAACTCCTATTAGCATAAGGAAAGAGTCTATGGTACTTGCATATACCTGGACTATTTCTTGGTAAGGGATGGTTTTGCTAGGACAAAGAAGGATGTCGGCCTCTTAAGGGTCTTCTAGGGGGTGCTTCCACCGATTCTCGAACCCGTAGGAACTGAGGGTGCACCGCTCAATGAATTTGTAGGGATGATGACCTTCCCTCGCTCCTGGACAGAAGGCTAAAACACACCCAAGGTCAAGAATAAATTGGCCGCATAAACCTTGAGAAAAAAAAAGAAGAAAACAAACATGGTAGCTACACTTACCAAGGTCGAGGCCACTGCTCTGAGTGCTTATGTCATAACCGCCCCCCAGCTGGTGGAGTCAGTGTTGGTGATGGGGGAATGGGGGTGCTCGATCTTTCGAAAGGTAATATAATTAGTCGATTAGATGGAGCTTCAACGTTGATGATCCAAAGGCTCTAACCAGAACAAATCGAAAACCTTCGTAACCACTGCACCACTACTCTGTGGTTATCAACCGTGCTAAGACGCGATTGACCTCGCCAAGAAGGTTTTTCCTATAAGTTAATTAAGAACACAAGCAAAAACAAGTATATGCAATCTGAATACTATTGAATACTAATAAAGTACTCAAGTTTGGGCTTTACAAACCGATACACGGTGAAACTATCTAATATAGAATAATCTAAGCAAAACTCAAGCCTAAACTATGGTGACTAATGTATATTTATATGGAGGAATGCGAAGAGGTTGACCTAGGGTTGCGCAACATTGGGAAGAGACGTACATAACCTGGACTCTAATCTTAACATACTTACAGACCGAACAAGGCCCAAAATAGTGACATAGCAAACTATAAGTAATTTTTGGTTGAGGCTACATCTATTGGAAATGGCTTGTCATAACCTTTCCAGCAAGTCCAAGATCGCCTCAATCGGATTTCGTATGCAAGAGTTATTCCCGTTTTACTGACGTGTTGTTCTGGGACTCCGAGTAGAGTTTGGAGTTCGATTAGAACTCGACTTTGACTCCGAGTAGACTTAGCCTTCAAGTGATGACATCCATATGAGCTTGTGATACTTCTCCCATATTCCTAAGCATTAAACCATCACACGAATTTAGTAGTAATCTATCTAACAAAGTATGAACAGCAAAGAACGAGATCACCTCGTAGTTTAATTGTCATGCACGTGCTCTTGTAATTGGCTTTTGTAGGATTTGAGGATTATTAATAGTGTTGCTCGTATCCAAAGGAGTCATGTCTTCATCATCCTCCCCCTCTTGAATTGGAGTCTTCCTCGACTCAAGCTCTTCTTCTCTCAATTATGGCTTCAAATCTGAAATATTAAACGTGGGACTAACCCCAAAATCTGCAGGTGGATCCAGTTTGTATGCATAGTTATTTATTATCTCAATTATCTTAAATGGTCTATCATCTCTAGACATCAACTTTGATTTTCTTAATTCTTAAAACCTATCCTTTCTCAAATACAACCAAACTAAATCACCTGGTTCAAATTTTATTTCCTTCCTACCTTTACTTTCAGCAATCCTATACTTTTCAGTCATGCTCTCTATATTCTTTTTAGTTGTTTCATGCAACTTAAGAATAAATTCAGCATGTTTCTTAGCATCTAAATTAAGTCTTTCAGAAGCAGACAAAGATAGTAAATCAATAGAAGCACGGGAATTAAATCCATACACTACATGGAACAGACTTACTTTGATTGGGGAGTGTACCGACCTATTATAAGAAAATTCAATATGCGGTAAACACTCTTACCACATCCTCAAATTCTTCTTTAGAACAGCCTGCAACATGGTCGATAATGTAAGACTGATGACCTTTGTTTGACCGTCAGTTTGGGGATGACATGTAGTAGAGAACAACAGCTTCGTCCTCAATTTATTCCAAAGTGATATCTAAAAGTGACTCAAAAACTTGATGTCACAATCCGAGACAATTGTATTCAGCACTCCATGTGGTCGAACGATTTCACTGAAAAACAAATCAGCTATATTTGTAGCATCATCATTCTTGTGACAAGGTATAAAATATGTCATTTTAGAAAAAGGATCTACAACTACAAATATGCTATCTCTCCCCCTCTTTGTCCTAGGCAATACTAAAACAAAATCCATAGAAATATCCTCCCATGGTGCACTAGGAACAGGAAGAGGCATGTAAAGATCATATGGATTTAAGCGAGACTTAGCTTTATTGCAAGTGGTATAATGCGACACGTAACGCTAGACATCATGTGTCATCTGTGGCCAAAAGAAGTGGGCGGCCAGCGTATCTTCAGTCTTTCTTGCTCTAAAATATGCCATCAATCCTCCTCCATATGTCTCAGCAACAACAAAAGACGAACGAAGCTAGCTGGAATGTATAGCTTGTTAGCACAATAGAGAAATCCGTCATTTAGCACATATTTATTTCATGTTGTACCTTCTTTATAATGTTCAAGCACTTCTTTAAATTCTAAATCAGCAGCATATAAGTCCTTAATTGTCTCTAAACCAATAATCTTATGATCAAGTTAAGAAAACATGGTATAACGCTTAGAAAACGCATCAACAATCACATTATCCTTACCTTTTTTTATTATTTATGATATAAGAAAATGACTCAATAAATTCTACCCATTTACCATGTCGTTTATTCAGTTTAGCTTGACTCCTAGTATGTTTCAATGATTCATGATCAGAATGTATAACTCTTTGGACCATAGATAATGCTGTCAAGTTTAAAGTACTCAAACTAAAGTATACAATTCTTTATCATAGGTAGAATAATTCAAACTTGGCCTACTGAATTTTTTACTGAAATAAGCAACAGGTTCACCTTCTTGAATGAACAAACCTTATATTCCAATCCCACTAGCATTACATTATAGTTCAAAAGTTTTACTGAAATCAGGAAGTTGGAGCAATGGAGCATGGGTAAGCTTCTCTTTCAACAACTTGAATATTTTCTCTTGTGCAGGTCTCCACTTGAAAACCACTCATTTCTTTATCAACTCGTTCAAGGGGGTGGCAATGGTGCTAAAAGCTTGCACGAAGCGTCAATAGAAACCCATAAGACCATGAAAGCTTCTCCCTTGTGTGACAGTCTCTGGGGTCAGCTAGCTCTTTATGGCTTTAATTTTTGTTTCATCCACCTCTATTCCTTATGGAGTAACAACATAGCCAAGAAAAGAGACTTGATTAGTGCAAAAGGTGCATTTTTTGAGGTTACCAAACAAACGTGCATATCTCAAACATTAAAAACAGCACGTAGATAATCAAAATGTAGTTCATATGACTTGTATAAATCAAGATATAATCAAAATATACCACCACAAATCTTCCAATGAAAGTATGTAAAACTTCATTTATCAATCACATGAAAGTACTAGGTGCATTAGTTAACCCGAAAGGTATAACTAACCACTCATACAAACCAAACTTAGTTTTAAATGCAGTTTTCCATTCATCTCCAAGATTCATTCTAATCTGGTGGTATCCACTTCGCAAGTCAATTTTAGTGAAAATTATAGAACCAACTAACTCATCAAGCATATCATCTACCCTAGGGATTAGACTACGATATCTTAGTAATATTATTTATGGCTCTACAATCAACACACAAACGCCAACTATCGTCTTTCTTAGGAACCAAAAGAACAGGAACAACACAAGGACTAAGGCTTTCTCGTACGTATCTGCGATCCAAAAGGTTTTGGACTTGTCATTTAATTTCCTTAGTCTCTTTCAGGTTGGTCTTACATGCAGAACGGTTTGGCAAAGCCGCACCCAGAATCAAATCAATTTGATATTCTATCCCTCGAATAGGTGGTAATCCTGGGGTACCTTATCTAGAAATACATCAATATACTCATGCAAAAGGTTAGTGACAACAGAAGGCAAAGAGCTACATATCTCCTCGAGTGAAATTAAGGCATCTTTGCATATCAAAACATAGTATGGCTGCTTATTGTCATAAATTTCTGCAAGATCAGATTTAGTAGCAAGCATAACACACCATTTCAATTTAATTCCATCGTACTTAGAACTTGTAGTTGATTTCTCCTTTTTGGGTGCAAAAATATGTTTTGCTACTTGCTGATTTTCAGACTCATGCTCAAGCTCTTTTCTCTTATTTTCAGTAATTTATTTTTCACATTTCATAATTTTAGCAAGGGTTAATGGCAGAAAAGTTATTTTTTTCCTTTATGCATGAGGGTGTACTTATTACTTCTACCATGATGTGTTACATCAGTATCAAACTCTCATGGTCATCTTAACAAAAGTGAGCATGCTTGCATAGAAACTACATCAAAACCAACACAATCAAGGTATGAACCAATAGAAAAATATACCCTAACTGTTTACATTACCTTCACCTTACCGCTGTTGTTGAACCTTTGAATATGATAAAGATGAGGATAGGTTCTTGTTGGTAAGGAAGCTTCTTGATCAGATTCGAACTTACCAAGTTGTTGCAGCTTCCACTATCGATAATGACTCGAACATGGTAATCCTTGACTACGAAGAACATCTAAAATAAATTGTAGCATTGTAACTGTTCTGCTTGCTCCATTTGAGTGCTTAACACTCGCTGCACAATGAGGATCCGATAATCCTCCGTTGCGGTAGCACCAAACACTTCTTCATGGTTGATATCCGTCTCATGTTCGTCCTCGTCACCTGCATGGTTAGTTGCAAGAGCATATTCATGCTCAACATCACTAGCACTTACATATCCACCGTCTTTTGTTGCAATGTACACTTGCTGACTTGCGCAATCCTTCATGACGTGGCACATTTCCTTGTATCGGTGGCAAACAATTCTGATCGAACAACCAGTAGAAGCAACCAAAGGAGAGCTCTCGGCTAGAGCTTGCACACTAGAAAATTTGCTTACCTCGAAAGCATGTGATGGTGTTGAATGTGCTACTGAATGCGCCCTACTCGAGAAGGGGGCAGCAGACCGTGTAGCTAAATGTGGGGGCTGTTTTGACTTGTCCCAGCGTTGTTTTGACTCGAGAATGTGCTACTGAATGCGTCATATTTTCTTGATTAACCGTCAAGATTCATTGTCAACTTCTTTGCATCGCATGCTACCGCTGTTGATTAAACATCAAGTTTAATTGAGAACTTCAGTCTTGGTTCACTGCAGAACCTGATTAAACAGAAACGTCCAAGTATCATGCAAGCTTTGACAAGATGAATATGAATGCCAGCCAAAGAACCGCAAAGGGAAAATGATGTAAATATGTGAACGGTCTCTAGAGGAGGGAGATCTCGATAGCAAGCATGGGATAGGCAACCTGAAGAACAGAGGATAGAGACGGAGAGAGGGGAATTGATAGAAGAAACGTGTATGTGTTTTCTTACAATAGCTTGCACTCTCCTCTCCTTACTGTTCTACTTATATCCATTACAGCAGGTCCAGCCCTGTCGGACGATTAACTCCTGTCGCAGGGATCCCGAGAGACTCCTTTTTAGAGATTCGGCTGGGGGGGATGATCCTGAATAAGTTCGTCGGAGAGATGAATGAGAGTAAATGCAACGGCCAGTGGATAGGGGTGATGATCTAGTGCAAAGAGAAGTAAATGCACCGGAATTTAGATAGGTTCGGGCCGCACGGGGGCGTAATACCCTACTCCTGTATTGATGTAATAACTGTCCTGAGGAAGTCCCTCAAGGATGTGCTGGTTACAAGAATATTTGTCAAACTAAGAGCTTAAGACTCCTTGTTCTTGGGCGGGGACTATGGTTCGGTTCTTGGTGCTTCTGTGTTCGGTGCTTGCGGTCTCTCGCTCGATTGCTTGTTCACTTGTTGGGTTGTTCTTTCTCTCTGTCCGAGCTTTTTTTTGATGTCTTGGATGTATCTTGGGTCTCTCTTTCTCTTCTGTGTTGCCGGCCCTTTTAAGCACTCGCCGGCTGCGACATGCCCCAAACGGGAAGGAGGGGGGCACAAGTTCCAAGACGTCATAACTGGGAAAGGCGTCATCATTTCTTCTGGGTGAAGTGACCGGGGGGTGAAAAACACGGCGCACGCCTGGTCACCTGTCACCATAAACGCCCTGGCAACGGGCGCCGTAGAGAGGGCCCACCGGGCAGCCACAGAGCAACCCGGCGTGCCCGCCCTGTCTTATTCCTCTACCACAGCAGGGTGGCGGACGGAACGCCTTGATCCTGGCGATGTTATCCCGAGACACACCGGATGATATGGGACGGGACCCGTGCAATTAATGGCCCCACGCCTCTCTGCCAAAGCATGACAGGGACTGACACTGCGGCGGGAGCAGTTGGGGATGTCAGGCTACGCACGCTCATTAAATGCGACCTCGGACCTCTGACTGATTGACACCTCATCGGCGGGCCCCTCGGGGGCCTTTCTGGGTCGTCGGGGCACCGATTGCTCAGAGGTACTATTCACTTCCCCAAGCACTCTCTCCCGAGAATGCCTATCCTTGCCCTCGGGGTACCGGGTGCTCGGGGGCACTGTTTACCTCCCCGAGTACTTTCTCCCGAGCACTCTTGCGCGAACCTTCGGGGAACCGAGTGCTCGGAGGCTGCCACGTGCCGCCCCGAGTACTCTCTCCCGAGCACTTTCATACTGACCCTCGGGGAGTCGAGCGCTCGGGGGCTGCCGCACGCACCCCCCGAGCACTCTCTCCCGGAACTTAGCTCTTCTGATTGTCGGGGGACTAGAGTGCTCGGGGGTGATCAGGCACCTCCCCGAGCACTTTCTTCCCGATACTTAGACTCTGTGGATCATCGGGGAACTAGGGTTCTCGGGGACCGGGGACTGTGGCCCCGAGCACCTTCTCCCGGGACTTGAACTTTCCTCACCCCGCAGGAGGGTCCTCGCGGGATGGCGACACGTGGCGGATGGCCGGCCGGGCCTCGGGACTCAGGGACCCCCAGTTCCTGATACACCGACAAGCCCGCACACGCTCTCAAGCCCACTCCAGCCCACTCACACGCGTGCTCCTTTTCTTGACCCGGCTGCTCCTTCTCAGCTCTTGCGATGACATTGTTTCTTCCTCTGTATCTTTGTCACTTGCCGCTGCAAATGTGCTGTTGACAGTCCCCCGCCCTTGAAGACCTGCTTGTCCCCAAACAGGTGCAAAAGGAAACTGCTGCTTCAATGCCTCCAAATCCTCCCAGGTAGCCAATGCTTCCGACATACCCGACCAATGAACCAGCACTTGAGTGATAGATTTGTCTCCTCGAGAAGTCAGCCAGCTCTGCAGAATGGCTTGTGGAATCTGGTAAGCAGAAGTAACAGTGGGAAGAGTGGAGTGTACCTGATGCTTGCGGTAGATCATCTTTTTCAACTGTGAGACATGAAAAACCGGATGAACTGCACTTTGAGGAGGTAATTCCAACTTGTATGCAACAGACCCCACTTTGGCAATAATCTTGAAGGGACCACAAAACTTGAATGCAAGTTTCTGATGAGCTCGAGGAGCTAAGGAGGACTGAACATATGGCTGCAATTTTAAGAAAACCATGTCACCCAGCTCAAAGACACGCTCTGAGCGCTGCTTATCAGCTTGTTGCTTCATTCTATTTTGAGCTCTCAAGAGATGTTGATGAACTAATTTGTGCATAAGCTCTCTTTCTTGCAACCATGTGGACAGATCAGTCACAGAACAAGCAACCGAGTCATCAATGCCAAAGTGTTTGGGAGAGTGACCATACAAGACTTCAAAAGGTGATTTGCCCAAGGCAGAATGCAGACTTGTATTGTACCAAAATTCAGCAAGAGCTAACTATTCTTTCCATTTGTGTGGATAGGCATGAACATAGCACCTCAAGAAGGTTTCTAAGCATTGATTAACACGCTCAGATTGCCCATCAGATTGGGGATGATATGCCGAACTCATGCATAATTGAGTTTGTGTCAATTTAAACAACTCTTGCCAAAATTTACTGGTAAAAATCTTATCTCTGTCAGATATGATTGCACTTGGCATGCCATGCAGCTTGTAAACATGATTGAGGAACTGTATGGCTACTTTAGCAGCAGTAAAGGGATGTAACAAAGGTATGAAATGGGCATACCTTGAGAATTTGTCCACCACTACCAGAATACAATTTGCTGATCCAGATTTGGGTAAGCCTTCAATAAAATCCATGCTTATAGTATGCCAAGCTTGAGTGGGAACTGGAAGTGGCTGGAGGAGGCCTGGGTATTTAGATTTGTCTGGTTTGGCTTGTTGACAAATGATACAAGATTGAACAAAAGTTTTAACTGCTCGGTTCATTGCAGGCCATGCAAAATGTTGTTTCAGTTTGCTCAATGTGACAGGGACCCCAGAATGATCTCCAATAGCACTATCATGAAATGCTGATATAATTTTCTGCTGCAACTGCTCATTATTGCCCAACCAAATTCGTCCTTTATATCTAATGATCCCTTGAGTCAAAGTATAAGGGCTGGCCAGGGAAGGGTTCGCTAAAAGCTCCAGCAGTAATTGTTGAGATTTATCATCCTACTGATAACCTTTCATAACTTCTTCTAACCATTGTGGACTACTCACAGATATAGCAAATAATTCAGCCATAACATGTTGCCTTCTAGAAAGAGCATCTGCCACTCTATTATCGACTCCTTTGTTATAGACTATTTTGTATTGCAAGCCAAGGAGTTTAGTGAATACCTTTTGCTGCCACTGAGTGTGTAACTGCTACTCAGACAAATGGGAAGGCTTTTCTGTTCAGTTTTGATGAGAAATTCACTTAGTTGAAGATAGCAACGCCAATGTTCAATTGCCAGTAAAATTGCTACATATTCTTTCTCATAAGTAGAGAGTCCTCTAGTTCTTGGGCCCAATGGCTTGCTTATAAACGCCAGTGGATGGCCATTCTGCATCAAAACTGTGTCCACACCCTTATCACTAGCATCAGTTTCAATGGAAAAGGGCAAGGAAAAATTAGGCAAGGCTAACACTGGCGCTGATGTGAGAGCTTGCTTCAAGGTGTTGAAGGCCAACTGATGACTATCAGTCCACAAAAACAGCACATTCTTTTTTAAGAGATCAGTGAGAGGCCTAGCAATTATACCAAAATGTTTAACAAATTTTCTATAATAACCTGCTAGTCCTAAAAAGCTTCGCATCTCCTTCACATTTTGTGGTTGTGGCCAATTGCTGATTGCAGCTATTTTCTCAGGATCAGTAGCTACCCCAGCTTCACTAATGATGTGACCCAAATAAGCAATCTATCTTTGAGCAAAAGCACATTTAGACAACTTCACTCTCCATTGATGTTGTGCGAGCAACTACAACACTTGTTCCCAATGTGTGAGATGGGCTTCATAGGTCTTGCTGTATACTAATATGTCATCAAAGAAGACCAACACACATTGGCGCAAGAGAGGTGCTAAAGTCTCATTCATTGCTCTCTGAAATGTTGCTGGTGCTCCAGTTAATCCAAATGCCATAACCTTAAACTCATAATGGCCTAAATGGGTCTGAAATGCAGTTTTATGCTCTTCACCTGATTGCAAGCATATTTGATGATAACTTGCTCTCAGATCCAATCTAGAAAACCAGCTAGCTTGAGATAATTCATCTAAGAACTCATCAATGACAGGTATTGGAAATTTATATTTCTCAGTCAATGCATTCAAATGCCTAAAGTCCACACAAAACCTCCAAGACCCATCCTTCTTTTTGACTAACAAAACTGGAGAAAAAAAGGCATTTGAACTGTGCTGAATGATACCTTTGTCTAACATATCCTTGACTTGAATTTCAATCTCATCTTTCAATGCAGGTGTATATCTATATGGTCGAATAGAAAATGGCCTAGCACCTGGAACTAGAGGAATTGCATGATCACAAAATCGAGATGGTGGCATACCTATTGGTTCAGAAAATACAGAAGTATATGACTGAAGCAAGGACTGAATCTCCACTGGAATTGCACCTTTCTGTTGATCAGATTATTGTTCCTCCAAAATGTTGTAGAGCTGAACCATTGTATAAAGAGGTGCTGAAGGCTGCATGCCTTGCAATGTTGATGTGCCTTGCTTATATGGTATAGTTAACCACTTGTTGGCCCAATCCACTTTCATAGGACTGAAAGCCTCTAGCCAATCCATGCCAATGATCAGATCATAACAAGGAAGAGGCAAAATCTTCAAGTCAGCTGTGAATTCATACTCTTGAATCCACCAAGAGGCCATAGGAATATGGTGAGTACACTCCAAAACACCTCCATTAGCCACTTGTACCTTAATTGGGGAGAGCAGGGAAGTCACTCCATGTAAGTCCTGGGCACAATGCTGACTGAGGAATGTGTGGGAACTCCCAGAGTCAATGAGAATCAACACCTCCTTGTTCTGGATTTGACCCCTAAACCTTAAGATCTTGGGGATTAACTGACCAGATAATGCTTCCTTAGAAAGAACACAAAAGAGCTGATTGTCAGAAGTTTCAGAGGGCAGCACTGAACTCTGAGCTGCATCTTCAGTCGGAAACAACTCCTAGATCTCTTGTAAGGCATGCAACTGGACAGTGGTAGCACACTTATGGTCGCGACTCCACTTCTCTGCACATTTGTGACACATGCCACGAGCTCTACGATAAGCTCTGAGAGCAGCCACCTTATCCTCAGTGGACTGGCTATGAACAGCCTCATCATGATGTTGGCCTGTCACCTTGTCAGCGTGTGGAGGAGGAGGTAAAGGAAGGGGCACACGCTGATTTGCTTTGGAAGTATAAGCAGAATCAGTACGGCGAAACTCCTTGCGCCGCCAAGGTTCTCCCATGTCCTCCTGCAAACCAGCGAGCACACAAGCAGTATCCAAGTCGGGTGGTCATTGCATCGTGACAGAAAACTTGAGTTCATCTTTTAAGCCATCCACAAAACGAAGAGTATAATACAAGGGATCAATAGATGTGTTGTATGATGCTAACTGATCAACTAATTCAGAAAATTTCTCTATGTACTCAGCTACTGTGCCGGTTTGTTTGATGTGAAATAACTGTCTAATGAGGAGTTCATGTTGGTCACGCCCAAAACGATCATGAACTAACTTGCAAAATTCCTCCCAATGCATGCTACGCACCCGCCGCTCTACAGATTGAAGCCAGCGGGCCGCGGCACCATGGAATTGCATAAAAGTGACCTTGACCCACATATTTGACTGCATATTGTACATGTCAAAGTAATTTTCACATCTAGTTTGCCATAATTTGGGATTCTCCCCATGAAAATCTGGAAAATGCACCTTAGGTAATTTCCCCATGGGATTCAATTGGGAACCATGCCTATGAACAAAATGCGTCGGAGATGGTGGTGGAGATTGGGATGGAAAAAGGGGAACGGAGGTGAAATCAGGCGTACCCTTGACCGGGAGATTGGTAAAGGTGGTGACCGACCCATACCCCATCTCCCGGAAATGGTTGTCGACGCAGTGCCCATGAGGGCCGACGACTGGTTTCCCGGCAGAGGTGAGCGCCGCAGCCATCTCTGGATTCTCGAGCAAACTGGGTTCCATGGCCGCTTGCTCGAACACCACACGATCCATGTGCTTGCTGAGGCGATTCACCTCGGCTTTTAAGTTGTCGACAGCCGAGTCCATCTTCGGCTTCCACAACCCCAACGCCTCCAGGGATGTATCCATCGCCTTGAAACGATCTTCATGCTTCTGATATGCATCACGCAGTTGCTTTGCCAGATCGGTCTTCATGGTGTCCATCTTCTCGAGAATGAGCTTGGTGTTGGAATCCATGGCTCCAAGTTTCCGCTGGAAACGAGTGAAATGCTTGGTGCTCCAGATTCGGCCACAGGAAGGGAGGGTCTCTGATACCAGATGTGAACGATCTCTAGAGGAGGGAGATCTCGATAGCAAGCATGGGATAGGCAACCGGAAGAACAGAGGATAGAGACGGAGATAGGGGAATTGATAGAAGAAACGTGTATGTGTTTTCTTACAATAGCTTGCTCTCTCCTCTCCTTACTGTTCTACTTATATCCATTACAGCAGGTCCAGCCCGCACACGCTCTCAAGCCCACTCCGGCCCACTCACACGTGTGTTCCTTTTCTTGACCCGGCTGCTCCTTCTCAGCTCTTGCGATGACGTTGTTTCTTCCTCTGTATCTTTGTCACTTGCCGCTGCAGATGTGCTGCTGACAAAATATGCACACAGTTGCAGACTATGACGGCTGCAGTCTATGTTCATAGCTGGACCTTACATAACCGAGATTTTTTTTTTTTGAACCAAGATATAACCGGAGAACGAGAGAAGCAATGCCTTGAGTGAGGAAACGAACAATGAATGAGATGCTAATGAAGCACGATGCGAGTCGAGCGGGGTGGAGAGATTATGTTGCTTCATGGAGTGAACTGTATGCTGCGGAGATGCATGATCTGCGGTGATCCAATTTTGAGAGCAATAAATTGCTTTAGTGGACTACTCTTTTATACGGTACAGAGATTAGTAGCTCCCAACTATTTTTGAAAAAAAACAAAACTGCCCATAATCGCTTGCCTGAGCCGATGAGCCCCGCGCCCTCATGCATGCATGCATGGCGTGCAGCGTGCTTGCGATGACTTGCACAGCCGTTGCCGTTGCTCGCCGCAGCACAATTACGGTAGACCTTGACTATGTAATCATCCACGCCCCTGGATCTCCACAGCAAACCCAGCGCACTGTAGCGTCTCCGGCGCCCTCTCTTTCGCTCGTCTCCCCGGCTGCGCGCTGAGTCCTCGACATCCACCTGCACGCAGAGACTACATGGCCTCCTCCGGCAGCGGCGAGTCGTACCGAGGGGTGCCCGCGCCAGCAGCTGAAGTGACGGAGATGTTCGCCTGCATTTTCTGCGACGTGGTGTGTCCCACGGCTCCGTCTCTCGCCGGCCACACGGCGGAGCACACAAGGGAGGCCGCGTCGCGGGGGATGACGCACGATGAGTACGCGCTGTACCTGCGTCGTGCGGGCGTGATGCCTCTCCGCTTGCTGGCGCCGGCGCCAGTGCAGCCGACGCCGGATCCGGCCCCGCCCGTGCCACCGCCGACACCGGTCGTCGACGTCGGCAGCACGGTGGAGATGCTTCTACTCGATCCGAACGATGCCTTCTGGGCGTCGTATCGCTCGGGCAGGAGCCGCCCCGTGGAGCGGAACTTCCTTGTGTTATTGGAGGGACCGGCAGAGCCGCCGGCCGTGCCAGACGGCAACGTGTCGGAGCTGTCGTCCCCCACCTTTCGGAACTGGATCCAGGAGGATGACGGTTCCTCGGTGGACATGGAGGTGGAGAGCATCATGGAGTGAGCTCGTTGCCGATCGAGCTATACTGAACCCTGAACCGTGCCATGCTCGATCGTTCGTTGGGACAGATCTCAATGGGAATAAAAACTTCATGATGATATGTCTATTGTTTTTTTCTTCGCAATAATGGCGTGTCAAGTTTGATTTCAAGAGGTAATTGATGTAATAAAAGATTCCAATTTGTGGTTCCATATTATTCTTTCTTCTATGATCCAATTTGCACTACGAAGCATGAAAAAAAAAATACTGATCTCGGCTGGGACGAATTGTGTACTGCAATGTCATTGTCTGATCATGACGAAAGACTATGGATCACTTATTAGGTTGCCTGTGAAGTTTTTACTCTAAGAAATCACCCACATCCTCAATAGGATGGTCATCCTCGTCCATCTCATGAATTTTAGTGGGGCGACACCATTATTCACATTTACACACTATATTTGTGCTTGGAAAAGTTGGTGAATGGTCAACCCATTCTATTCCTCAGTATAGAGATCATCCGATCATATAGTTTCGAACCTAATCCACTTGTTTGCTTCAAGGAATAGAATGGATAGACCGTTCTGCATTCTTCAAACAAAATTGCTAAACACCCTATCTTTAGCATATCAGGTTATTTATACCAAATGATTTGAGAGGCAAAATATGCTGAATATCAATATTTCTCTTTAAGCAAAAGATCGTTATAATGATGCTTCTCGATCAACAAGAATATATGGTAGATTGCCATCGACTGCCTAGTATTTGTGCCCACCCCTTCTAGCTTACAAGTTTGAAGGGAACTAGAAAATCATGAAACTTGATTGATGATGTGCAAAAACCTTGACTCCATTCATATATATCTTCCCTAGGCAAGCATGCACCGCATTAGGTATCTCTGCCAATAGACATATCATACGTAATCGCATCAGAAGAAAATGTCGCTCATAAATATATGCTATGCTAGTGGTACATTAGGTAACCACTAAATCAAATCTAAATCACTCATGCATGGTAATATCGACACAGGCATGGGAAAAATTTGTGGTGATTTGTCATATGTGTAATTCAAGTGCAATAAAGTTTTCCGTAGTTGTTTATTCTATCTTTCAGTGTAGTTGTTGATGTAATAAGTTTATGATTGAGTTTTACTCCATGGGTTAGAAAACAAACTTTTAAATAAGTATGAGATCACTAATTATATGTACATATATATGGACGTAGTCCTAATTAAAGATTTAAAGCATTTGTTAACCTGCAAATACTCAACATCTAGATTTTCATTCTATCGCATGCTGTGCTGATCCATGCTTTCCAACAAGAATGGTAGATCCCCTATAACATCAGTTAAACTTCAAAACTTTTTCTTACAAAGCCTAGTGTTGTTTTTTGCCCTTTATTTCTTTTCTTTCTTGGGTGTGCGCTTGAGCATGTGCATATGTTGGGAATGTAGCCGGGTCGTGACAGCATCACACAACAAATGGAAGCTAGGCCGCAATCGCCGGTAGCTCTAGCTTTGGCGCTGATGGTTAATTCTTACAATGAAAGTAAGTTCAGATCATGAAAAGATGAAGCATGTTGTGGCATTACTTCATAAACCTCAATAGGCGACCAGTTATCACTGTTGGTTCGGCTAGAACCCACAGTGTATTATTGCTAGTTCATAATCATCAACAACCAATTAATAATTGAGGTCACATGAACCGGCAGTGATACCACTTATCACTTAGATTTGTCCGGACGCGCTTGTACTCAAGGGCACATGAGGCAAGGCACTCGCAATAGAATCACAGCTTGTGCCACCCCGACCATGACGACTTTGTCATGATATCGATATATTCGCCGGTGAGATCCTCACGAAGGTGGAAGCCAGCAAAATCCGCTACTCCACCAGCTGGAAGATGTTTCAACTGCTACAAGTAGTGAAAGAGAGGCACGAGCGACTTCACCCCCACAAAAGCTTCACAGAGGTTAGCAAAGATGCTCAACGTGGTGATGGAGTTAGGATTGGGGTTGAGGTTGACGAGCTCGATGTTGTAGAAGGAGAGGATTTCCTTAAAGAAATCTAAGCAAGGACGTGGAAGCCACAATAGAAGAAGGCCTGATTTCTTTGGTGTTTGGACTCAAAAGTTCTTCCCCCTCCATTGGCTTCTAGGGGATCAAACTCTTGGATGCGATCATCTCTTCCAATCCTTATCTAGCTTCCAAGTACGAGCATCCAACATCTCTAGGGTCGCCCATAAGCTGCTAAAGAATGTCATTGGAGATTTGGGGAAAGGATTTGAGAATGCAAGAGCGGGAAAATGATAATGTGCGCATCCTTTCCTATTTTAAGGAATGGAGGTTTGGCAACTATTCTGTGATGGAAGCCGACGCTATTGCACCAAATTAATGGCATCCTTGGTCTTTCAAAATACACCTTTTGAGAAGTCATGATTGTTTTAACTCCCTTAGAAGTCGCACACATTTAATGCACTATTCCCTGAGGACGCAGAAAAAAAGAATGTGACCTTTAGGCTTCTGTGGTCGGAAGTAATTCCCGATTAGGTAAGTCCCAATGAGTAGAACACCATTCGGTTGGAGGAATTCCTAAACTAGAAAGTGTTTTATTTGGTCATAGATAATTCCCAACTGGGAAGATTAATATTTCTTGTCAAGGACTATTCCCAATTAAGCGAGTTCAAATACAGTCAAATTCTGAACTACATATAATCCAATCACCCTTTTCTGAGCAGCGTTGGGAGGATAGCTGACAAGAAATGAATAATAAATAATTACATAAATTTAATAGAAATATGATATAGCTTTGAATGGGTATCCACTGTACATGTGTCAGGTAGGTTTCATAATAGCATGTGTCGATATTCCAGGTAATGTATCATGTTCTATACAGAAACCTTCCTCGAATTAGGAAGGAGTCTTCCGGATATTTAGAAGTTATACAATTTGAAAAAGTTATACTAAGAAACTATGAATATGTTACGTCTCCTCGATCGGACTATTTAAGGATGGGAGAGGATACGTCCATAAGCATCTAATCCTAAGCTAGACAATCAAAGGAGAAGCCGCACAAGCCATACAGACTAAGTCTAGTCGAATATGAGTAGAAACAAACCAGAGATCCACAACAGAGTCATATCATGACAAGATTCATCTGACAAGAGCTTTAGTATTTAGAACTTGTTGAGATCCTTAGGATTAGATCTAGACATATCTCCATTATAATTGTATTTTTATGATATTAATCCAGTCAAAACAGGACATATGGTTATTATTCTAAAGAAAATATGAACCCAAAGAAAATCATGTGTCCTCTTTTTCGATATGCACTATTGATGATCAGATATCTCTACTTTAAATAAATATTTACATAATTAATTTTACCAATCGTTGATACTGGCAAATATATTATAAATATCATCGATGGTTTGTCATGAACCAGCGGTTGTGATAAGGGGTATCGTTCTGCAATGACCTACAATGATAATCTTGGATTTTCACTATCCGTTGTTTAGTGCCAATTCAATAATCGGTGGTGATGTTTCTATGGGTAGCCACTTTAAAGGCAGCGAAGTATTATTATGTATGTATAGTGCCATATTCTAGCTTACAACCTTAACTAACAATTCATACGTAAAACTGTCTTTCCATATTGTTGACGATAGATACCTTGTTCCGATGCGACAACACTCAATGAAGTTATCTCAGTTGTCGCTGTCCATGTCCCGCATAGTAAGCCGGTAGAGATCATGAACCAAATGTATTTAAGACCATTATAGATACTGGGGAAAATACTTTCCACAGTGACAAAACATTGCACTCAATCATAACTAAACCTTTTTCCTAGTGACTTCGAGCTAAGTTGAGCTTATTGTGAACTCCCACCAAAAAATTTAGAACTTGACAAATACGCTATTGTGCAAATAAGAAGAAAACATCATGGACTGTTACGCCACCCAATTTTCCATTTCAATAAATATGTGTTTATATCTCCTTATAGCTTCAAAAATCAAGAGAACTAGCAAAAACAAACTATATATTCTGACTTAATATTGACTTAGAATGATCACACATTATTTAAAGTAGTAAAGTGTACAGATAATTTCTTTTTACCTTATGGGCCGATCTGTTTGATCTGCTATGCAAGCTTTTTTTTTTCATATTCTCGTACTTTTGAGTCTACTTTAAACAAAGTCAAAACTACAGCCAACCATAGAAGAATCATAAGATTTTTATCTTTCTAATTCTTTTATTCATTTGTTGTTTCATATCTAGTTATCATTTTAGCCATTGTTGATTGATTATCAACGACTGAGGAAGTTGTGTGCTAACCTCTGCAGACACAGTTCCTGAACTCCTGGAGACTTAACAAAAAAAAAGACAGTTCTGTAAAATATGCTTATGAATTATGTACGACGAGTATACATGTGTGGCTGTTGAGTAGAGAGTACTCCATCTTAATTATAATTAACAAGAGCTAATCTGATCATGAGAGGCTCGGCAGGGAATTAGTATTTCTTGTGAGTCATATATCATTCTACCATGAACCATAGGATCGATCCTATAAGTATTTTTATCATGCTCGTATCTTTTTCTACCATGAGGCATTCTATTAGTATATGTATTTCTATCATGCTCGTATCTTTTTCTTGCTTGGTCGCTCTGTGCCTGTGTCTACGGATTCAAATGGGTACTCAATGCGCAGTTCTGGATCAGCACTTAGTTCGTTTTTTTCCTTAACTTGATTGAATGGGGTAAATCTTTAGTTCATTTTCTGAGTTTTGGGTCGACCTAATGACCCAGAAAATACAGAACCTGCATCTCTTGTAAATGTTTGTCCATATATTTGTAGAGAGCAGTGGTACCACTATATTGTGCCTGGTGTCTCTTGTAAATATTTGTCCATATGTTTACAGAGAGCAGTGTTACCATTACATTTTGTTGGTCAAAGAACGAACAGAGAATTTCAAAAGAATTTAATGGTAAGGAAAAAATTGCCAGCGAAGCCATTTGAAACAAAGGAACAAGATTATATATAAGAATTCCTGTCAAATTTTCATGGATTATTTGTGTCATAATCTCTCCCCAAATTCGGTTTTTTTTTCACGGTACATCGAAACAGTCATTCTTGCAATTTACTTTGCTATGTTTGTGCGCATTTGAACTACTACCAGATGTGTGCTTTTCAATTCCCATATTACTATGTTCTATTTATGTGTTCCAAAAGCCACTAATTTCATTAGTTGGGTTCAACCGCTCAAGCAATATTCCACATGCATCCTCCAAACAGTCCAAGTATATTGATTTCATGTTGATCAAGAGAAGATCGGGACAAAATCTAAAATTAGACAATATACATAAGCGTATTTGCTGAAATAGATAATATATTATCGTATTTAGAATTTTAGCATTCGTATTCGCCACATCATTTACCGAAAATAGAATTCGGTACAGCGTACGCTAAAAAACCGCGGACCCGGTCATATTCGGCACACCGTGTGCTGAATATGGTATTGTAGCCCATATTCAGCACATCGTGTGCCGAATATGGGCTACAGTGCCATATTCGGCATACGGTGTGCCGAATATGGCATTTGCCTGCTGTGCGGTCACTAATTTGGCACACAATCATATTTGATACACCGTGTGGCAAATACGACACTGTAGCTTGTATTCGGCACACCGTGTGGCGAATACGGTTGATATTCGGCACACGGTGTGCTGAATACGTGCTACAGTACCGTATTCACCACACGGTGTGCCGAATATGAGTTTTTCGGCGTACGGTATATCGAAAATCCATTTTCGGTAAATGATGCATCGAATACGGATGCTAAATTTGTAAATACGATAACATATTGTCTATTTCGGCAAATACACTTATATATATTGTCTAATTTTGGATTTTTGCGGAGAAGATCGAGCAGACATCAGATCACATGATTTAGCCTTCATTTAGACGCGTAGTAGAAAAGAGTTATCATATTTCACTGACAAAGCTGGCAACTGATAGTTCTTGCTGATAGTCTAATACATGCATGCTCGACAACCCCACAACTCGACCTGATGCTAACAAATTAAGCAACGAAAGAGAAAACAAACTGATAGCTAAAAGATTGGGCACTGCAAAGACGATTGTTACTGGTAACAGCACCATACAGAGAAGATGACAACATTGAAATGACCAATACGACTGGATAGCTAGCGAGGGGTATCATGCATGCGTTCACACAAGACTCCACCGGCCGGCGATGACTCCGGCCAGACTCCTCCGCCGCACAGTAGCCTAGAGATTGAGATCCAGATCCAGGTAACTCCTCCGGGCCAAGGTGAGGCGGACCATGTCCTCGTGCCCGGGCATCACAAATTTCCAGCGAGCACCAGCGCAGCTCGACTCGTTCGGAGGAGGCGCCGGAGCACGCGGCACAGACGAGCTGCCCCCCGGTGCAGGCTCCTCGTGCTGCAGGCTACCACCAGTGGCACCCACAGATATTGGCAGAACACCCAGCGTCGTGGGACGCCTCCACACCAGAGATGGCGCGCCGCGCGGCAGTTTCAGCATGCCCATGGCGACCATGAAGTGGTGCAGGTCGGAGCAGACCACCAGGGGCACCGGCGTGGTCCCGGGTGCCAGGAGGCCGCCGTCGACGTACAGGGCCCCCACCGGCGGCGGCGTGAGAAGGTCAGCGGTGACCGGCACGGGGGGCTTCGGGTAGATGTACCCCGGGGGAGGGCTGAGAATGCTGACCTCGTACTCACCGAAGCAGAACGCGCAGTTGCAGTAGGCGCAGATCACAGGGAGGCGCTCGGCCTGGGGCTCGCCGACGTCCGGCGCCATGGCGTTGAGGTCGATGAAGCCACCCGGGCATATCATCGGGATCCGGCCGGAGGAGCGCAGGTGGCTGTTCGTCGTCCCCACCACCACGCCGTGGACGTTCCCCTCGGCCACCAGCCGCAGCATCTCCCCGGCGCCGGCTGGACACCCGTTTTCAAGAACCGGGAGGACCGGCGCGCCGTAGACGATCCCCTGAACCACCTGCAAGGCGGACCACGTCTGCCTCGGCAGCGCCGGCGCGGACGACGACGAGGAGGAGCAGGCGGGCCGCAGGACCACCGCGATCGTCACGTCGGCGGCGGCCGGCTTCTTGCCCTCCATCTCACTCGGCTCGCGACGGATTCGGTGGCTGCTCGAAAGCGAGGGCTCTTCTTACCTCTTTGCCGCGGCGCGAGTGCGAATGCGACCGATGCCTGCGGTGTGGTTCTGGAGTTTATAGACGCGAGGAGGGTGAGCGCATGGTGCACGTTTCGGAGGGCAAAACGGCGGGCTCTCACTCCTCCCAAAAAAACGGCGGGCTCTTGCTCCGCATGAGGCCAAAGCAGAGGTTGTGTGTGACACCATCAAATCAGCGAGAAAACGAGCATATGTTTGCAAAAAATAGCATGCATTTACTCGTATCCAGAATGGCCGAGGATGTCAGTCCAATGGGCCATATCTTCTCTTCTCCTATGTGTAAATGAGTAGGAGAAAATAAAGACACTCCTTAAAAAAAGGGAGAAAATATTGATAGATTTGGACGCGGTTCCTAGGATTATGTTATACGTGCAGTTATGTTAGAAGATCTTTCCGATAGGTTTTGGTTCAGCGAAATGAATTAGTAGAGGACGCCAGTTGATGATCGCGCTGGATGCTAATCCAAAGGAAAATTTACTCGTATCCAGGATGGCCTAGGTTGTCAGCGCAACGGGGCCATATCTTCTCCTCTGCTGTGTAAATGAGCGGTAGAAAATACAGATACGTTTTGGTTCAGTAAAATGAATTAGTAGAGTCCGCTAGTTGATGACCGCGCTGGACGGACGCTAATCCAAACGAAATTTTCGAAAAGAACTCGTCTCCCTCCTGATATACGGTGGATAGTTTGAAAACAAGAGGTGCGAACAAATCAAACAAACCAAGACATGAATTTTTCTGTCTGGTGTTTCATAGCTGTCATTTTACGTAGGAAAGGATGTCACCTTGAGAGCAAAATTAAGCACCTTCCTAAAGGGAACAACACAAACTGGCAATGTAGTTCTGAGACAAATTCTGATGAGCATAGTCTACATTTACCTTAAACCGGGTATAGTTTCCCTTGTTAAAAAAAAGGTATTGATCATCTGCGAAATACAATATTTGGATTCGAGAACCAATTGGGCCATCAAAACTTTCTAGCCATTGAGTGCCAAGGCAACGATAGAACTAACCAAGCATTCATCAGAGTGGGCAACAGGATACCTTGATACAACAAATGTACAGAGTAAAGCATTGCCAGCTTCAGAACAGACGGATACTGGTAACGGTGAGCTTTAGAAGTTTCAGAACAGAGAACAAGATGTTCTTGCGTATATGTCAGGAGTAGATTTAGATAAGATAGCAGAGGCGCCATGCCCATGCTGAAACAATTATGCATGCAATCATAAAAAATGGCCAGAATAAAAAAAAAAGACACTCAAATTATATTTCTTATACGATAGCATTGCTTAAGATCCTCTACAAGGTTAACCATGATCGCCAATATTCAGCTCACTACTTCAACAATTCAACAGCGTGCAAGTTTGTAAACAACAAACAAGCAAACCATGACAATGTACAGTCTCATCCATCCGGCAAATAGCTAATGGCTGGTGTGAAGGTTTCATTCTCTGAAGAATCTCACAATTTTGACAGGAAGTGCATAAAACATGATGATACAAGCCTGAAGAACCAAAGAAGTGTAGTTAGCAAAATGTCCTATGCGATGGCTGACGATTTTTCTGCCATGCTACATGGAAATCACAAGATAAATTGAATCAACAAACTAGCTTATGCTTGTAACGGTCTCTTATCCAACACAACTAAAATTCATAACACAGCAGTTATTGTAGGCAAGTGGTAATTATCCACAAGACCGCTATTCATCGTCTATGGAATTGTATTACCTTATCAGCAAGACAACAACACGACAATGAACATACACAGGCACTAACAGTTCTACTACAAAGTGGATATCTAGTTTCTGTGGAACTGTACTACCATGTCCGCATGTGCATATGCCTAGAACAGTAACGACATATTAAACAGAGGATCACAAGCTGTCAAGATAAATCAAATCAGTTATCACAATATCGCAAACAGTCAACGGTTAGGTTTGCAACAGCAGTGCTACTTGAGTCTAAAAACACTAGCATGATCTTGTACTTCATTGTGACATGTTTAACTGCTGAATAAATGCCAAGATCATCACCACTTTGTCAAGTCTCAATACTACAGCTAGTTTGATTCTAGGCCGAGTATAAATGAATTAGATATCATGCTAGCATTCTGACGCCACATGTAAAATATTGCTATGCAACAATTTATGCGAAAGTTCACGATTCTATCATACTGCTCTGCATCTAAATCCTTCAAGTCTGCAGTAGCTGCAGTTTGGAGATCAACACATGTTAATTGTTGAGTCAAGAACAAGAGAGACAGGTGAAGTGTGCATCAAAGTAGAAATCACCAGACATGCTAAAGAGAAATGCCAAAACTAGAAACTGAAACAACAGCACAATAGTCCCGATATCAAACTGAGGAAGAGGATGTGCCCGTTGGAATAGTTATACTTAGTAGTGAACTTCCGTACCAACTTGAGTCCCAATCTTGTTCCTTAATCAAGTAACAAGATTGAGATTCATTAGTCAGTTTAGCACAACAACACTACTTTAGTTTCGAAATTCAATGTTTAGCATTTAACACAATGTCACCAGAGGTAAAGCAGAGTAAATGCAGAAATATTACAACTTCTCCAAAACTGAGTAATAGAGTTGATTAATCCTAGAGACATTGACTACGCATAGTGCATGAAGCTTGAAGCTATGATTTAACCATGTTAATAGCATAGCCTTACCTGCGTTTGAACACCATATCCAACACACTTAAATGTATTTCAGGAAGATATCAGGAGACCAATTATTAGTTTACTAAAATAATGACACTTCAATTTCAAAATTTAACGCCTCACATCTAGTATATATTGATTGGACGCAACTACAATCCACTGTTTTATCTTTACATGTATAACTTCTGAGGAAAAGCAGAAACCGTCGCAACTTTATCAAATGTAATACTAAATTTTAAGTCCAGACATGCCAAAGTCACCAAACATTAAACGTGATCATGCAATAACCTAATATTACCTGTGTTTGGATGTCATATCCAACAACCAAATATAGCACAAGAAGTTCACAGGAACAAACTATAAGCTTACTACAGTAATGTTAGGTCCATTTCAAACTTCAATGTCTAGCATGTAATGCATCCTAATAACATCTACAGCTTTTCCCTGGCACATATAATGATATAAATAATGAGTATGTTATGGTTTTGTCATTAGTTATCCAAACATAGTACTTCAGTTATTTGAATTCCATATGTGTCACTAATGAACCATGCCCTGCACAAGAAAATACAGTGCAATCATGCTAAAGTTACATGGAATTACTCACGCTTCAATTTCACATGTATAGCATTGCACTGTTAGAAACTTACATGAAATTTGGCCACTCCATCATCTTCTGCACAATAGTACTACATCCTTTCTAGCCTCTTGTAGGTGAACTTGGAATAAAATATTTAAGCCTAAGTCCAAGCATCAATAACATGTAAAAGCATAAAGGATCACATCAATAACATGTACTAAACACTAATATAACTAGCAACTACACAGATGAGCTGAGCTCAGTACTAAATGCGGATATTGATATTAGAAATTTAGAAGTCAAACTTTGCAATTTGCATCGTCCATAGCACAACACAAAAGGAACAAAGCATAGAAACAGAGCTAAAGAGCAACAAAGTACTACTATTTAGAACCAAAGCTAGCAGGGACTTCTTCGGATCTTTCTTCTCCTGGAGAAAGTGGCTATCTCACAGCATGAATGAAAGTACAAAAGATGCGCACCAAATCAATCTCTAGCATTCTTCTCACCAAATGGACATATCAGATTGGAAATTTGTAAATAGGGAGTAATAGAATGCAATTATTTTATAATGGCATAACAAGTGATTTGAAATGACTGAGGCACCTGCTGCTGTGAAATATAGAGCTCCACTATTTTACTGGCAATATGATAAGCAAGCAGTCACACAAACACATACCATCACATCAAGGACGTGTACTAAATGGTACTAGCAAAAACAAATGCAACCACACTGGTAACTGAGACGAGTGCTAAGGATGCAGATACTGAAATTAGAGTTCAAACTTTGCATCATCCATGACCACGACAAGCTCCGAAAGCACAGAACAGATTCACAAAACCAACATCATACTATTCAGAAGAGGAGCCAGACAGGGGGAGCCTCCTTCACTCGGCCTTGTTGGAGGCGGCGGCGGCCTCCTCCAACTCGGCCGCCTTTTCCTCGACCTTCTCCTCCAGCCCGGCCGGGACCGGCGGCGCAGACGGCTCCGCTGGTGCGGGCGCCTTCTCCTCCTCCTCAGCCGCAGCGGCAGGGGCTGGGGCCTCCTGGTCGGGGTCGCGGGCGGGGTCGGTGGAGCGGGAGACGGCGGCGCGGAGGCGGTCGAGGAAGGGCCTGAAAGCGGTCTCCACGGTGACCCAGACGAGCGCGAGGCCGCCGGCGACGATCACCGCCGTCTTCAGGGCGTTGCCCTCGCGCTGGCCTCCTCCTCCCTTCGCCATCGGTGCGGTGCTTCCTCGCGGATTGATTGCTGCTGATGGATGGGGATAAGTGGACGGACGGTGTGCCTGATGCGTGTGGCCGCGCGCTTGGGGTTTTGTGCGTGTGTGGGCAGGGGGAGGAAGCAGCTTTTGTCTCGCACGGTACTGCACGAAAGCGAAAGCGGAGGAAGAGGCCAAGCCGACGGAGAGGAGGCGTCAGGCGTGAATCGTGACCTGGCTGAGGCGGACCGTGGGACAGCACCTGCCGGCTGCCGGATTGGCGCCTTGCATCCGTGGGCTGGGCTGGTGACGCTCGCGCACAGAGGTTTCTAAGCTTCGGGTAAAGGTTTTGTGCCGGATCCTGCAAAAGCCCAGGAGATATTGGAGAGGTTGGGCGTCTACCCACTGGTTCGATAACAAAACGTCGGTGCCGGAAAAGGCAAGCTTGGGTTATGCGTTCCATTGGATCGCCGCCGAATTCATGTATCATGGGCGCCACTCATTTCATTGGACCGCTGCCAAACCATCCATTTCTCGTGTAGAATTTTTTTATTTTCAAAATTAACAGAAATATATGGACCAAAGTATGCGCCCATTAAAAAGAAAAAATATCTTTCTCGTGGTGCACAACTACAGGTCCATCTGGTCCCAAAAAAAACTGCAGGTCCATCCGACTCGTAGGTGACAGATTTGACCGTCTACCTTGTTCACTAGTGACGCTTCACCTTCTGCTCTGTTTCCTACTCCCGGTAGACAGGAAAACAGTATGTGTCGTTCTAGAAATTTGAGTAGAAACTGGTGATCGAAGCTGTCTTTTGACGATCATGTCAATGTCCTGAGACCACTCGAAAAATACGGCGGTAATTCTCGTATGAATAGTCTCCTTAGCTGATGCACTGGCATAAAACAGGTTGCTTCCATAATATGAAATCATAGTTAGCTTTCTCCAGCTATTTTTGAGCTGCATTGACCCATTAGCATGCAGCAAACGCGTGCACCGATACCGATAGACGGCAGAATGTTAGTTTGGTGGCGATCGAGAAGAGATCAGATCTGAGCTGAAGCTCTGAAAGGCATCCCAACAACATATCCACGAGACCACGAGCACAATTTGCATTGGTTTTATTTACTGCAGGATGGCAAAAACCATTACGAATCAACCAAACATTTTACATTTACATCGTCAAACGAACCAAAAAGAATATAAAGAACGTGCGCACACTTCACCTCTACAGGGACGCTAGATCTACAAGAACAGAACAATAAAACTACATTTCATTCATCAATTCACCGAGCTATTTCCCACTTATAATCGTATTGCAATATCTTCATCGATCTCACGCACCTGGAACCTGAATCTTCTTCTTGAACCTCGCATCATCTCCATTTGGATCTCATGGAGACCAGTCACCTCGTTGTTTCTGATTGTGAAAGAACATCTGCAACTGCGATGTTCTTAGTGCGCCATGGTGTGGCCGTTATGGTGGAAGCTCTGCCTCTGCGTGTAGGCGAACGCCGCCGGCTTGCACTGGACCTTCTGCACCGCCGACGGCAGGGACTGTTTCTGCGTCGTCGGCAGCGAGTGCGCCGACATGACGAGCCGCCGGACGCTGGAGCGCACCTTGTAGAGGATGTGGCCCCAGCTGCCCCTGCTCTGGCGGCCGATGGCCGCGGCCTCCTCGTTCATCTCGAGGTCGCCGGCCAAGCCGGGCTTCTTGGACATGAGCCAGCCGACGCCCCACTCCCACCACCCCCTCAGTGAGCCACCGGCGGCGAACGCAGCGCCGAGCGAAGGCGCCGACTTGGACCGCCGGAACGCCCACTCGGCCGACGCGGAGGAGATGGGCTGGATCTTGCCGGAGAAGGAGGACAGCCTCTTCCTCAGGCCCATCAGGTGGCTCTCCTTGCCAACGCCGCTCTGGAAGGTGGGCAGCTCGTCCTTGAGCGGCCTGGTCGGCAGGAACCTCGCCTTCTGGATGTTCTCCAGGATGGTGGCCATGGCCGGCGCCCTGACAACTCGAAGCAAGCAAAGCAAGAGATAGAGAAGATAAGGGGGCAGAGAAGTTCAGGTGCAATTGGCCTCCTACTCTTCCTCGTCCTCCTCTTCCAGATCTCTTCTTGGTGTGGACAGAGGAGGAAGGAGGGGAAGGTGCGGTGTTTGTCTCGCACCCACAACAGCTGCCTCCGGCTTGGACAGGCTGGTTTTATTCATGCATGAGGGGGACAGACTAGGCCTAGGACAGACACGGAAGTGTGCACTTGAAAGTTCGTAGTGGTAGCTTTGTAAACATGTTAGCGAGAGGCGACGTGGAGTCTAAACATTTTGGCCTTTTTTTCTCTCCCCAAGTCAGGCAGCTCAGATATACTGGAGCCGTGTTGGCAAATGATCAGCTGCCGGTGCGGTGCGTGCTTTTATACAGCCACCTGGCACCTGCTTTGACATCCACCAGGTGGCGTGCTGTCCGGCCCTCTCTGACTCCGTTCAGCATCTCTCGCGCCAGTTCATGTGAACTCGCAACAGCAGCCGTCTGATTATTTTGGTGAACTGGTAATAGTGGTAAGAAACCATTCTCATCGGGTGAACAATATGAAACTTGACACTGTTAGTGCCCCTGTCCCGTGATGAAATGGAACGCGGAGTCCTTTTTTTTCGTAAAGAACGTGAAGGAGATTTGCATGACATAATACCATACGAGTTCTCAAACGGTGTATCTTTCTGCCCCAAGAGATGCAATGTCACCGGTTTGAAATTGCTATTCTAGTTTCACTGAAGCCTTTCATGATTCCAGTTACAGAAAAAAAAAATGAAGCCTTGCTGATTAATTTATTGTTAGGTAATGAAAAGTTCTGGCCTTTTGCATTGATGATGATTAATTCATGGAAGGAAGGAATGTTACAGACCTGTGTATGTTTGATTAGCGTTTACTTAAATGGGTAGCTGCAGCCGCTCCAAAAGGATTCACATGAGAACATGGGAAGGAATCATCCAAATAGCAGTCCGGAAGCCCTTGAAACGTTGTCTGTCCGACTGTCCCTGCCTCCTACCGAAACATTTTGTCATGTTTTGGCTGCTCATAGACTTTAAGGTAGAACTTTTCCACAATACCTTTTTCATTGCAAATGCACGCCAATCTACTTTCACAGACACCGTTCATTCAGACACTGAGAAGCTGAATTTACATGCTTACACTTCACTGCTACCATTTATCTTCTGAAAGTGCCTGCTTTGGTTTCATGCATTCTTTCTACAGTGCTGATTTCCTGTCAAAATTGGCTATGGAGTTACTGGTCGAGAGAATGCAATTAGGAACATGGAGCGAGCTCACAAGCGACAATTCGACAGTTTGTGTGGTTCATGTACACAGCTGCAGTTCAGAAGTCCAACTCTGAGCCTGACATAGCACTCGGCCCTATTCTCTTCTCTTTCTTTTTGGTTGCTTCCTCTCGCCGACAAGAGATTTTATTCAGTGCACAGCATGGTAGGTTGGGAGGTTGGTAGAAGAATCAGCCGAGTGGTGGAGCACAACTGCAACTCATTTTTTTCATGGCAGTATTTTAACCCATTTTCGATTACTCCGTCGTCAGTCTGTGCTCTGCTTTGTAACATGCCTGTTCCAGGATTTCCACTGCAGAGGCAGGAAGCGGTATATTCCAATTCCCCACAGGTACAGAAAGACTTGTGCAGATGTACAAGAAGACAGGGAAAACGAGCTGTATCTTTTAGCTTTCAATTATTATTATACAGTTCAGACTTCAGAGCATATACTGCAACTGCACTAGATGGAGACAGCAACCAAATTTCTGCTGGAAGAATGGTCGCATTTGGCTCTAATAATGACTTGTGACAGCTTCAGCATGTCAATCTCAAAGCAAAGGGAGATGCTAGTTTCCAATGGCCTGAAAACAACTTAACCCTCGGTCGACGCACAGGGCCGTTCGATTTCGATCCAGCGTTCACCACGTCATCTCCTACCTCCGATCATCTTGTTCCTCGATTTGTTCTGCTTCACCTTGCCGTGTCCCCACCTGCCCTCCCGTGGTCAATGGTGTCTCCACCACCTCAGCGTCCTGCCCACGTGTCCGCCACCATCACCAGACATACCTTGCCTACTGTCCCAGGTAAGGATGAAAATAAAAACGGTAATTCTTGGTATTTTGAAGATTGTTTTCAAAAAAATTTGATTATAGCAGTCGAAAACAATAATGAAAATGGAAAAAGTTTGCATAAATGATAACAAAAATGATTTTAAACTCTTTCGATCATTTTTGAGTTTTTTCATTTTGAGCCAGAAATTACCACCTCACATTCTGAGCAGAAAACCACCCTCCCCGAATTCAAAACCATGGCGGCTTAAGAAGAGGAGGCAGGCCATCAACTGTGAAAATAGAAGAATTCAGGGAATGGAAGCATATGAAAGTGCAAAACAAATCGCATCCGGTATAGAGCTGGGACTTGAGCCATGTCATTCTTCGGCTGCCCATAGCACGATATTTTGGCACAGTCTAAAGCACGACACGGTATGAAATACTTTGGGCTGGGCTAGCACAGCACAAACACGAGGGCCGTGTTGTGCCTAGGATCTTGGCACAATAGGCATGTCGGTACGGTACGAAAAGAGTACAACATAATCTGTATGATCATTTCTCCGTGTTTATCCTCTAATCTCCCTGATACAGAGCATGAGATACTAAGAGCATCTCCAACCAAGCCCTCTTCTCACCCCCTATCCTACATTTGAGGAAAAAACGATGAAAATTGATCTCCAACCGACCCCCTATCCGACCCCCTTTATTTGAGGACCCCTCAAATCTCCTCCCTCATCCCCTACATTTAGGAGCTCCTCATCCAACCCCTCATTTGGGAGAGAGGGGAGAGAGAGGAGAGAGAGTTACCGGATATTAATAAAATAGAGATGATTCGAATATAGGGGGTCAAATATGAGGGGTCGGTTGGAACATGTTGAGAAATAGAGGATGAAATCTGGATGAGGAGCCCCTAAATAAGAGGGATAGGGGGGTCAAATATGAGGGCTTGGTTAGAGATGCTCTAGGTGCTATTTATTTAGTGAGAGATGATAAGAGATAAATACGTAAATATGAGAGATAATAGAAGATAAATATGTAAGTATTATTAAACGATATAAAATATGAGAAAAATATATGAAATAATAAAATATAAATATATAAACATTATCAGACACCATGAAACATGATCTATCTAAACCAACATAGCACGACGGCAACACGATATGCCAAAGGCCGTGTTTGGACCTTCCTAGAATTGACTGACACGACACAATGAGCCAATCGTACCTACGACGGAACGGGGTCGTGTCGGCACGACCCAGGTCCTAGCTCTAATCCAGTGTTTGAAACTACCACAACAATTCGACCATGTGATGCACTGATTTGCTTCCATGCCAAACTCATGTAAGGCATTGATTACGTAAGTGGCTCTCTCTGCCCGCTCTGATCACAGATATTACACAAACCTCAGAATGTCATTTTTTTACAGCAGTAAGGGGCCATCTTGGGAGGCAAACCTCCCCGGTAAAAGGTATCACGCTGGAAATCACTATTACAGAATTCCAGTGAGTATGTGTGGTACAACAAAAAACTATTCTCTCGCTCTCTTGAGCAGATACCGGAGGGAGAAGATTCCTAGAGCAAATGTTTGCCAAAACCACCCTGTAGCATTCCTTGGATCAATCCTTTTTGCCAAGAACCAGGCACACACGGCTTCACCAAAATACCCTGTAACTGACGCTACAAAGACTAGACGAATCACCAACATTGAACGGAAAACCAACAAATGGATGTCAAGCACCCATTTCAAGCACCCATTTCAACGGCCGACGGGTGGAAGACAAGCAGCAGAAAACACAGCCAACATCCCAAGTGTTACAGCCAACCAAGTAAATATGGTCGGGCCATCTAGTTCTCTTCTCTTGCGCTCCTGCCAATAGGAGATAGTTCAAGCCAAGCCTTCCCGAGGGCTTACCATAGGTACATATCCAAGTTCCTCTCTATCTTTCAGGAATGAAAAGTAGTGTGTAACATTAGATGTATGATGTACATACCTTTGGACAATAGTACTGATATCTTATTTATTCTCACTCGTCAGATACAACTATTATTGCAAGTCTACGATCCTAGTCAAGAGCAGTTCAGTAGAGATATCCCTGGAAAAAGATTGATTTTAAAAGTAATGATGAATAGACATAACTAATATACTTCATATGCATTGTTGAACTTGCCTCTTAGCATTATATCGGTATTTCATACTCCCATACTCGGACTGAAGAAATTACATCTAGCCATAACATAGTTGCCATTATATGAGAGGATAGTAACAGAATCAAGGCGTATACGCCTAACAAGAACATAAAGCAATCAGATATTGCCAGAGGGGCTGCGTTAAGTAAACTGGTAACACACTAGAACATCACCAAGAATTGAAATTTGAAACACAGAAAACTCATAAGAACATGACAACGAGGCCTACCTTATATACTTCAGCAGGAAGAATAAGAGGCTGAGGGATCCATTTACTATCTAGCCATGGATAGAATATTGTGGATATGAATAAAAATATTCTCGAAATGGCAAGGGCGACTGAGGTATCCAGCATAACTCAAGGAACTGCGTAATCCAAACTTCGAAACAGAGGGCTGATGATAAATTCAAAAGTATGGACATGCAATCCTGCAAAACAATTATAGAACAATGGGGCAATGCAATTTCGAATATATAATCACTGCGCTCTATATCAAAACCATTTCAAGCCAACAAAGGGGACGCCACTCTTTAGGAAGAAAAGTCTACATACTAGACTTGTTCAAAAGGTTGAGTATTTACTGGATGTACACAACAAACAGAAAGATTGAGTGCATGTATTGTGTATAATTATGTTGTTCAAGTAATGGAATCTGGGCCTCTGGGGATGCCCTGTTATGGAAAAAATGAATTGAGTATAATCTATGTAAAGTGTTAAACCTCAAAGTTTAGAGCAAGTGAGAGGTAAAGTAGCCGAATAATTACTTTTACGGTTATATAGTACAACTGTACAACAACTGAATAGATATCGTTAACGATGACATTACTGCAAAAATAAAGACAGCAAACACCTCTGTTGTCTCCTGTACCTAGACTAGGCTCTCATTTGTTCAGATTAAAGTAACCAACCATGTCTTCAGAATGATACTATGATTAGACAAAAAAAAAAAACACAGATTGCATCTGTATGTGAACAGCAGTAATAAACTCATAACATAGTACCATGAGTATCAATATATAACAATATAGTACACACTACACACGAAGGCTACAACAATTACCATCGCAGATGAAATAGGCCTGACCAGCTGCTACAGGAGTTCCCTTCCTGTCAGGAATGTCATCTAAAAGTCCCATGCTTGCCAGTATCAGAGCAAGAACAAGATTATCTATATAGACACAATCTGTTTTCACATCTGGCCCCCAATCTTGAAGAATGCTAATCCCAACTTTGCAAGGGACAGGGTTCTTGGAAGATGTCGCTCTTCGCTTGGCCCATAGATAGCAGCAGGGCGAATGGCACATGTATAAAGACGAGTACTTTTATCACCCCTGTAAGATTTCACCGAATCAGTAAGAAAGGCTCCATGGTATCGGATGACACACTGATTTACAAAATGAAACCAAACGATTATTGTGGTTTTCGATCCTTAAGGAGCAAATATGCATGACATTGGTAAGGTTTTCAATAGAAGGTAAGGTACCACGATATAAGGAATTTTGCAAAGAGTAGCATTAGCATGAACTACTTATTTCTAATTGTCATTTTGGACATCAACATGGTCTCCAATAAAATAAACACCTTCGCCATTATTTGTTCCTAATTGTGTGTTAGCAAAAAAATATAATGATATGGAAGTACTTTGACGGCGAATCCATTAATATACATTATATTATTTCCATGAGACAAATCTAGTAAACTCTTTATGTTTATTGTGGTCAAAGTTTTAAAAGCTTGACTGCATGTATTATAGAACAATATCTATTTTGGGACGGATGTAGATGTTTGAGATGGTATGAAAATAGTTGGCACCTCTTAGTTAGCTCACTGTAATACTGTATGCATGGCATTGAAGCCTGGCAAAGGAGAAGCGTAAACTTACTTTGCTGGCCGCCCATTACTCTTCAGCATCAACTGTTCAGCAACTGATTTGCTGCGACCATAAGCATCAACATGGTCTTCAATGGGAAAATAAGGCAACGCCTCGTTTCCATTGGCAATTGGCTCTCCTCCGAACACCACATGTACGTGCTTACATACACAAGCCTTCTAATGCCATGCTCATGGCAAGCATCCAGTACATTGCAACTCCCATTTATATTGATCGCATTGGCTCTACCAGCCTGCACCATTTCCTTCCCCGACATGCCATAAGAAGAAAGGTGGAAAACACAATCCACACCGCGGAAAGCCCTTCCCACATTATCCTTCTTTCTAATGTCTCCTGCAGCACAAACCACCAGTAAAGTAATTGACGATTCATTCCACTCATCAGAATATCAGTTATGGTTAACTGATTGCATCGAACACAAAAATTGAGAGTACGCAAAACATGATGGATATTGTTTGTGCTACTGTGACTATGTGCAGAAACAACTATGCAAGAGCCACTGCCTACTTAGAGCCACACAGATGAGGGAGTACGAACACAGTAATCTCCTCCAAGTGGTCTCTAATTTGCAGCTTGATTTAGAAGTAGATCAGATGGAGTCTATGTGGATTTTACTGCATTTGAGGAGTACAGCCACAGTGAAGTAAAACCGCGGTGACTAGTGATGCAGCGATCTGAACTGAGGCTAGGGAGCTACCTTGGAAGAGGCGGACTCCGGCGTCGAGGAGCTGCTGGGACCAGGGGGAGGCGGCGCGGAGGTCGAGGGATCGGACCTCGCGGGAGCCGCGGCGGAGCAGCTCCGAGCAGAGGGCGGCGCCGATAAAGCCCTGTCCGCCCGTCACCGCGAACCGCACGCCCTCGATCCCCCTCGTTCGCGCTCAGATGCATCTCCACACCTATTCCTCTCCTCCCCCCCCCCCTCCCGACGGGTGCGCGTGGCTTTGCGCGCGCGCGCAGCTGGGGGGCGGAGGAAGCGAGGTGGATGGAGTAGAAGACGCCGGCGACGACGACCCCGCAGCGGTCGTGCTACTGTGCTGCCTGAGACGAGACCCCGGCTGAAGTGTGCACGGTGCGGCCAAACACGCTTGTTGATCCTGCAGTACGAATTCCCGAATCAACAGCGAACTACACCAGCAAATTTGGAAGGATTTATTCTTCATCGAAAATTTAGGGGGGAAAAAGCATAGACCATGGGTTTGTACAGTAGGACAACAAGACGACATTAGCCTGCTCAGAGTCAGTGCACAGGGTTCTCACTTATTCATGGTGGTCTTCTTGTTCGCCGGCCGGCCGTACGGTGACTTCGGGCTGTTTGGCACACCATGTCACGTGGACGGTTTACGCAACTTTTTCCTACACCTGGGTCCCGATCATCGGGGTTTTTATCCTAACAAATTAATTACGGAAGATAATTTTAAGGAATTTTTTACTGAAAGATCTTTACGAGATTTTGATATATATCATCCTTTTTGTCTCAGAATTGATATGCACAACTGAGGAAAAAAAATATATGACATAAAATTTTTTGTAAAACCTACTGTTATAAAATTCCCTTCCACCGACCACCATGTCGCGTGAAGAGTGTACGCCACCTTTTCCTACACCTCGGCCCCGATCACCGAGCCTGCTCAGGCGCGTTCGCAGTCGACTACGCGCGCGCGGGCCCTCGGTGCCCACGCAGCGGGCGCGGGGCAGTCGGGCGTCCGGGCCGCAGGGCGGCAGCGCTGGCCGGCTGGGGCAAAGGGGAAGGGAGCGTGCAGTGTAGAGTAGTGAACAGCACGACCACGACACGAGCCCGGCGCTGCCATGGCATCTTCAGCGGGCGCTCCCCGGATTCGTGCAGGCCGCGACCAAGTTGAGCAGCATGACTTCATCACACAGTACCGTACTATTAGCCATTAGGCAAGTCGTTTCGTCGCATCAGGGTTAAATGATTCCCTGGTGATAACATGTTGAGCAGCGTTGCTTTCATCATTTGGTAACACTTGGAGTGAATTTACGTACAAGAATGGTTACAAAATTAGGTCCCCAAGCGCGTGACATTCTTGACAGGATGTGAAGAGATCAAGAAGTCTGGCGATGTGGGATCCTCCTGCGAGTATCCGACAACGGAGGGGTCTAGGTGGCTGGCAGAACAGGCTACAAAAGCTAGGAACAAGAAGAGCATTCGGAGCTTGGATTCCATGGCAAGTGGCTAGCTGGCTGCTATTTCCTTTCATGATATGTGCAGGATTCATGAACATCTTTATACTCACCAGCTACGTTTCTTGCAAGTTGCAAGTAATTCACTGCACCTGATATGGCCCTTCTGGTTGAGCTTTGGAAGAGTAGTGCTTTGCTTTACCAGGAAGCTGCTGTTGCAGGTATGCTTTTGTTCCATAAGATCATATACAAATGCTTCCGGTGCTTCTACAATGCCTCTTATGATGTTTAAGTCTTGCTTTAGGCAGCATGATGCATTAGAATAAGAGTACCTTATGCTTGCAGACCTGCACACCTGTAGGAGATAACTTGTTCAACCATGCGAAGAAGCTGCACAGTGGTTATTTAGAAGGATAGTTAAATATCTTTTGCTTATGTGCTCAAGTCATCACCAAACAGGAGTACATCATAGTATTCTACTAGTAGAAGAGGGAAAGGCGTCATCTGAACTGTGACAAGAAAAAGCGTGCAGCGCAAGAAAAGAGCATGCTTATAACTAGTGATTAACGAGCAGCTCGGCTCGTTAAGCAAGAAAAAGAGGCTGCTTATGACTAAGGTGGATTAACGAGCAACTCGGCTCGTTAAGGCTCGGTTTGTTAAGGCTTGTTTGGATACTGAGCTAGTTCGGCTCCACTCGCTAAGACTAATGAGTTGAAAAGGAAGCATGCTCGGCTCATTAAAAAGCTCAAGCTAGCTTGTTTGGCTCACAAGCCGAACATAGTTCAACTTCAACATGTTATACCCATGATGATATGACCAAACTTACCAATGTGAATCAATAAATACAAAGAATCTTAGATGTTTTGACATTCAATATAGTTTTTATGAATACTAGGCTTGCCTTATAGATTGAATGGCAAGTTGAGCATTACCAAACATAATAATATCACTATAATATTAAGCTCAAAATTTGAAATTGTCGTATTTATCGAGCCTAACGATCTAATCGAGCGACTCGTGAGCAGCTCGCTGAAAAGATAAGATAGGGAGGAGGCTCGGCTTGGTTTGTTTAAAAATCCAAGCCAAACAGAACTGAACCGAGCCTGTCAACTCAAGTCTTTTTACCAGCCCTACTTATTATAACCAATACATGTAGACATGTGGTTTAAGCTGCGCTGATGCTACAAGCTCTGCATATGCAGGCTTGCTCCATCAACTCATTGTCCCAATGCATCCATCGAACAGCAAATTTTAGGGCTGTACAATGCAAATTGCAACACTCAAGAAGTAACTCGCCTTCAGAGAAGAGAAGAACAAAACAAAAATAGTCGGGCCGGCAGGTTTTGATTGCCATAACTCGTATCATCATCCATTCAATGTGATGGAAACTCGATAGTTAGGTTGGAACTTAGTTCCATTGCACCAGAAGCTTATGTTGTTGCCAACGAAATCCAGTAAATAAAGTCACAGCCTAAATACTTCATAAGGCCGGAAATTAAAGCATTAGCTCCAGAAGAAAACGCTTAGAACCGCAGCGACAAAGAGAACATCCAATGGCTGATTTTATTATCACATCGTCGGGTTGTTTATGGAAGCTCCAGGTTCTGCAGTAGTAATTAGAGCAGCCCATCACCTAGTACAAGTTCATATCACTTGCTCCACATTATTTGTTTTGCTGGAGCTGGAAATGAACTCTTACATTTAGGTAAACAGGAGCAGCCCACCACCTATTACAAGTTCATATCTGATGGGCATCTGCAGTTGATGCCCATCTCCTAGTACAAGTTCATATCTGAAGGGCATCCGCTATCGAGCCAGCAAGGCTCAGCACCTCAAATGGAGGTTGTTGGCCAATGCCTTTTACCGTGTGAGGGCAAGAGTCTGTGATCCAGAAGTAAGCAAACTGGTCACCCGGCCCAGCTGCAAGGAACAGATAAGCAACTAAAAGTCTATATGGCTGAAAAATTGGAAAGTGGATAAACTGACAATTACCAGAATTAGAGGCCATGAAGCGTTCATATGACTGCTTAGGGAACACAGCATGAGTCACATAGGCACTGACTTTTGAAGCACCATGAGCAGCCAGCACTTTCTGCAAAACACAGGACAGAATTGAAAATTTCAGTGTTAAGTAGCAGTGAAGAAGGAAAACAGCATATGCCACTAAAGTCCATATATTGCATCATCATTAACTCTTAACATCTGTTGACTGAACTGTGATAACTTGCAAGAGTAAATCACGCGAATACCAAAGTCAACCAACAAATTGAGAGTCAAAAGGAGTGTAAAATTGACTCTTGCTAAGAACATGTTTCACAACGGAAACACTAATGTTCCACTATAACTTTTCAGGACCTTCTTTTTACTAGCAGTAGTGTCCAATGTGCATTGAGGAGTGTGTTACTTTCTTTGCCAGATGAATTGAAGAAAAGAAAGAAGGCACGCCAAAATCTGCTTCCATCATTGTGGGATTAAGAAAATTCCAAACTGAGTAAATAGTAAGACATATAGCTATGTAAGCACTGACTTCTAGTGTCATGACCAAGAAAATAATATAATTCATCATACCTGGCATTCTCTAAGAGTTCCCCCAGATTGCACTAAATCATCAACAATAACAACATGCCGCCCTTCAGGATTTCCTTCCTTAATTCGAACTATCCTCTTGTCCCCTTCACGAACCTTGGCACAGACTACCTATATAATCAAACAGCTCAACATGAAATCCATGAAAAGAACACAAAAATTGGGCAATTTGACAACATCATGCATATCCGTCTTTACAATACAAGCTAAGCGGAAGTTGAGTTAGACATATCGAAGCGTGAAAAGGAGCCCGCTGACCATTGGGAAGTGTTGTAATTGCTTGTGGAACCGCTTCCACGCCCCATCATCAGGGAAGGCAATCGTAATCTGCACACAACATGCCAAAGGTCAGGAGTAGAATAGGAATTCAGCATAAAAGAAAGCTCAAAACACAATAATGGATGCCCCTACGCACATTGTCTGCATCTGGGAGCTGGCGCAGGCGCTGCAGCAGGAGCGGGATACCGGTCTCGAAGCACGGCAGGACGTCGTCCCCGAAGTAGAACCTCTCCTGGAGCGCGTGGATGTCGTAGATGACGACGCTGGTTGGCCCACCGCGGGACTTGGGAATCATGGAGAGGATGCGCGCGAGGGTGAACGCGGTTGCGACGTCCCCTTCTTCCTCGACGCGCTCGAAGGAGCCCGTGGGGAAGAAGGGCAGCACGAGCGTGAAGGAGGCGATGAACAGCTTGGGCAGCGCGAAAATGACGGAGATCTGCTCGAAGATGACCGCCGGCGAGCTGAAGGACGCCAGGAACGCCACGTGCTGCCCCCGGATGTCGTGTGCCTTGTTGATGAACAGGTTCGGAAACCCGTCGTCGAAGCTCCTGGCGGTGGGCCACCGCACAAACACAGAGGTCGAGGGATTAGTTTGGCTGACTCCACGGAATCGGCGAAGCGAGAGGAGGAGGAGGAGGGGAGGGTGGTGTACCGCCAGTTGATGGACTGGAGCTCGATGGCGTCGGAGCTGGCGGCGACCTTGAGGGCGAGCTCCTCGCACTCGGAGCAGTAGAAGAGGTGTATGTGCTTCTTCGCCTTCTGCTTCGCGGCGGCCGCCTCCATCTCGTGCTGGCGAGTCGCGGCGTCGGCGGGGGCAGGGGGACCCAAAAAGAACGGCGCGGGGAGAGGCGGGCGCTGCTCTGACGGGATAGGTGGTGCCGCTTTTATCGAGACGCACGCGCAGCGGGCAGGGCGGCGAATATAATGCGAGCCTAGTGCTCTAAACCCTAGACCCCAGCCGCGGCACGAATCGAACCGTGATGCGAAATTGAGAATACAGAACACGGCGAGCAAATTGGGGAAGAAGATAATGCGATTTTATAGACGGACGCGAAGGCACGAGGATATGCTATGCCTAGAAGGATTTCGGCATGGAGCGCGCCGCCGGCTGAACGCGACGGCAACCTGCTCGAGGGTGGTGTTGTTCTCCACGGAGACCATCATGAAGCACGCAGCCATCGTCATCGTCATATGTCGAAGTCGGAAACTCGGAATAAGGTGCCTTACTGGTGAAAAGGCATCATTTTTTTACTTTAAAAAAAGCATGATGTGTTGGTTGTTCCAGTAAAACGATGAAAAAGGGTATACAAGACATGATTTAGCGAAACAGGGTCAATCTAGTTAAACAACACGAGTTTTACAGAAACTAGGGAACCACGAGAAGCATCAAGAGCCTCAACAAAGAACCAAAACGTGTACTGGTTTATTCCCCACTTGACTGGTGGGATATGGTGATTTACAATGGCCCATCCTGTGTATGTATTATCCTTGAGCCAAAAACAATGGAGTTATCATAAATTACTTAATCCAAAAAAGGGCTACAAAATTGACAACTCAAAGAACGCCAAAACTTTTGCAGTGCGCCAATCGCTTTTCGCCTAACGGCAATCTGATTCAAGTGTCTGCAACATCAACATGAATGTAAAACTGACGGCCTTTCCAGTAGCATACCTCGCTTACGGCCGAACCACGCTTAGAATCGGGAGAATGGAGGGCTGAGTTTGTACAAGTCCTAACTCACGCACTCGTCAGATGTCGAACAGCTCTTTTCCAAGAGGAATTTAGGCTCACTGGGATATACAAAGACAGTCGCTGCTGAGGTTGAAGGAGTCAATGCGGCAGAATACCTCACTGAAGTTACTGTGATCCTTGGCAACTGTTGAGAGCCGGAACCAAGCGGCACAAGCTTATGACTAACAATATGCTCTGATTTCGGCAGAATGAACGCAGCATGATTGTGAGCCCCAGAAAAAACGAAATTCTGAGAATCAACAAGGGAATACTTGATTTCCTGAAGCAAGGACGTTGAATTGTGGATCTTCACATAGAAAGTGAAAGAGGTTCCAAGGATAGCATAGGGAGGGCACTCCATGCTCAAAACAAGCGGCGGCTCCTCAATATTGACCTCAGGTAACCTTTGTTTCATGATAACATGGCTCTCTTGATCCTCTCCAAGGCTTGAATCTCTTGACCAGTTCAGGCAAATTTCACCTAGATTGAAGTTTGAATTGATAGCCCGTGGGTGGACTGAAAATATTCCTTTGTATTCTTCACTAGGACCAATAACAGCATGTCCACTGGAAATCCCGCTGATCTGATGCACTGAGCAGAGCTGATTTCCATCATTATCAGGTTCGATAGTCATCGAGTGCAAACGCAAAGGCACCTCTGTGCAATTTCTAGCATTCACAATAAGCATATTAGACTCATTCATAGCAAGAGAACAATTTCTATCATCGCCACTTGAGGATCTGATCCCAGATAGCAACAGGAGTTCCCGCCTAAATGGTCTCAAAAACTGGTGACTAACTATCAAGGGCATCTTCCCTTCGATTTGCAAGCTTCTATGTGTGTTAAGCCTATGCAATGCTGCTTCTTCACTTGAGCCTAGGGAATAACCAAGTGAAACATAAAGCATGACTGACTTTGCTCGATGCCATTTGATCTCTAATTTGCATGACCAGGAATTACCCACACTCAATTTGGGAACAGATACGACCCCAAATGAGTACTGAATCTTTTTTATGCTATCAACCCCTTCCTTTAAATCTTTGTCCTCGGACATAGCTGAGACACCAAGAAGCTCAACATGATGACTCTCAGATTCCTCTGCTTCCCTTGGACTCATCAATAGACCACCACCTCTGGCGTCCACAAGGTTAATTTTCAGCTCACCATAATGAACTGCATGCCCTTTTGACAATATGGTCACTGGTACAATAAATAACTCTCCAACTAATGCAGGACCAGCAGAATTTAAGACAAGGTCAACTTGAGCGTCTGGCTCTTCAACTTGGATCAGTTTCTGCCCAGAAAAGTCAAGAATATTGTCCTTTGTAGGCACTGTCTCCACTTGGTCCTCAAATTTCCATAATGGGAAGTCTTCCATGGAAGCAGGACTTTCAGCTTGGCAGCAAATCACAAGGTGTTTATTTATCGTCACCTTCACCGACAAACATTCTAGCTTTCCACTCTGTCCTGCAGAACATAATCATATTGTTATTTCCATTATGAAACTAGAGATAGGAAAACTATCACTGATAACATGTGTATAGGGAAGCTTCAGCTCAAGTATTTGAGCATCAAGGAGCAAATAGCCAAACCCCTAAACCATGAAAACCGAACAAAAACAAAAATAAATTAGCCTTAACTATAGTCTCAACTTTCAAGATGCCAGATAGCATTACTCTTCTTTTCATGCTGCCTATTTTTTTAATATAAATGTGACTATTTCCTGCAATAACTAGATAGCTAGCCAGCATACATATTCATTTTGTTTCCCCTGCAATTTTCTATTATTGTACAATTAAAGTGTTTGTTCTTATCTGATTTCTTTTCCAATAGGTATGCCTTGTGTATATTAGTATATGTATACATCATATAGCATGCTAAGAGTACACGTGGATGATATACCTTTACAGTTTACACTATATGTTTCTCATAATATGCATGGGGATATTCTGGTCATAAGAAAAATATCTCATTGGACTGTACCATATGGATTAGATTGTCTTTTTCTGATATTATTAATTTTCCCTCACTAGTGGGGGTATTTATATGATTTTTCTTCTTCACTTGACGCGGAGTGTAACATCAACAACAAAGCCTTTGTCCCAAGCAAGTTTAGGTAGGCTAGAGATGAAACCCATAAAATCCAACTAAAAAGATGGTGATAAAATAATAATGATAATAAATGTACTAGTAATAGTAAAATAAAAGTAATAACAGTATAAGGAGACTGATGCATAAGTATAGTTCTGGCACGTGGATTGCTAACTTTTACGCACTTCTATCCGTGGATAGTGGTGTCAGTGTAATAGATAAGGGAGACCCTCACAAGGCGAGCCTCACACCACCAAATGTCAGTCGGTAATAGATATTTTCAAGACCACATGACTCATCGTGCGACCAGCCCCGTGGTCGCAGAGGGAAACCCTTTTTGGTCGCAGGGCAGGTATTCACCTAATCTATCATGACGCATTTAATGTCATCCACTCAAGTATTTTTCTTCTCCAGGCACTCTCTTTCGGCAAGCGAGGTCATGGGCAAGCGTGGTGGAACGGTGACCTATCACGTAGCATTTAATACTATGAGATGGCCTGGCCGGTAAAGTGACATCGTTCGGTGATGGGACCGGACGTGCAAGACGATCAGAGCAGAGCAGGCATGCCTCTCCAACGTCCTGATGAGCTAGGGGTAGTTGGTTTCGTCAGGGATAGGTCTGTCGCGGTGTTTGCCACGGTTTGTTTGTATATTTTCCTCTTTTCCCTGCTATATAAAGGGAGGGGGAGGGGAGTCCGAGAAGGGGCATAGAGAACACTCTGTAACAAATTCACTCAATCTATAAAAAAATACACAGGACGTAGGGTTATTATCCCACAGGAACCCTGAAACTGGATAAATCCTTTTGGTTCATTCAATACACACCCGCAAGAAACGTAGATCAACGCGTCTGTCGTCTGGTATACCTCAAATTCATTGTCAGGGATCATCCTCCAATAAATTCTTTAGGAATATTTCATTCCTTCAAGTCTCTATTTACAAACTCCTTCTATGTTAGGTTTGATCGATCCTTACCTCTTTTCACATTATCAGCATGTCTCAGTATCCCGCTATGCACAGGTGACTCTGAAGGCCTTCCGTTGGATATGTTCAAACCGTCTCAACCCATGTTTGACAAGTTTTTCTTCAATTAGTGCTACCTATACCCTATCACGTATATCATTATTTCGGATCTGAATCCTTTCTTATATAGCCACAAATCCATCGCAACATACGCATCTCTGCTACACTTAACTGTTAGACATGTCGCCTTTTAGTTGGCCAACATTAGGCACCATACAACATCACAGGTCGAATTGCCGTCCTATAAACCTTGCCTTTCAGCTTTTGTGACACCCTCTTGGCACAGAGGATACCAGAAGGTTGGCGCCATTTCATTGATTCGGCTTTGATTCTATGACTAACATCTTCATCGATATCACCATCCCTCTAAAGCATCGATCCCAAATATCAAAAGGCATCCTTGGCAACCACCTCTCCACCGAGACTAACACCTTCTCCCTCATAATACCACCAAAATCGCACTTCATATACTCGGTTTTGATCATACTAAGTCTAAAACCTTTCGATTTTAAAGTATAACTCGACAACGTGGAGTGTAGCATCCCAAAAAAATATCGGCTAAAAATAAATGAAAATAATATTCATGGGTTTTCTGTTTTTCGTGGACTAATGCTGAAATACACAAAGGATCTGGCTTTTGCTAATCCAGGTCCCCACATGAAGTCTCTAGTCTCACCAGTTATTTTCATATATTAAGAGCGTGAGCCAGGCATTCAGCAAGATTTAATTATGACATATGACAGCAAGTGGACGAAGACTTAATAAAATGAAGAATATATAGTGACATAAGAGTACCTGATTTAACTTCATGTGTCAACCGCATCCATTTATTGGTGAACAGTGTAAGAGAAGAAGTAGCTTCAACTGCTTGGTCATGCAAATTTGAATTCAAAGGAGAATCTTCCTGTGTACTAAGTATCACAAAGTTACAGTCAGACTGATTAAATTGAACCTCCAACTGATCAATCACAACTGGAGATGGAAGATGAGATAACAGTGACACACTGACAAGCAGAGGTGAACCAGGTTTTACAGACTGATCATGAAAAGCAACAGATGTGATAAGCACCATTCTTAGCGGACTTATTTGATCAATATCAAGGTGAGTAAATTCTTCCATCCCATTATTAAATCCATCATCAATTCCTTCTGGTGACTGTTTTCCTACCAAAATATTAATAATTTCCTGCTGTATGTTCTCTCTCATGGAAATCGTAGGAGAACCTGCAGGCCCAATCTTACTTTTATTTTCTCGATTTTCCACTGCACTACCAGAAAATAATGGTAATGCAGCCATCTCTAGGGAATAAGTGATAAAATCCTTCAGAGAATTTAGTTTCCTTGAGCACTCTCTCAAGTACCCTAGGTTTTCCCAAAGCAAGGTGGTCCAACCCTCTTGGCGGTATAGACCAGCAACACCATCAAAAAGTTGTTTTACATTGCTAAAATCCCCAGCTGCATAGTATTCTATGGCCATTCCACCACTACAGGCAGAAGCCATTCTTGTTGCACCTATGCTCTGAAATGATTCATAAGCTTTTCTGAACAATGCAATTATCTCGTAAGAATCTTGAAACCTTTCAGCTTCTGACAAAGCATAGCTGGTGTATTCAGTATCAGCAAGGCTGCAAACACAGTTTGACGTATAAGTACTCATATAAAAGTTGTGTTACATTTAAGAACAAGTATCAAGGAAATTACGGCAGCACAGTAACTGTATCTCCTTGCTCCAACAAGCGCACATATTGGCCAACATATACAGAAGGCATTACTGACTCAGGTATTCCATTAACTCCAGTGGTAAGGTTTACCGTTGACGAAGAGCACTCTATGGCATACCTCTTCTCTCTCAAGTAAGTTGCTGCTAACTGTCAGAAGGGAAGGTACGATAAATCAATTATTAGTGTAATCAAGTAAATGTAGTGTCTCCTGTTGCCGTGCTGCGCAAAGATGTAAGTTGGACCTGATAGTAGTAAGCTGGCTGAAATTCCCATTCAGTCAATGCATTGTCAGCAGTACCAAATCGAGGAGATAGTGTATCTGGAACAGTTGCGGATGTTGTTTCTATCAGCTTGCCAAAGACAAGGAACTGCCTGCTAAACCATTCCCAATGAAGAAAAGCAACTTCTGGTGTTCCGACAACCCGCTCATAACTTCTGATATACTTACGGAACCATGTGATTGCTTCTACTACTTTCCCGGCATGAAGTAGCAAAGTTGATATCTTAAAGTGAAATTGCTCAGCAACTGCTTTTATCTCAACTAGGCGCTGGGTTGGAGGCAACCTTGTTGAAGTTGCAATCATCTAAATATGAGCACATTGTCAATGGATGGTGCAAAGCCAACAGAAACTGCTTAAGAAAGTGTGGCAGATCAACCAACAGTTAAAGAATTTTGGATGAATGATAACCCTAGTTTCCTTCTCTTTTTGACTTCTGAGAGAATTCATTCAGCATGCCAATTGTTTATTCAATTAATTGTCAATATTTAAAAGGCAATAGCAATTAAGGGATAGGGCTGTGATCACACCTCACGCAAAACCCAAATGCCTTCCTCGTAGAACTTTAATGCTTCTGGCCAATCCCTTCTGAACTCCGCATAAACAGCAACCTGGTGCACCAGAGTAATGTGGCAAATGGAAAGATCAGAACAATGTGGAAAAGTCATTGACAGTTTCTGCTTAAATTATCAATTAAGTGTAAATAAGAGGTTCTCTTAGTTTCCAGCGCTTCTACACTGGCACCTAAAATTATTAACAGCACTAAATTGAAGGGGACAGAGGTTCTTACCTTGAAGCAGTAGCGGATACTCAGGGCGACGGAAGAAAAGCTCCTCTTCTCAATGCGAGCCTTTATTCTTCGCCCTTCCTCTATATAGAATGATGAACATAACTTGGCAAAAACATTCTTCAATCTGCAAATACGGGATATTACACAAATTATCACACATACCTCCAAGGAAATTACCATAAACAAAAAATGGAAAAGATTTTTCTACAAAGTGGAACGGTAAAATCACAGAAAAAGAAGTTTCAAAATACAGACTTGTTGAGAGATCTGTTCCATTCTGTTTCGTCTTGCTCAACCAACACAACCAGGTGCTTAGAATCAATTTCCGCACGTTTTCTGAGGGCAACCGTAACATCCTCGCTCAGCTCATCTGCAAAATATTATTGGGATTCCACTTACAACCTTCACCATAGTTGGCATTCCATTAGTCTGCTAGTCATTGCATAGAGAGAAGAAATCGCTGAAACAGCCCGAAGAGGGTACTTACCACCAGCTTGAGGTTGTATAAGGACCACCACTAATTTAGTGTTTTTCCCCTGAATTACAGATCTGCCCAACAAAAGAGAATCACTACTTTGCATTTGCAAATTCTTTTTTTTTTTTTTTTTGCGGGAATTGCATTTGCAAATTCAGCTTCTGCGATATTAGCTGCTGCTATTAAACTGAGTGATGTTTTCCCTAATTCCCAAGAGATTGAGAATGTACCCATTTGCATGCCAACACTCTTAATTAAACCTCTGATAGTGCACGTGTCAGTTTGGGATCGCCAATGCAAAAATATTCAGATGACGTACTTGAGGTTCTCGAGATCCGAGCAGGCCTGGAGCCACTGAGCGGGGTCGCCGGAGACCTGATCGACCCGGAACAGCGCGGCAACGGCAACCGGGAAACGGGTGCGGTGCTTGAGGAGCCAGTCCTTCTTGAGGATTCCAGCGGGGGCCTGCGGCGACGCGAGTGGGTCGCGGGTCTTGCCGCTGCGTGCGAGGATGGAGGCATTGGCGAAGTCCGGGAGCGCCAGGGTGTTCATGGGCGGCTGCTGGGAGCTGAGCGACGCCGAGATTGAGGGGTGCAGCTCTGGGCACCCCACGATGGACACGAGCGACAGCGGCGGCGTCCGCAGCTCCTCCGGGTAGTCCTCCATGGCCGCCCGCCCGCAGCCGCGGCGATGCTGCCGGGCGAGTGGCTCAGGAATGGGTATGGGCAGCGCCGCGGCGGTGGTGATCGCCGTGGCCCGGGAGGACGGAGGGGAGCTCGGATCTGCGGTGGCTGTTGGTTCGTTTTCAGATCGAATCACGTTTCAGGTGGGGGAGATGTAATAACCTCTCTACTACGTCTACTACGGAGTATACAAAGCAGTAGATGGTTTCCCGTCACATTTTCCCTTATTTCACTCTAATCTAATAAAAACTTTTAAAATATAAATAATTTATTAACTTTATTATCTACCATATTTCTCTAGCCTCCTCACCTCCTATTGTATACATATATGAAACCATTTTACTAATAAAAATTAATTAATTAATTAAAAGAAAAAATTACGGATAATCTACGCATAGTTTTTTAATCTTATTTGAAATCAAACTACGATATTGCTCATAGCATGTTCACATCCCATAACTTGAGTATGTGATTGATATAACCATGTTCAATATTTATATATTTTTATAACACATAAGCACTTAGCTAATATTATAATTTGAGTGTTTTCTACTGTTTGGAGGGTCTTTCTGTGATTTCACAAAAGAAAAAATTATAAAAACCCACTTACATGACAGGGGACTTCATTTACCTACTCACAAGAACTTTTATTTCTATCTTACACTTGCAAATTTAAAGTATTTTCATATACCTCTTAGATCTATATATCATTTTAACAGTCACATGTTTGCATCACATGGTCATATATCCTGCTACGTGGCCTCCGTTAGCTCATCCAATGTGACGGGCGTACGAATTGGTTCATCTTCATAGCTCTTACGGCGATCAGTGCGATCACTGCAATGAATGCTATTAGGCCCTATGTGCTGGGCAAATGATTGGTGTTGGCCAATTCAGCGCTTGGCAGATGATCGACACTAGGCAAAGGGGCGCTGGGCAGAGCGGCACTAGGGCGACGAGGTTGGGAGTTGGGAAGGGAGCGATGCAACAGAGGCGAGCCATGAGAGTTATAGAGATAAGTCAATCCGTACACCCACCACGCTAGACGAGACAATGTAGTCCACGCGGCAGGATCCACGGTATGCGACGTACATGTGTGACAATCAAAGCGACATATGGATCTAATAGGTATCTGAAAGTGCTTTAAATTTATAGATGTAAGACTGAACTAAAAATTCTTATGAGTGGGTAAATAAAAACCTCTATCATATAAGTGGGTTTTTACAATGTTCCTTTCAAAAAATTACTTGGGTCAAATAGCCAGAATCAAGGCAAAAATCGAAAAATAGAAAATATATGCTACCGTATTTGCTAAAATTAACAACATAACGGCGTGTTTGAAAATTTAGCATCTATATTTGGCACTTCAAACACCGAAAAATTAATTTTTGTACCTGAGATACCAAAAACGATGGGCTTGCTTATATTCGGTACCTAAGGTGTCAAATGCGGTTCACAGTGTCGTATTCAACACATTAGATACTGAATATAGGCCGGGCGTGGTGCTCACATCCCTTCATGTCGCGTCATCTCGGTGCTTTCGGTGCATCTCCCCGTTGCTTTCGCTTTTATCGATTTTTTCAGCCCAGACGTTGTTGTCTCCGCAGCTTTTAGCCCCCGCGCAGTCGTCTTTTGCTATAGGATGAGAGCAGAGTGGTAAGGAGCCGCAGCGTGGGAAGAGAAGAGACGAGCATCAGCGTGAGCAAAGGAGAAGCAACGCGAGATGACAAGGAGCAGCAGCATGAGGAGATGAGCAGCATCGCGAGGAGAGGAGAAACAACGCGAGGTGAGGAGTAGCAGCAGTGCGAGGAGAGAAAAATCAGCCCGAGGCGAGGAGAAGCAGCAGCGTGAGTTACAAGTACTTAAATTGTGTAGTTAATTAATACTGGCAGCAATAATTGTAATTAGAGTATTTATATAATAGTAATTAGCGTGAATTTGTATAATAGTAATTATTTGCTTATTCAGAGTAAGTAGATTATATAATAGTAATTAGCATAAATTTGATTAGTCACTGTAATTAGATTATTTAATTAGTTTAATAACATGATGGCCTAACGGTGACACTTTGTGCTAGTAGCGACATAGGGTGATAGCCTATTGCATGCATGCTTTTTGTAGGTGTAAGTAGGGTGTCGGTGCAATGAGAAAAAAGAGAGAAAAGGAAAGGAAAAAGGTGTAAGTAGCTCGCGTGTCCCTCGCCCTCGCCTTAGTGCCGCCTCCCCTCCCAGCTATAAATAGCAGGCCGGCACTCCCTCCTTACCCATTTCACCACTTCCGCCACCGCAGCCCCATTTCTCGCCTCGCCACTGCTCGCCGTCGACCATACGCCACCGCCGACGAGCTGCCGAGAAGGACCTTAAGCCGACGCTGCCCGCGTGCCACCGTCCGTTGGCCCGAAAAGCTCGACGGGAGCTGCCTTCGCGCGAAGCCCGAGCCGCCGTCATTCGTCGTCCCCACCGCCGACCACAGCCGCCGCTTGGCACCGTCCGACCTCACTGGTGAGCCCCCTAGCCTCCCTAGAGTCCCTAGGCTAGCTAAGTAAGCCACCCCATGCGCCAATTTGGCTGATAGCCACACGCCGATGCGTTTGTGGTTCGGCCACCGCGTCTGGTCGCCGCCGGCACGTGCCTGTGTCGTATGTGTGTTCACCGGCCATCGTGCCGAGTTCTTCGGGACCGTGAGCCCCGTTTTCATGCAGGAAGAACGCCTCCCCGTGCAGGGGAGGTGCTGCCGAATTTTGCCGCGCCGCCGCTTCCCCCCCCCCTCCGGCGCTGATCTGACACAACCGCCGCCTCTCACCGTCGTCGCCGTGCTGTCAGTCGAGTTCGTCGTGCCGCGTAGTGCCCCGGCGTCTAGCTCTCGCGGTGAAACCCTAGCGGAAACTCGTCGCCGGCGAGCTTCTCCGCGCCACGCCATCGTAGCCCTCGCCGCCGACGCCAAATCCCCCTCCCCTCCGCCTCGCGCTGCGCACGTGCGCCGTGGGCTGCCCTGCCGCGCACCCCCGCTTGGCCCACCGGCCGGCCAGTCGACCAGGCCGGCCTGTACCGCAAATGGGCCATGCCTCCTGGGCCGGCCCAGGTTCTAGAGGCCATAGGCCGTCGGCCCGATGACTCTGTAGGCGCACTGTGCGGGCCCATTACTGTAGATCCGAGCCCGGCCTAGGCCCAGGCCCGGCCCATCCAGGCCCGGATGGAGCCCAAGTGGGTCCCACTTGGTCACTGTTCATATGGGCCCCTTTCACTGTTCAGTGGGCCCCACCTGTGAATAGTGTCTTTTCATATTTTCCTGAATTAAATCTTCCAGGAGCCGTAACTTCTCCGTTCTGGCTCCGATTTCGGCGTTTCCTTCGCCGAAATTCTTTAAAAATCAAGATCTACTCATTGTTCAACTTGTGTTGTCTGTTAGGGCTAGTTTGGCTTTTCAATTGGTAATAATCGGTTCTTCTTTAGTTTAGCCGTGTTGATCGTAGTTGTGAATTACAGAGGAGCAAGAGCGGGAACAAGAACATTTGTTTTGCGAGATCTGTGCTGGGATTATTCAGGCTGAAGAGGATCCTGACTTTGACCAAAATCAAGAGGAGAACTCCGAAGAAGGCAAGTCCTATTTTCCTTGATCATATTGAACCTATGTTTTCCGATAATCTACATGCTCAACTAAAACTGGGAATACTACTGCATGTGCTATGTATTACGCTTTTGCAATTGTTTGTAGTAGTTAATCCTATCAACACTTGCCATGCCATAACTAACTTCACCCAGAATACATATCACCCTAGGATTACCTATTGTTATCTATATTAACGATGGAAGACGTCTTGATATCTAGCATGCTTAGGATTGAATACGTCTCCTCAGAGGCGTCGCTTTTAAACTACATCTCCTCGGAGATGATAAATTATCATTATCCAATGACAAATCATATACCATGAATCCTTGATGGATATGAATTTCGTGATGGATGTGAGATCCTTGTTAGTGTGTGGGATATGGTGGGTGGTGTGTAAAAATTAGTGAAAACTGTTTTGGCGGGGGCAGGTAGAGTAGTCCTCTGTGGGAAGGGATGCTCTTGGGGGCATGTGGTATTGTGGGAATACTCGTGCTGGGAGATACCCACCCCGGCCGCTTAAGGACCGAGTCATTGCGGCCCGTCTAGCCTAGCCACTACGTACAACCATGCGTCCTGTATGGGCAGGACTTGACTTTCCTTTCACTGGACTGGGTCGGACATCATACCAGGGGGCTGAGAGCAACGAGCAGGCAAGTACTATCCTGTCCCACATGCTTGGAGGTTTCTAGTACTGGTCAAGGCTTAAAAAGGGATGCTGGCCTTCGGAAGCATGCAGCTCTGGTACTTGGGCGTGTCTCGTGGAAAAGCCTGGCAGGAAATGTGTTATGGAGGGTCTCGCTATGATTCGCTCCCCTGCATGCAACAGTGGGAGGCTGAGCATATCGCGTGGGTAAAGTTGTACAACCTCTGCAGAGTGTAAAACTATTCGAATAGCCGTGTCCACGGTCATGGACATGCGACAGCAGCAATCGCGTTGACTAGACTCAGGGTGCGTGTGTCTTGATGAGTGAGTGTGTGGACTAGATGTCCGTATGTTAATGTTCTTGGCTCGATCCGCCAGAAGCTATGTGGTACTAGAGGTACACCAGTTGTGATAAAAGGGACTGCGGAATGAGGTATAGCCCCTCCCAGGACCGAAAACCCCCAGATAAAGCTTGTTACTGGTTTTGAACTATTAAAACAGTTTTAAAGATAATCATTGATGATACAACTGAATACCTACATAGATTGCTTTACGCTAAAACTATTCCGTAAAGCCTTATCCTTGAAATACTTCATTATGCATCTATGAAACCCTTGAAAGTAGTATAGGGCTTGCTGAGTACCTTTTGTACTCACTCTTGCTGTCATTCAGATGAAGAAGATAACGCCGACTTTGCCGGGGGTGAAACCGGAGACGAAGAGTAGTCCAAGCGTCGCGTTCGCACCCTCGCTGCTTGTGGCTTGGGTCCTTTTTCCGCTGTGCTTTTCATGAAGGCCGCTAGACCATGTTTGTAAAAGACAATATGGTTTGTAACTTAAAGTACGCTGTACGTTAATGTATTGTACGAAGTTTGACTGTGATACTACAACTGTTGTACTGTGCGTATCAGCTACGTAATCCAGGGACTGATACAGGAGGCACAGGAGATCCCGGCAACGCGGGTCTTACAGATGGATAGTGGTGTAAGCCTATTTAATTAATATTTTAATACAATCTTAAATATTAATTATTTCATTTGAGTTCAATATTGATGATTTAATTTGCATAGTTAATTACTTAAATATTTAGCATTATTAAGTATTGTACTATTTAATTTGCATTGTTAATTTGGTTTTTAGTTATCGAGGGGCGTAATTAGTTGTGTATCGTACATACATATAAGTAGTTATTTTATTACATGTACCCTTATTTAGCAGATACGGTATGACTTTTCATATTTATTATGGAGAATGTCCTGTACTTTTGCACAGGAGGCTCGTAACAATTCAGAACTATCAATATATATAGAGTTCGGTTGAGGTACCTAATGATCTAGATAGCCTGAAATCGCATGTTATGAGCCTTTTGTGTGTGAACCAACAATCTTATACTATTGTCCTAGAGGGTCTACAGCCACAGCTTGTTCCAAATAGCTCGATCGTTGTCCATACGTTGTTCGAGATGAGAAGGAACAACACATGGGCTTTGTACTCACGTAAGGCATTAGAAGAGAACTTTGATATGGGAGTGTACTTAAACATTGTGTCACGACTGGTGCAAGTTGATGCAGTGACTATCATGAAAGGATCAGGCTAGCAAGTAATGCATGGAGAGGATGGAGGGCATGTCGGGGAGGGCAGTTCTAGTAGAGAGGGAGCTAAAGTGGACCCTTCTGAGGTAGATATAGGATGCATAGATGATAAAGTCGGTTGTAGCAGGGATGAAAAAGCTGTTGATAACAATGACCCGGTGCTGGCAATCCAGTACTTTTGTGATGCTGGATCGCTGGATTGTGTCGTTGTTAAGTATAACATCTTATCTAATTGGAGATATCAGAATAGCAAAATCCAGGTTGGGCAACAGTTTGATAACAAAGGGAGATCATCCACTTTATTAGCAACTATGATATAATGACAAGAAGAGACCACAAGTGCACTCGATCTAACCCTACGGAGTATGAGGTCAGGTGTATCAAGCACCTGAATTGTCCTTACTTCATACAAACACATAAGCTAAAATATAAGAACTATTTTATAATCAATAGACACATCCCACTACATGTAGTGAAGAGGTCATTAGAAATGTGAGCCACACCGTTGATGCGAGATTCATAGCCTAACTCCTCATCGCCCTTGTTGGCACGGACATTTGTTTGTCGCCAAAATCCATTATGGAGGAGGTGTAGACTAAGACGGGTATGCTGATCAATTACCACATTGCGTGGCGAGCGAAGTAGAAGGCGTTGAAGATGTTGTTTGGAAGCTTCGAGGAGTCTTACAACTATGCTTCAAGGCTACTGTAGAAGATTGCCATGACAAATCCAGGGACTCAGTGAGCCATGGCAGATGAGCCGATTAAGCTAAAGGATGGGTCATACAGCACCACTGATCGATATCTCACTAGGTTATTCTGGTCCTATGGACAATGCAGCGAAGCTTTCAGATATTGCATGCCGGCTGTATGCGTGGATACCACATTTCTGAGCAGCAAGTACCATGGTACCCTTATGATAGCGATAGCGGTAGATGCAAATAATCAGATCATTCCTTTCGCGTTTGCAATGGTTGAGAGTGAGAACAATGATAAGTGGATGTGGTTTCTCACCTTGGTGATGGCACGTATCATGGGCAACAGGGAACGAGTTTGCATCATCTCAGATCGCAACAAGAGCCTTCTGCATGTATTGGACGTGCTGCATGATAGCACAAACTACTTCATTGCATGGCCTAATGTGGAGAGAAGATAATGCATGCAACACTTGGGAGCAAACTTTACACAAGGTACCGTAGCAAGTCTCTTATAAAGGGATTCAAAGGGTTATGTCTGCAGAACCAATATGCAAAGTTCAACGAGATATGAAGAGAGTTAAATGAGACCACTCGTAAGATGATAATAGAGCAACAAGGACAACAGGACCATCTGCGAACGCAAATGGTTAGGGGACAAACTATTGTTAGCCATTCACGTGCTACATTAGCCAATAGATAGTGGGGAAGCCGACGGAACGTTGTGCCCTAATCTATGACACTCACGGTGCCAGGTTAGCGCATAGAATTTTAATAATCATATTTTATCATTTCTTATGCAAATAGACCTTCTAAAATTATTGTATCATATGTTAGGTACATCATGATAACAATGAACATAGTGGAGGCGTTCAACAATATTCTAAAGGGAGTATGGGACCTCTCGTTATGTACCATCATTGAGCTCACATTATATTGAGGAGCATATGATTTTCAAATATGCGTTTCTTCAACATCGGAAGCAGCTACAAAGCGATCGAGTGTCCGAAGTGGGTACCTTATCCTCGAGCATGACGCACGGATCTTGGAAGGCCTAGAGCCATGAGACTACAAGGTGGTATGGATGAAGTAGATGCTGTTGATGGCCTACGCAAGTGCAAACTTTGCAAACAACCTAGCCATAACAGGAGAAGATGCCTGACCCGACAATAAACTATCAGGCCAATATCGAACTGTAGTGTATTAGATTTGTTGCATTTTAATTTGTTGTCTGAAGTTATTCTCAATCATAGTTTGTATTAGAAATTATTATTCACCTATTAGTTGTACTACTTATTTTAGTCATTGTTATAGTAGCTAAAAAGAATAATGATATTAGTGATTTCTTGACATAATATCCCTATTGCTTAATGTTGTTGGAGCTTCTTGCAAAAGGAAGGATATGATTCAAGAAAGTCAACAAGAGAGAGTTAGCAAAGCCATATGCAGTGGACAACTTAGTAGTGGAGTGGGCTTAAATCAAGAACAATCACTTCAAAGAGTTGGTGACACTTGTTGGTCCTCTCATTATAAAACCCTTAAGAGGCTAAGTAGTCGGCTCCTTGATGTTATTGAAGTGCTCCAATATGTTGAAAAGAAAGTCCAAATGATGCGAAGAAATGTCAAGCCCATGGTCTCATGGACTATCTCAAGGATTTTGACTTTGTGTTCCACTTGCACTTAATGTTGCTTATTTTAGGACATGTGTCATTGTCATTACAAAGGAAAGATAAAGACATCTTAGAGGCCATGTTAGAGGTGAAGGTAACAAAGCGAAAATTTCAACAAATTAGAAATGATGGTTGGGATTTTCTATTAGGGATTGTATTATCCTTTTATGAAGAACATGACATCCCAAAGTTAGACATGGAACAAGAGGACATTGATCGGCACAAACCAAGGCAAAAGACCAACCGCACCAACTATCAACACTATAGATATAATTGTTTGAATCCAGTTATTGACTTGCAGCTTACATAATTTAGTGACCGTTTCAATGAGGTAAATTCCGAATTGCTTACCCACATTGCTGCTTTTAATCCCAAGAATTCTTTTGATGCTTTCAAATTTGATAGTTTGATGGAATTGGCTAAGTCGTACCCTGATGATTTTAATTCAAGGCAACTGAAGGATCTTAGTCGTGAGCTTCATATTTACATTGATAATGTGTGAGCTGATGATTAGCCAAATTGAATACTATTTCTGAGCTTAGTGACTGATGGTGAAAAAAAAACCATCTTTCTTTTCCTTTGGCCTATCGGTTCCTCAAACTAGTGCTAGTTCTTCCTATCACCACTGTATTAGTGGAGAGGTGTTTTCCAGCAATGAAAATTATGAAGACAGTACTACGGAATCGTATCGGTGATGAATTTATGAATGATTGTGTCATAAGCTTCATGGAACAAGAATTTCTTGATGCAATTCCAAATGATGATGTGATAGTTTGCTTTCGGAAAATGGAGGACCATAGCTGTAGGGTGCAACTATAAGAGGTAACTACAATTGTAAAGAGTTTATTTTGTCATATTATGTTATTGCTAATTTCATTCCTCTGTTATGCATATTTAATTTTTCGCAATATGTCATTATTAATTTATCTCTATGTTATGTATGGTCTTAGATTATTAGAAACTATAAGTTAGTGTCACAAGTCTTTGCTGACCCCTATGACAATTTATCCTAGATTCGTCCCTGAGTGGAAGATCCCTAACATAAACAAAATTATATACTCTCTTTGTCCCAAAATATAGGGCGTATTAGGATTTAGAAAAGTCTTTAGAAGTATATTTTGACTATTAATTTATTTTGTAATATATTATCAGTTGCTATAAAATCAATATCGTATTAAAAGATCTACAAAATATGGTTTTTTGTATATTAAAACATACATATAATTTGACTAATTATTAATTAAAATTTATGAAATTTGATTTTTTTAAATCCTAATACGCCATATATTCTGGGACGGCGGGAGTATTATTGAACTTTCAACTGGTAGAAGTCAGAAAGATGATAAAATGACAGATGTTGTCTCTTGTTGGTGATGGGGAGTATAAAATATTACTGTGAGATGGACATAAAGTAGGGTTGAAGATAGAAAAACGGAGACAAAACTGTTGCTTTGAGAGGAACAAGAAATGAGACTATGAGAGAAAGAAAGAGAAGCTTCATAGGCAAATCATGGCCCAATAAACTGGATATTGGGGACTGCGAAAAGGCGAATCATGTGGATACCACTTTGAATTATAATCTCCTGCTAGATAGACAAAATTATAATGTTTGGGGATTAGGATTAGCATATACCAAGTACGAATAAGTGGCGCAAAAAAATATCATAAAACATACTATTTTACTAAATCCATTTCTTTAGTATTTTTTGTTTGAGGAGCCATTTTGTTGGATACTGAAAAGCATTTACAAGATCAGAAACAAAAATGGGCCTAACCCACAAAGGAGCAAAGCACGGATGGCCCAGCCACACGTGGTGCAACGGTGGGCCCGTCGCTTGAGCCGTCAGCGGTGGTAGCCTTAGCGGTTGGCCCGGCCCTCTAGGGGCCCAGGAGAGGCGGCCCGCGGGCGCGAAGCGGCGAGAGAAGACCCCTTCGCGAGTCGTGAGTGATCCATCCCACTGCAGCCTCCAGGCCATCCGCCTCCTCCGTCTCTCTTCTCGCCTCACGCCTCGGTGCAAACCTGCCGCGAAAATAGCAGCCGCCCGTTCGCTCTCTTCCCCTCCTCCCGCGATGAGCGACGCGCGGGGAGGCGCCGCCGGTTCCGACTGCGACGGGGACGACTCGTACGACCTCCCGCACTCCGAGAAGGAGGCTGTGCCCGTGGCGGAGGCGGGGGCTGCTGCACCTGCGCGGGGCGGGGACGCTCCCCCGGACGACGAGCCGGAGAGCGACGACAGCGAGGGAGGGGGCTCCCCGGATCGGGCGGAGCCCAATGAGGACGCGGATGAGGGCGGGGAGCGCGCGCCGGTGGCCGAGGGTGGCGAGGAACGGGAGGGGATCGTGGGCGTCGCGAGTGTGGAGACGAACGGAGAGGACGCCATCAGCCACGACGGAGACGACGACGAGGAGGAGGAGGATGACGGAGGTGAAGACGAGGAGGATGACGACGACGACTCCACCCCCGATGCGTCACCGAGGGCGGAGATGAAGGTGGAGGGCGAGAGCTCCACCGGGATGGCCCAGAGCGGCGCCAGCCACCGCGTGGAGCCGGACCCCTTCCTCGACGGCGACGACTCCGGGTCGGAGGAGGAGCAAGGGGCGTTCATGGCGGAGCTGGAGCGCTTCCACAGGGAGCACAGCCTCGAGTTCAAGCCGCCCAAGTTCTACGGCAAGGGCCTCAACTGCCTCAAGTGCGCATCTCTCTACACCTCTCGTTTCTCCAAGCTACTCCAGTACATGTCTTCTCGTCTAAACGTAGTTGCCGTGTGTTTGCCCTGTTGGATCCAGGTTGTGGAGGCAGGTCGCGCACTTGGGAGGCCACGAGCAGGTACCTGGTACTGTAGATACTGCAGAGTGAAAATTTCTGTAGTGCGAAATATATTCGTTCCTCACTGAAATCACGAGCAAGTAAAATACCGATGATACATGACGAATCATGTTCAGTTATATTTATGACTGGGCTGCACAACACATCGTTTTCCTTCCTGTCATAAACATTTCAACTTTTTTCGTGAATGTGGACAGTTATTCCAGTTGAATGCTTTGCTTATTTAGGTAACGGTTTGTAAACTATGGCGTCAAGTTGGAGAGACTTTCAGGCCACCGAAGTAAGCGTCTCTTTTCACTATACATGTTAAATGCGAGATTGCAGAAGATCCTTTTTTATGCCGAGTGGTTATTTTTTTGGGGTCATGTTCTTTTTGCAGGACCTGCACTACTGTTTCTTGGTCATTTCGAATTTTCTACGAGAAGGTGATACTTTTGCCGCAGGATTTTGTCTGATTCCGTACTTGTTCTAGGAACACCTATCCTTACTTTTTTTCTCGTAATGTCGCTGATAAGCAGTTTTTTCATGAACAGTACCATAGGCATGCTCCGCTTACATCAGTTTACTTGCAGAACGAACAAGTTACACCACTTGAACTAAGTTTAGCTCTTATAAATATAAATCTTTTCTGGAGAGGCCTAACAAATATAAATACAGAGAGTGAAGGCACAACAATCATTAGTGTATAAAAGTTCTAACCATTTGCCAGAGATTTTTATACATTTTGCGTAACGATGATGCTTAGTGCTCTGAATAGTTTAGAACCGAAGAAATATAACTGCTGCACATGCTTTAGATGCTAGTGCTACTTCATTTAATATTTTAAAAGTCATTGCTCTAAGCTTATGGATTTCCGTTTTATATTTATTCACTGGTTTTCTCGTGTAACTGATCCACTTAGGCACTTCTTGAGTATGAAAAACACAAAGTCCGGACTGGTCAGCTTCAAATACCACCACCGGCCTTACCACAGCCTGGTGGTACTGACCGTGAGGTAACCTTTTTATTTTAATTGTTTTGACAATGCAGTTTTAACTTCTATAACAAATTTATTTACTTTCTAGTTTAGAAGATATTTGTATTGTTTAATGGGGTTCATCTTATCGGTTTAAATGTAATGTAGAACTTTATTTGCTCATTAATCCATTTTCATTGGAGTCATGTAGAATTAGTATTTCGTTGCTACTGAAAGTTAAGGCCACAATCAGAAAGACCAAGGGAATTAGTGGTTGAATTTGTGCACTGTTTCTTGCTTGAAACCTATTGTCAGTTATGAATACAGATTTTAATGAAATGGATGAGCTAATTTAAGATGGAGGTTGCCTTTTAATGTTCCCATCAATATAACACTGCTGAAAATGTTCTGTTGTTGAAAGGTGCAAGCTGCTAATTTTAGTTAGTCTGACAAGTTTGTTGACGGTTTTATAGATGGTTGTGAATCAATCATCTTCTGCCAGAGTTAGAAGGGATGCTGCAGCGCGTGCTATGCAGGGTTGGCATGCTCACCACCTCTTTGCCAACGGCACATATGGAGATCACATTTCAAAGGTAAAAAAAAAGGCTTTTACTGGCATTCACTTTTTTTTTACTTACTATTTTCATTTAAAAATGTTTACCTTTCTACAGGACAAAGATACAGTCCCACTTTCATGTCGTGATAAAAACCTAAAAAGCTTTGGTATGCTTCACAACTTTTCTCTTGCTAATGCATTCTATACAGTTTTTTCTCATGTTTTCTTCATGACATGTTTAGGTGTACTGAAGAGAAAGAAAGCATCTAGTCCAGAGTACACTCACAAGCCGTCCCGCACAAAAGTAAATAAGTCACAGTTAAGGTTTCCTATCCAGTCATTTGGTTATCTTTAAGTATTGGTTGACAATGTGTTAGATGAAGAGGACATGGCCCCCGGACATGCTACTATGCAATTAATATAAATCCTAAATATGTAGTACCTTTTAGTGCAATTGAGCTCATCAGGAAAAGTTGGAGAAATCCTATGTTGTATGCCTGTGTCTATGGTGTGATGGTGCCTATTCTTGTATGTAATGTAATGCTTGCTTTCAGGGAAGATTCTATGGTCCTTGATGTTGGAGAACCTGCCGATTGGGTGAAGATCAATGTTCGACAGACTGTAAGTTCAACTAGGATTGCTTTGTTTAATCAAATGGTGCACAAATATTACATATGTTTTGGAGTGAGTCTGAAATGTGAAATAATTGCATATGAGCTAGTTTTGCTAGTGAACTTCCACTTGGTTTTGAACTAAAGTTATGTCATTTGGTTATTGCTTTCCTGCAGAAAGATTGCTTTGAAGTCTATGCGCTAGTTCCTGGACTTCTACGAGAGGAGGTGAGAATCTTTTCATTGACCTAAAATAAATCCTTTCGGAGATCTATGCCAGATAAGCAAAAGGAGTCTGCCATATATGATGAGGCTATGCTGGAGAGAAAAATGTAATTTTTGTTCTGGTGGTTCAGGTGCATGTTCAGTCAGATCCTGCTGGGCGTCTGGTTATCACTGGGGATCCGGAGCAGCCTGATAATCCTTGGGGGATCACTCCATTCAAGAAGGTGATAACTGTCCTTCGAATAACACGGGCACATTTGAGAGCTCTCTGAGGTTAACAGGAAATGAAATTTCTGTCTCAGGTGGTTAACTTGCCATCAAGGATTGATCCTCACCAAACGTCCGCTGTTGTCACGCTTCATGGTCAGCTATTTGTGCGTGCACCATTTGGGCATGCTGATATGTAGATATGGCGTCCTGTTCACTTCAGTTTCCTTTGGCTGCAGTACCACTTCGCCAGTGGCATTTCTGGATATTTCTAGGTTCATGATTTGTGTTCTCTCAGCCTTTCCTTGCTTCAAAACTCATTCTTTTTTTCTTAAATTTCAAGTCTTATTTTTATTATGCAGGCTTTAATGCAGTTTTGTTGAGGAAGTAGGATTTCATTTGAGCAGATGCCAAGCTGACATAGCAGAACCTATTCTGCAGTTCAAGGCCGGTGTTGCAATCTGTTATTATCTTGTTTACTATTATAGTAGCAAGCATAAACTAGCTGGTTCATGCATGGATTTCAGTTTTATGGGTACATTCTTTTAGAGAGAAAGGAGATGCGGTGGCAGTAGGGCTAAGTTAAGATTAGCTACTTGATATTCTGGTATTATATTTCTGCTATTATTTAGAGAGAAAGGAGACAATCTGGTCTTAACTTATTATTTCTCTTCTATATTGTAAACTAGTTGAATTCGCCGCCCGTTGCCACGGGCACCCTTGAATGATAATTTGTACGACTTACCTGCTGCATGGAAGATAAGTGTTGATGTGTTTCGGTAACTAGTGAGATAATCAATTGGTTCGTAACATGAATAAAATCAGGTAGGATTAAGAATTACGCAAATATTACACCATAGCCATCCAGCAGTGATATTTGTTAAGTAAAGAGATAATTCAATTTGTAAAGTAACATACAATATGTTCAGTTTTCTCTGTTTCAATTTGTAAAGTAACATACAATATGTTCAGTTTTGGTCTCTGTTTCCGAATGTCAAAGAGCTTTCTGAGTTGTATCATTGGTCAACTGAAAGCAAGTGAAGGAAAAACGAAAGCAAAGATCCAGATTGTATATTTTTAAAATATTCTGATATATGAACGTAACAAAGATTTATGGAGATCTTTTCAGTTTACCAATTTCATACAGTGAAGGAGTGCCAAAGCATCAAAACACCAAATTTGCTCCAGAAGAGCATAAATCCTTGCTGATAAGGAAGACACGAAGCATGCAATTCACCTTATATGCATCGTGATTTCCCGCCGCACGGCGGCTCCGTTCCTCCTCGCCCGCCTTCACCCACAGTTCGGCTCTCCTTTCCTCCTCTTTGCACGCGTCCTCTCCAAGCCCTTCACTTCATGCCGTTGCTAAAGGATCCCCTTTCAGGTAACAACCATGGCAATAGTCGCTGTTCAATTTGGTCGGCGGATTGAGTTGGCCTGGTTTCATGATGGGGGATTGCTTGTTCTTAAAGTGCAGGTGCCGTTTCCATGTGCCGGAAGCCGGATGGACTGCAGGCCTGAATTTGAAATAATACCATGACATTGTGCAGTGTTAATTAGCCCTTGGTGAGCTTTCCCATGTGTGTTTGGCCCTGAAAATTTCGTTGCTTTGCGATTTGTTTCCATAGGATGAGGAACTGAGTATATCCGTAAAATCTTGTGTTTGGCTGCCCATGTAGATTTCTCGAGTCAGTGTCGAGGCTGTGCTCTTCTTCTCCCTTTCTTCCTGTACTGTTCAGTATACGCTCTCTGCAGTCCATCTTCGCCTCCGCGTGTATAATTTCTGATTTTATTTTTATGTGTTCAGTTTTATCTGAAAACTGATCTAGAGGTACTGCTTGGGCTCTATGATTGCAGGATTATATTAACCTGATTTGATTTTGTGAGACACCTGTTTAAGAGCCCTTTTATGTAAATTGCAATCACCATTGGAGATTTTCTTTAGTTAGCTGTTTGCTGAACAGAAGGCTGGAATGGATAAGCTACAGAAACAGTTGTAATAATTATTACATTTAAGTTTTTATGTTTTCATTTGCTTCCAATCAAATTACACCCTTATGCTGCATATGTATGAGTGAACCATTCTGTACCTCTAATCACACTTGAGTTTTTTTAATGGTTTTAGATAGTCATTCAGCAGATAATCTCCAGATCCTGGAGAGAACTGGTAGCAGCACACAGGCCACATCTGTAAGAGTTGTTGCCTTAATCTTTGTTATTGATACAGTATGTCTCAGACATTATGAACTGGATCCTGAAAAAGCGGTTAGTTGATGCTTGATGACTTTGTGGGTTACCATGTACAATAAATCTGTTAAGCCACCCATGTTTCATGGTACAAACAATTCTTGCAATATTTTCACATTCTGCGTATGAGGCTACCAAATCAGAGGATGAAAAGAACTGATCATATGCTATGTGCCTGTCTCTCCTCTAAATCAATTTAGGTTAAGCTGGAGTGGAGCCCTTTGTTCTACCATTTGTATGGCATGTATCTAACGTACATATATCAAATACTATTTCATTAATAGTTGGACTTGGTATACGGGTTATGTCTTACAAGCTGATCATCGATCTGTACTTCTGCGCTACATGGGCTGCGCAACACACCCCTCTGTTACTTGCTATTTGTTGGTATGTATATTATGCAGTATAAACTCAGCTAATCTCACTCTGATGTACGTTATTCAGTTACTTCCCTACCATCTATCTGGCATCGTCAACAGGTCAGCGAATCAAAATTGGCCACGCTGTTCAATTTAGCGTACCGTGTTTGTTACTTATAATGTTGACAAATCGCTGGTTGTCTTCCTTGCAAATGGCATCTTAGAAACGAGACAGGGTCACACTTCATTAAGGTTCTAACCAACACCACAGCACAAGTAATGTTGATCAACTACTATCTAATGGTCTCGTCTGATACTCTACAATTAAATACATATTGTATTTTTAGATGTTATATAGTTTCACAAAACAAAGTGGGATGACCAAGCTTCTGTAGACGACGTTGTTGATTACATGGGATAAAACATCCATGACTAAAAGGCAGGAAGTGGAGGAACTAGATAATAGCATGCGAGACGCAATGAGCCAACCAGGTCCTACATATAGGAGTGCATGTGTCACCTAAGGATAGTGCATAACATGAGGGCATAGTGCATCGGTAGTGGCAGGAGGTCGACGATAAAGGTTGCGTGCATCTTCTTGATGATAAATGTGTGTCGTATACAGGGGAGGACATGAACTTTGATAAACTAGAAGATAGCAACTGGAATCACTATATGAAAAAAAGTCATTAGTAATGGGTGACAACCGGCATTAGTGATGGGTCCTCTACCCGTCACTCTTATCGTGTCACTAATGACCACTAATGAGATCATTAGTGATGGGTTATAACTGTGACTGGTCACTAATGTTCAGTTATTAGTGACGGATCGTAACCGTGATCCGTTACTATTAACTGAACATTGGCGACGAGTTGTAATCTTGATCTGTCACTAATGACCGATAAATATTTTTCATATTTTTTGGACACAAAAAAGTCAAAAAAATATTTTTCACCCGAGTCATCCCAATGCAGGCACATCCCATATGCCTCACAAGCCATATTTTTTTCACATTGTTTTCAAGTTTGTGTTCCATGGGAACCGAACCCGCGATCTCCTCCTCGCCCGTGCAGCCACCTTACCACCTCGGCTATCGCCTAGTTGTGATACAAACCGGATATTTTATCCTTTTAACCTCTTTACCAAAGGTCATTAGTAACACGTCATAATTATGACCTGTCACTAATGACTAATTTTGTCAAATTTCGTCGAAGGTTATAATTTTGTTAAATGATCTTAAATAAAAAATTTGTCAACTATAAAGTTGTAGATCTCGTCGAGTTCTACAATGTTCATATAAAGTTTGTCTCCATCTGACTCTGTATGAAAAAGTTTGTATCTAACCCATACAGTGTTCAGTAAAACAGCCATAACTTTTATATACATAGTCCGATTTTGACGTTTGACATCCACTTTCAAAGTTAACGAGGAGGCGCATCTGAAATAAATACACGTATTTAGACATATGCCTTTTTTGACCTGAAAAAGGCTCGGAAGACCCTCGACAGGACCTCTGAAGTTTTTCATCAAAAATTGATTTTCTCTGATTTGCCTAAAATTTTTTAGAGACATAGTGCTATATCTGAAAATTAGTGCTGCACAGATGTTTCATCAATCCGAGTTACCAAATTCACGATAAAAATCTTTGAATTTGCAATTTTCAACTTTGTGACCCTATGTGTCTTTTTCAATGATTCCTACTAGTTTTACACTAGATCTAGCACTTCAGTTTATTATCCTGTGTGTGGTTCATTCGATAGTCTTTATATATTTAGTTGTGCATCTATATGGCTTCAAATAAAAAAGTGATCAACTACAAAGTTATAGACCTTGTCGAGAGCTACAATTTTTATATAAAGTTTTTTTTTCATCTGAATTAGTATAAAAAAGTTATGAATTTTTTACCATACCAGCAATGACTCGGGATCCGACCGGTCATTAGTGACAGGTCACCTAAAGGCCAGTCACTAATGAGTCAGCCATTAGTGACATATGTCTTTATCACCCGTTACTAATAAGCGTGCCCTCTCTACTCGTCACTAATGACTGACTCATTAATGACAGGTCTTTAGGTAATCCTTCATTAATGAGTATGCTCTCTCTATCCGTTACTAATGACTCCATCATTAGTAACAAGCTTTGACCACCCATCAATGCATCCTGTGTTTAGGTTTATGAAATTCTTAATGTTACACCTAACAATGAGCCTTAGCAGTCCTCTGTAGTACATAGTCATGGTCCCGCAATGAATAATGAGTCAATTAGGAGATCACAACATGACAGGAGACCTGTCATCTCGAACGATTGCATTATCTACATGAATGAGGATGTTGATGACATAGGGAGGGCAAAAGATCTCAATCATATAAAGAAGACATGATGAATGAGCATTTGCCTGAGTGGCTTAATATCATGAAGGACGAATTAAAGTCTATGAGCACGATGTATATGATCTAGTAAAAATCCCTGACGGAGCCAGAACAATATGTTGTAAGTGTGTCTACAAACCCGAACATGACTCTAAAAGGAACATTGAAAGGTTCAAAGCAATGATCATCCTAAGGGCTTCTCGCAAAGAGAAGGGATTGAGAACAACGAAGTTTTCTCTCCTGTATCAAGTAAAGATTTTTCTGAATAATTATGGCGCATGTAGCACATTATAATCTAGAGCTGTATCAGATGGACGTAAAGACAACATTCCTTAATAGTGACTTGGAAGAAAATATTTACATGACTCAACTGGAAGATTTTGTCATAGAAGGCAAGGAACATTTAGGATGTTGCCTTTAGAAATTAATTTATTATCTAAAGCAAGCGTCTAGGTAGTGGTATCTCAAGTTTAATAAAGTCATTAGAAATTTTGGCTTTAAAGAAAATAAAGTTGATATGCATTTATGAAAATTTTAAAGAGAGGAAATTCGTCATCTTAGTTCTTTATGCAGATGACATCTTATTGGCCAGCAACAATAAGGATATGCTGTTTGATACCAGGAATTTCTTTTCTCTAATTTTGATATGAAGGATCTTGGTGAAGCCTTTAACGTTCTTGGCATTGAAATTCATCGATATCGGTCCAAATGAGTATTAGGTTTGTCTCAAAAGGTATACATTGGCAAAGTATTGAAGAAATATAATATGCATAATTGATCTGCCACACCTATTGTTAATGGTGATAAGTTTGGGACATTTCAATGTCCGAGGAATAATTATGAAGTTGATCAGATGAATTCGGTTCCTTATGCTTCAGCTGTCGGAAGCATATGTATGCTCAAGTATGTACGCACTCTGACTTAGCTTTTTATGATCGGGATGCTTGACAGATATTAGTCAAATTTAGGACCGGGTCACTGAAAAATCGTTAAGAAGGTCCTTCGCTATTTTTAAGGCACCAAAAACTATATGCTCATATTTAGAAAATCCGATAACCTCGAAGTTGTTGGTTATTTGGATGCAGACTTTGCGAGGTGTGTGAATACTAAGAAATCTACATCAGGTTATATCTTCACCCTCGCTGGAGGAGTTATCTCATGGAAAAGTTCCAAACAAATACTTACAACATCGTGAACGATGCAAGCTGAGTTTTTAGCATGTTATGAGGCTACCGGGCAGGCTGTATGGCTAAAGAACTTTATCTTGAGATTAAGAGTGATCAGCAGCATTTCAAACCATAATTTTTTATATGAGTAACAAAAAGTCAAGTAGTACTGTTAAACACATCAACATTAAGTATCATGTTGCGAAAGATAGAATCCAAGATCAAACTATTAATGTCAAGCATATAAGCACTAAGTCAATGCTTGCTGATCCACTTACTAGGCTTACCATCCTATATTTTTTGATCATATTGCCGGTATAGGGTTATTGGAAAGCCTGTGATTATGGGTTAAGAGGACCATAAAGCAAACCAACTCTCATTAAGCATAACAAATTTTCATTTTGAGACGGACTATAGGTATTTGGGTTTTAATGGTATTTCATTAGCCGCTGTAGTATTTTGCCTTGGTGTGCCATTTCATTGAGAGTAGGCTTATGATGTTAGCCTTACGATCAAATGGGAGAATATTAGAAATGATCTTAGTTATCCTAACAACTCATAACATAAAAGATCCGAGAGTCCAGTGAAGCACGCCCCACCTCTTGCGCCCTAATCAGGGGCGCAACCAATTGATTCGTAGCGGTCCCATTCCACCAACACTATAAAAAGAGGGTCACACCGGGGTCTTGTTTTTGCAATGATAATTCAAGACTGACGCACACCCTAATATACCTAAGCCCTAACCCGATCTCAGGGAGCACTGCAGTGGAGCGAAGACTGCCACCACCGCGCTGTCATCAGCATCTTCACCGTGTCGTCTTCTTCCTCTTGCCGGCTACATCCTCACCGAGCTCCTTCATCAACACGTATGACTACATCAAGCTGTCTACTTCGACTACACTGATGGTTTGCATGGCTACACCGACGCACCTCCTCCTCACCGATCGCTCATGGCATCACCAAATGTAGGTTTGAGCTTCATGCTTCCACTTTTATGGATACTTGATTTAGAGCTTGTAATTTGATGATCACCTAAGTTTAACAGAAAATATTTTTTAGCTATAACAGCAAAATCATGCTATAATAAGTAAAGATTCCACTAATTATCGCGGACTGATAGTAATCCATGTTAGTAATTGAGAGATGAGAGAAGCTTTTGTTGCTGTCTTGCAATTATACATTTTGTTGGTTAATCTCTGCTTTCTAAATGTAGATCTATTTTTTAATGTCATCATTTTTGATGATTATCTCACATTTTTTATAAGATTTATTGCTTCCTCGTAAAACCAAGCATGTGACTAAACATTGAGTTAACTAATATTTCACATGGATATGTATAACAATCAACCTTATGGCTCACTCTCTGCAAACCAACCAAAATGTACACAGTTTGATCACTGTTACTAAGATTTGTGCTTCAACCTCCACCAGTATCCACATAGCTGCCATTAGCCAACTTGCCTCTGCCCCTATCTGTCCAAGAAACCCCTGTCACAATGGGTTCATTTCTTCCCATAACCTCCCTCGTCACCCAATAGCTTCTTTTCTATCTTCCATGGGTTCCTAGCCACTAGATGCGCCAAAGTCGACTACCTTCTTGACATCTCACTCGTCACTCATGGTCATCGCCTTCATCCTTCCCTTGCCCATTGCCACCCTCCATTCCCATGGCTGGCAACATTGCTCAGGTCTTGATGTACCATCGTCCACCGCGTACAACTGAGGTTTATTAGGATATGGCTTAGGGCTTACTCTCTCTAGCCACAAACAAGTGATGTCTTAAATTGTATATAGTTAAACTGTCAAAAAATTACCCATAATTCTCTCATTGTATATCGATATTTAACATTTAAAATATGTGTAAATTTTTCTTGAAAAATAGTTTTTATAATATTAAAAAATCATGACTTTTATAGATGCTAGAATAGAATTTCTAATTTGTTAACGGGGGCAGTTTAATTCGAATTAAATCCTCAAAAAATTTAGAGGACGGCAACGTCTTGTCTAGTGTCCGAGCCCACCGGCCCAAAGCCCAAAACGACTGAATGCCGTAGTATGGGAAGCCCAGTCGGCCCGATTCAGGGGTACGGACGCGATATCATCAAACGCCGGGGAGGCAGCTCGGTACCGAGACCACCGGACGCGAGGGCGACGCGAGGGCGCATCGCATATTCGCATTGGCGTGGGCGAGGGGTTGTTGGCAGGGCACCCGCGGCGCACCGGTATAAAATCCTCCCGCGCCGCACCCGCATCTACCCCATCACAGTGCGCCACCCCCACCAGGCCACCAACGCCAACAAAACCAATCGCAAACTAGACCGGTCGCGGCGGCGACGAGGAGCGGCGCCCGCCAGCGATGGATTCCGATTACGGCGTGCCGCGCGAGCTCTCGGAGGTGCAGAAGAAGCGCGCGCTCTACCAACCCGAGCTGCCCCCCTGCCTCCAGGTCCGCACCTAACCCCCCATTGCCGCTGTAGCCTTCCATTCGTGCGTCATTGCATTCTCGCACGGCCTTCCGGTACAGATCTGCGGCCTGGCGGGTCGCGCGGCGCCAGATCCCGCGCTGTCCTCTGGCCGGATCGGTTTGTTCCGTCGGCGCTGATGTTTACGGTTCACCGTTCGCCTGCTCCCGTCATGTCATACTGTGTATCAGCTGTCACTGAGTGACGCGGCCGTCGCTTTCGCGGGCGAGACTGGATCTGAGTCCTGGTGGACGTCACCTGCGAAATGCGGCTTCTGTCCCGTACTCCCGTTGTGTAGATCGGTCGGCGTGTCTGGCTCGCGGGGGACTTCACGCACGGGGACTTAGAGAATTGCTCGATTTACTGTTTTTATGTCGTTTTGTTCTATTATTATTATGGGCTGTAGTGGAGGGTTGCAACTGGGAGTAAAATGATGGAATGTTCTGTAGCAATCATGGACCTTTCTGCTTAGTTTTCACGGGTCATAGCATTGTTAACGTTTAGGTTGACTCGGTAAGGTCTATCAAATAGATATTTCTCCTGTTTAGGGACACTTTTTAACTGGTGTTTAGATGTGATGAATTCAGAATAGTTTTTCGAAACGATTTTTTGTGTGCGCTCTATTCATAATTAGCTCAATTCATACACTGATGCATGAATTTATTCACTGTATGTAAATTAGGGCACTACCGTGAGGGTGGAGTATGGTGATGCTGCAATTGCTGCTGATCCAGCAGGTGCTCACGTGATCAGTCACGCGTTCCCCCACACCTATGGGCAGCCCCTTGCGCATTTCCTCAGGAAGACGGCTGTTGTCCCTGATGCTACCGTAATATCAGAGCACCCTACAGTCAGGTATTACTATATCGTCTTTCATTTTATATTTCTCTGCAATGCAATTTTTTTGCCCTTGCAAAATTATCTTTCTCTCTGTTCTCTCTCCATACGCGCACAAAAATCTAATCCGTTTGTTCCGAATGCAGGGTTGGCATTGTCTTCTGTGGAAGGCAGTCCCCAGGAGGCCACAATGTTGTTTGGGGACTCTATGAGGCTATCAAGGCTCACAACCAAAACAGCAAACTCATTGGTTTTCTTGGTGAGTGATTTGATGTTTTTCAGGAACCACCTGGGAAAATCCAGTCATCTGCCGTTTGTGCTTTAACATACGAGTCCTGCGAGCAACGTAGCGTATTAGGATGTAGCTGAATTTTCCTGGCGACTGTTGATGTTGTGGCTCATATCAATAAACTTGTACTTCCATTACGTTTTCGTTGTTTGCACTAGATTTGCAGATGATCAACTGCACAGCATTATTGCATCATATGCGATTTAGTCATATGTAATGACGAATTGACTATTGAAGGTCTTCAACCAAACTTTAGTGGGTTCATTTCATCTAAATTAGCAACATGCAGGTATTTCTTAGAACAGTACTCTGTAATCCAAAATCAAAGAAATTACTGATATACAACAGATATACAGCAAAAATTTGGGGGACACCCTGTGCCCTGCCCCCTGAGTTCCTCAGGCTCAGTGTCTCTGGTCCATGCCCCCTCTTGGCTGCCGGGGCTGATATTTAGATGTATGCTTAAAACATACTGGAATTCTTCTTTAACATATTTCTTTTTTATGTTGAAACAGGTGGATCTGATGGTCTGCTTGCACAGAAAACCTTGGAGATCACCGATGAAGTTCTTTCTTCATATAAAAACCAAGGTGGCTACGACATGCTTGGTCGGACAAAGGATCAGATTAGAACAACAGAACAGGTCAATGGTGCAATGGCTAGTTGCCAGGCTTTGAAGTTGGATGCTCTGGTAATCATTGGAGGTATGCTATGTTACATAAATCTACTAAGATAACATTACACTGTATATTTGTCTCAATATCATCGAGTTTCAACTTATGAAGGTGTCACATCCAATACTGATGCTGCTCAACTTGCCGAGACTTTTGCTGAGGCGAAGTGTGCAACAAAGGTACATTGACGGTCTTTTAATATATCGGCACCTTTTCTGGATCCCTTCTGCCCATTGCAAGTGATTAAGTTTCCTTGTATGTAGATGATCTGACTCATCTGTTGTTGAATAGGTTGTAGGTGTTCCTGTAACTTTGAATGGGGACCTTAAGAACCAGTTTGTTGAGACTACTGTTGGCTTTGACACCATATGCAAGGTAGGGACCATTGAACATTACTATGCTTGGACATCCCTTACCATGCATGTAGTTTATGCCTTTACAGCGCTTTCATTTTCTCTATTGTCTATACTGCATTATCAAGTGTTTTGGATAGTTAATTTCAGTGAGGTTGCATATCTTTGAGTCTTGATGTATGTTACTGTGTCATAAGTTCCAGTTTATTGTCATGTTTTTGTAAGTATTTAATATTTTGTTTCTACCCTTGTTCGTTGTTCTAACAGGTCAACTCTCAACTTATAAGCAATGTCTGCACTGATGCTCTGTCCGCTGAGAAGGTGATTATAACATATGATAGATAGCATTGCAGACTCCTATCATGCACCTAGTTCATTCTGATATACTTAACTGGCCGAATGCTAAATTTACCTATGGCCCATTCATTTTTTCATCTTGCTAAATGTTTTGAGGCAATCCATACATTTAATTTTTTTTCGCATTAAATTATTTCAAAAAAAAAAGTTTGCATTACTAATTTGTCATGTTCAAACGAAAAGGAAACATATGAAGTTCTGAATTGACAGTGTTAAGTCTAAATACAGAAAGAACTAATAGAAATTGAATAGGATAGGCGCTGCAACATTTTCGCTCAAGTTGCTATATACAATTTTTTTACGAATTCAATTTCTGATCTGCCTTGTGGCTGTATTTATAAATGACAGTATTACTACTTTATTCGCCTGATGGGACGGAAGGCTTCTCATGTGGCGTTGGAGTGTGCTCTTCAATCACATCCGAACATGGTTTGTAATTCTTGCTCTTGGCCTGTTGACCTGTGTCACAACATTTCCTTACATTCTTTTGAACTTGTATCATATGCTCAGGTTATCCTAGGTGAGGAGGTGGCTGCATCCAAACTTACAATCTTTGATATTACAAAGCAGATATGTGACGCAGTTCAGGCAAGGGCTGAGAAAGGTAGGTCTCCTTGTGTTTTTGTCTGTTAGACGGTGAGATGCTCATGTAACATTAGATTATCTTTTAAATGACAATTTATCGATGTTCCCCTCATATTTTTCACAGACAAGAATCATGGTGTTGTGCTTATTCCTGAGGGCCTTGTGGAGAGTATTCCTGAACTATATGCTCTGCTTCAGGTATGTTGCTCATGTCTTATGGCTACCCATTTACAATTTTACTGACTTGGAGCTACTTGTTTATAGGAAATTCATGGCCTCCACAGTAAAGGTGTTTCTGTTGAGAATATCTCTTCTCAACTTTCACCTTGGGCATCTGCACTATTTGAGTTTTTGCCCCCATTTATTAGGAAGCAGGTATGTATTGTTTCATTTGTTAAGTCTAGGATATCCATAGTTCACATCAGATTTCAGTTGCTTCAACATTGTTGTTTCTCTGATACAGCTACTTCTCCATCCTGAATCTGATGACTCAGCTCAACTTTCTCAGGTACAGTAGCACATGAAATATGTCAAACATTGGTAACTTGTCAATCTGTTTGGATTTATTGTTTCTGATGACTTATCTCTACTTGTTTTTCTGTGCAGATTGAGACTGAAAAGCTTCTAGCCCAATTAGTTGAGACTGAAATGAACAGACGTTTAGTATGCTTTCTTTGCACTTTCTTTTAACGTCCAGCTTAATTGAGAGGCATATATGGATGTCTACTCGGGGAGCATTGTGTTCTATCAGTGATGTTCTTGGCCATTTTTGCAGAAGGAAGGCACTTACAAAGGAAAGAAATTCAACGCAATCTGTCACTTTTTTGGCTACCAAGCTAGGGGTGCACTGCCTTCAAAGTTCGACTGCGATTATGCCTATGCAAGTCCCAGCTCAGCTTAACTTTTAATGAAGCATATTGTTTGTTGATTTATCATGTTGGTTGTTGGTTTCAGGTTTTGGGGCATGTATGCTACCACATCTTAGCTGCTGGTTTGAACGGTTACATGGCTACTGTGACAAATCTCAAGAGTCCAGCTAACAAGTGGCGATGCGGTGCAGCTCCTATTTCGGTAAGATCGGGACTACTATACCTATAAATAATTTGTTGTGTTATATGTGAACCAGTCCAGTTTAGGATAAGTATGAAGGTAACATCTAACCCATGTCTGTTTCCCTGCAGTCTATGATGACTATTAAGCGATGGTTGCGTGGCCCTGCAACCACTCAAATTGGGAAGCCTGCTGTTCACATGGCTAGCGTCGACTTGAAAGGAAAAGCATATGAGTAAGTTTGAGAAATTCCTCGTTATATTTTATATCAATGGATAAAAGGCACCATGTTATTAAACTTTTATTCCTTTCTCCTCCGAGCTTTGGGGAACCTGCCTTAGGTGCCTATCTGAAAGTATCTTTCTAATTCTGATGGCCTCTGATCTCATTGGCACTCGCATTTTCCAGGGTGTTGAGGCAGAATTCTTCCAGCTTTTTGTTGGAAGACATCTACAGAAACCCAGGCCCACTCCAATTTGAAGGTTCAGGTGCTGATTCAAAACCTATTTCATTGTGCGTTGAGGATCAAGACTACATGGGCAGGATAAAGAAATTGAAGGAATACCTGGAGAAGGTAGTTTCCATGTCCCCAATATATTTTTGCTCCAAACCCACAAAACGCCTCACTTATAACAAGTTCCGCATTGGTTGTGACTAATTCCTTTTGCTATGTCATGCAGGTGAAAAGCATTGTGAAGCCTGGGTGCTCGCAGGATGTTCTTAAAGCGGCGCTGAGTGCTATGTCTTCTGTGACGGAGACACTGAATATCATGACTTCAGCTTCCACTGGCCAGACAGTCCTCTGAGTCAAACGGAACCACTTTATGGTTTGGATCATAATCCACATGTTACCCTGGTGGCCTTTTCCTGCGACTGTTGGGCTTAGATGCTATCCCACGGGTTCTTTCGTAGTTTTTGGAGAGTTTTATCAGTTTTGACTCCGGTAGTTTATCAGCATTTGTTGTTGATGAGTTGAACTGGAATAATTGTTCAAACAGCCTATTGTGATCTCTTAAATAAACAAATTCTGTGACTACATTCCTATTTCTTTCATGCGAATGAGAAAATACCAACAAAAAAAAAAACTTATAGCGATCCCCATCCATTGATGTTAACTGATTGCTTTGTGTTTGCGACATCAAACAGTTCGATTGTTGGTCTGTAAGAAAGTCAACTGATGATTGGGAAGCCGGCTTCGAAGCCGGTGACGGTAAGGATATCTTTAGCAAATATTTGAAAAATTTATCTCCTATAACACTTATAACATTATTTATTTTTTCATCTCTAAATAGCTATCTCTATTATCCTTCAGACTCATAATCATCTTTTATGAATAGTGATGTGAATAAGTGAGAAAGTCAAAAAATTTGAAGTATCTGCATCACTGTAGTATTAGATTCGCAACACTGTAGCAGTGAATACTGTAACTGTTTCAGATGATGGCTATGGATCTAAAGAGAGGAAAAAATAATAGACCGTGCTGAATAGGGATGTAGCTGGTCATCTCCAGTAGATACTTTAAAATTTTATCTCCTGTAACATTATTACAATATCTTCTAACACTATTACAACATCCTTTATTTTTTCATCTCCAACAGCTATCATATTTCCTACCTTCTACTACTTTTCTCCTCCCTCCGGACCCACAATCAGCCTCTGAGAACAGTGTTGCGGCTGCTACAGTAATTCGGCGAACTGGCAGATTCTCTCTCCTTAATACTGTAGCACTTGGTACAGATCTGTTAGAAAGAAATTTTGAGTGGTACCGTACTTTGCGGGGTTGCGGAGTACTGTAGCACTGAATACAGACTCTGCTGGAGATGCTAAGTCCGTATAACTGTAGTGGTCCTAAGGTAAGTTATGGGTATGTTGGGCATATCTGCCGGCCTATTCTATTTTGGTGTTGTGAAGTTTTCTTCTGGCATGCAATTATTCTCCTTTTCATTTTTCACTGTCCAGTTTCTGCAATCTACAATTCTGCATCCTTCGCTAAGTCACCAGCAAGTGTAGCATGTACTGTCTTCCGTGCCCACATGTCCTGCTCTCAACTCTTCCGGTATTAAACCAAGTTTCCCAGAATGGAAATTACAATTCTACAAACTTTGTGTAATTTCTCTTGAGGAGAGTTCAGGATCGGGGGACACGAGGCAGGTGGTGTCCGCGTTCGCAACGTTCCGGAGATGCGACGGGAAGCGAGAACGGGAAGCGCCACTGACTTCTGCTCCTGGCGGAGATAATCTGATACGGTGCTGGACTCTACGCGCTAGCGTGTTACCTGTCCTCTGAAATTTGTAATTTTAGGACTGTCCATTGTGTCGCTCTGTGTCCGCGATCGCTTTCAATAGTTTGATCATTGACCAGGTTGGGTACATCGTACATGGATCGGATGGCCGTGACCCATGAGCTGTTGCGACTCGGAAGCACAAGGCAATACCTCAAGCCTACTAGGCCCAGGTCCAGGTTGGTCATCAAGGCATCAACCATCGCTCATGTCACTGCTTGCTTTGGGGCTTCAGATTGCTGCCCTGCGATGCCGTGGCACGTCGACAATAGGATATCAGGTGAGGGGAGGTCCACCAGCCGGCAGGTATGGTAGCCGCCATGCCTCACCATACTAGTGAATCCGCCCTTGGGGAATAGATGTACAAGTAGTTTAGTGTATAGTGAACATGGCTGGGGCATGTCGTATGCCGTGGATGATGTAAATTTATAAATTATAGCAACCAGTGAAATTAGATCAAGGGGAGTTGTTGGCAATTGTAGCGATGGTTGGTGTTACCGGATTGAATTATCAGTTCTGACTGATATCGGCGTGTTTTCATTCAGATTGGTTCGTTTTTGATATCCCAATATTCCCGAGTTCGTTCCCGTTTTCGGCTTTCTCGTTTTTGATTCCTTTTTCGAGAGAAAATGTGAATGTGAAAACGGTTAAAGAGTTTTCCTAACCGTTTCATCCATTTTTATCTCTAAACAATGTTAGATTCTTATAGTTAAGTGTTTAAAGAAAGAGAGTGTTAAACACCTAGATAAAAATTGTAATTTTCAATACAAATAAAGATTACATATGCTTAAACATAATTAACTATCTTATTAATACTAATATAAGCAGTGATGCTTAAGTAATCACATTGCTCTCCGCTAAACACCTAGTGTAGATGAGAAAAAAAACCTAATTTTTTTTTCAATAGCACCCCCTCTAAACAGCCATTGTACGTGCTCCAACGGTGCGCCGCCTGCACACTGGCACCGGTTGGACTCCCGCGCCGATCCGACCGATTCGACAGCCCTAACAGGCCGTCAGTGCTGAATTCCACCTTGCCACGGCGCCACCGCGGAAAGAAATCTAGGGGAACACGTCGGAATCGGTAATCACACACGACGTGAGAGAAGCGGACAATTAGAACCTCTACCGCTCTATGCCCACTCTCTCTCTCTGTCACTCCTCGCCTCGGGGCTCCCGCCGACAGGCGGCTCGACCGATCGATGGGGGCGGGGACTAATGGCGTGAGTAATGGCACGGCGGCCGCGGTCGCCGGAGAGCGGCAGAGGACGGGACCACAATGTTCCGGGGCACGGCCTACTCGCCGCTGCGCACCACGGTGGCGCTCGCGGTGTGGCTCGGGGCCATCCACTTCAACGCATTCCTCGTCCTTGCCTCGCTCTTCCTCTTCTCCCGCCGTGTCGCTGCCTTGTATGGTCTCCGCCTTCTCCTCCGTTGTTACTCTGTATCCGTGTCAATTAGCGCTAGTTCTCCATCTTTGTGCTTGCTAATGCTACAGGGTCCTGGCTACGCTGCTCTTCTTCATGTTCGTGCCTGTCAACGACAAGGACAGATTGGGCCGCAAGATCGCCAGGTTCTCCTCCTACTTTAATTTGCTTCATTTCTTTTACAGATTTTAGCCCCCACGGAACGGATTGCTGAATCTTACATGTGGAGGGCATGCGCACCTGCAGGTTCATAAGCAAGTACATGATTGGGTATTTTCCCGTCACTTTGCATGTGGCGGCGAGCTTACGTGATTGGGTACAACGCCTTTGATCCTAACAGAGCTTACAGTGAGCTCATCATAACCATTTTTCTTTTTGAGAAAAAGTTGAAATATTCTCTGATTTACTTGTCACGAGTGATCGATATTGGTATTTATTTGGTTTAATGATCTTTATTTTTGCATAAGTTTTTATGTGATTTGAATTGATTTGGGATTTCATTTGAGGCACATTGATTATGGGTTAACTGGAATTAGAGTTGGAGATATGTGTTTGCTTGTATCATGGTGTGCATGTGATGGTGTGAGGAACCGTTCAAATAATATTCTAATTAATCATCAGGAGGATCATTATTCATAATTACAACCTCGACGATTAACCAGAATACCATTCCGGTAGTCCCGGCACGTGTTTTATGCCTAAGATCGGAACACATGCATTCCAACTCAAATATCACAACACAATTTAATAGAGAGCAAGTAATTAAGCTGTATTACAATACTTAAACATGCAACTACTTCCACAATTTACAACAAAAGAGGAACAACAACAACTACACAGCGGAAGATAAACCTATACAACAAAAGAGTATGGAGCCGTATGCCCTTAGGCTCCATACCAAAAGCGCCGGAGTTCAGAGTAGAAGGTGCTACTCCTGCCCGCCACCCTAATCGGCAGGCACAAAATAGCCGAACACTGCCTCTTCCTCGCCAACCTGCGAACCTGAAACTTAAGGGCAGTACCCTTAGTACGAAGGTACTAGCAAGTCTTACAAAATATGAGTATATATATTCTCGACTTCAAGGATCATGCATTTAAAACTATAGCAAGGATTAAGACATGTTTAAGTTCATTAAGCGGTAAGCAACCTAGACTCTAGGTGTAAGCAACTGACTTAACCAACCACCAACTCAAACCTTGCCAACCAACTGATCAGAACAGATATATAAACAACAAGTGTATAAGAGTAAACCATTAACACCAAACCACCGACCACATACCGACCAAACCACCCAAACCAACCATGCCACAACCCACATCGAAACTCTACGACCAAAACATGGTCGCTCGGTGGAGATAAGCGATAGCAATGCTCATGACCGAGAGCGCGGCAGTTCGAACTGATTATACACCCTGCAGGGGGATACTCCTGGACCCACACGACACAGGGACCATACGGCTTGTGCCACCCGCTAAGATGCACACAAGGGGGTACCCGTGACAACCTTTCCCAACCAGACCCAACCATGTGAATCAACCATAGCTCGGCGCGGTGGTATTAGAACTACGCCACGAGCAAACTAATACCGCTAAAAGCCCAGACTCAAACTGGACTCACACCGTCTATGACGAGGCCCACATGACCACGTCTGCGAAGGTAATCAGCTCGCCTACCATTATATCAGCATGTGGTGAGTAAGGTAAGTGCTAAAGCCGACTACACCGACCGTCGGTGCTTAACCGGTACAAGCGGTCTACGGTGTTCGGGTTCCCTCCCCGAACTGCCTGAGGACTCCTCGTGAGTAGATGACACCCCTAACACCGCCCACACCTCGTCTCAACTCACCACTCACCAAACCGACTCATCATCAACACAACCACAAGTGTGAAAAAGTAATAAACCCTAGGCTCGCGACAACGATGGACGCCGTCGTCGACTTCTACCGGAAAGCCTAAGTACCATTAAGCATAGCGAACTATAATTAGACCTCGACGACACCACTAGGCTCCAAGGAATAACACATGACATGTGACCGAAATGGGAGAATGCATCGGCATAGGTTCTACCCAACTCGGTACCCGACACATGCAATGTATACATAAGCATAGATAACATATTAGATTTTCAAGTAGACACGGTGCAATATGAACGATGCTTGCCTTGCTGCCCTGACTGTTGCCCGACACTACCCGAGTCACGATCACCACTGCGGGAACCTCCGGAGACAGCCTCGTTCGCCTCGTTCGCCGGGTCGAAGTTCCCTAAAAGAATAACGCGTGCAATGTAATGAATATGAATGTTATGAAATGAAGGATGCTCCATAGAATGCGATAACAGTGCAAATCGTCAGGGCGCGAGTTTTAAAGCATCGAAGATTTTTCTTAAATGGGATTACTGTTAAACGTTTGAACACTTCTAGGATTAATTAAGCATAACCCTATATAGAATTGTAACAACATCTAACATGTGGGTGATTATTTTTTCTGAACAGGGGATATTAAAACAAGAATAACAAAATTGGATTCGTCAATTTTGGAAATACCAAACTTTAACTATGAATTATCAAAGCCTAGACATATTTCATTAATTCAATAATTCACAGGACACATTTCATGGCCACTGGTATTTTTAATGGATAGATCATACCATAACAAAACCAACAAAATTGGTTTCATGAATTTTGGAGCTCTACATAATTTCCTATGCATTTTTCAAGATTTCAGCTGATTTATCAACTCAACAGATATTCATTTCGCAATTTCTGTTTTCCTCTAATATTAAAATGGGCCCACGCCTTTTTCTACCGGCGCCCAACTAGCCACAGGCACAGACAGTGGGGCCGGGCCCATTTTGACTGGGGTCAAAATTGAACCCTGCCTAGCACACAGCGCAGCGCGGCCAGCCGGTGGCTCGGGTTGTGCCCGCCGGCGGCGAGCGGCGCAGTCCAGGCGGCCGGGAAGGGCAGCTGCGGCTCTAGCATGCGCGCGTGGACCCAGCTGAGGCATACGTGGTCGCCGGCGACGGCCGGAGAATGGCCAGCGGCGGCGGACGGCGGAAACTACACGGCGACCGCACGGTTTTGACGCGATGACGGCGAACGGCGACGCAACAGACTTGGACGAGGGCGGCTATAGCTTTTATGAGGACGTGCGGACCCAACGGTATGGTCGAACACTGAGGAGCTCGGTGATGGCTCGGCCGACGGCGTGCGCTGTAGGTGGCGGCGCACGGCTGCACGGTGGAAGGCGCGCCGGCGACGGGCTAAGCCCCAACGGACACGTGCACTAGACTCAGTGGGGAACAGTGATGCTTTCGGTGAGTTCGGTCGCCGGGGAAAGGCAACGGTTCGCCGGTTCAAAGGAGAAGGGTGGAGACGGCTGCCGCCGTTGGGGAAGAAGACGCGGCCGGCTCAACCCATGCGGAAAACGGCCGGGGGAGGAGGGGAAACGACGGAGAAGCTTGGGGCGCTCCTCCCTGCGGCTCCACTAGGCTCGGGGTTGACGGAAACCGTCGGCGGAGCGGTGATTCTTGCCGGCGGCTGGTGCTGTGCTTGCTCTGCTCGTGTGCCTCCCGCGTGAGAGAGCGAGCAGAGGGAGAGAGCCAGGCGAGAGGGCAGGGGGGGGGGGAAGGATAAGGCGCCTGGGCTGAGATCTTTTGGCCAGCAATTGTGGCTTGGCCACCAAAGTCAAGGATAGCTGCGGCCACTTGCTTGTTGAGAGAGCGGGAGAAGGGGGAGCAGAGAGCTGTGTGTGCGAAGGGGATGACGGGTGGGGCCGTGAACAGTGCCGGCAATGCAAATATCCCACTCCACAGACCTTAACCAAATGGAAGCCTTCCCATTGCCCAAAATTGGTAAAACAAATTTTGTTTGAAACTAAAATTCATAAGGAACCCATTTGAACTTGTTTGACCCAGAATGCTTGAGCCAATTTTGAATAAAAATTGTTCAAAGATGCTATCTTTTCCAACTTGTGATAATTTTTATGCCTTCTAAATATTTACCAAAAATTTGGGAAAAATTCATTTATATTCTTCTCTTGGCATCTACTAATTTCTAAAATGTGACCAGCCCTATGTTCCATAGAAATTTTGGAAGATGCTTTACAACGCATCAGTTAAACCTGGTTTAACCAAATTCAGTTTAATCCACATTGCATGTCTATACTGCTCAAAACGAAAAAAAATGATGCTAATGATGCTCATTAGCGCTTAATTACGTGTTTAGAAACTCTGGGCCGTGACAGATGGATGCAACTTGACGATCGACGATGGAATGATCAGGGTCAAGCGGAAAGCTTGGTGCCGAATGATCAAGGAGGCCGAATAGAGTCAAGGGTGATCCTAGCTGAACATGTGAAGGTCAAGCAATGTATGAAAGATGGATGCAGTTAACGTGTTAATAAAGTCAAGCGAAAGGGATGCCGGTGCAAGTGACAAGGTGACCTGAGGGACAGGGAGCGGGAGAGACTTGCCAGCGGTCAGGATCGCAAGACGGAGCACACGTGTTGACATTAGAGCACTTGCTTAAGGTGTAAGCAAGTGGGGAGTTACGGTTTGAGAAGTGTGTTAGGGTTTCACGGTTTGACCTTAAAACCGTGTGAGGACTGGAAGAGTACATGGTACCATCACAAAGCTTGTATCGAGGCGAAGCTAAGTCGTGAAGGCGTCATGACTGTATGATGAATCGAGAAGAAAATGGACCAAAATACCTTCGGTGGTAGATAAAAGTGTACTACAAGATAGGAGTATTTTGGGGAAAAGCTAGTAAACTTAGGGATCAAGTTTTCTAAGCTTATAAATAGAAGGGTAGGGCTATAGGAGGAGTTGAACCAGCCATTTTGAGCCCCTTGTGCCATCCATATGAGAGCCTTATGCTAGGGTTTTAGAGGAGAGGAAGAAGAGTGTTTAGCCTATGTATTAGATGAGAGCTTTGTGAGAAAAAATCTATGTAATCTGACTAAAATAGAGCAGACCTCTGCTGCAATAAAGTTTAATTTTCTTCATGTTATTGTGCTCATCTTCTTCTAGTTTTCCTCTATTGGTTCTCTTCCAAGTTCGCAAGTTTTTCAGTCTCCGAATTTGATTTTTGTTTTGATTTTTGGGCTGAAATTTCAGCACCTTGAGATGTTATTCTTCTTGTTGCTAGAGGTATAAAATTCACATACACATGCTTGTGTGATGTGGTCTTGAATTCTCTTGCCTCTAAACAATCAACTTAGAGAATTTCATTGCTTGGTGTTCATCTTTTCTTGTTTCTTTGCAAGTTGTGATCTTTTGAGTGCTAATACACATGAATTGATCTTAAATAGAACATATGGTTCATGTATCATCTGTGCAGTCGTGTTACCTCAATTTTCTCTTGTTAAAACTTATCTCTATTTTTACTTTCGCTTGAGTTTTGAGGTGCGTTGGGTGATCTAAATAGGAGAATGTCATCAATTTCGTAAGAAATTTGTTAAGACGCCTATTCACCCTCCTCTAGTCGTCAATCTCGTTCCTACAATTGGTATCAGAGCCGGTTTAATCACTTGTTGACCTTTACTGTCTTTGTAATCCGTAGGCAACAATGGAGAGAAGTAGAAAGATTCCTCTGTTTGATGGTCAAGATTTTTAGTACTGGAAGGTGCGTATGGAGGCTTATCTTCTAAGCTAAGGAAGTGCAATTTGGAAAATAGTTGATTCCAACTATTTGATATCTACTGCTCACATGACTCTGATTCATATTGAACAGTAGGAGGCCAACAACAAGATCAGAAATATTTTATTCATAAGTCTAAGTCGAAATGAGTTTGATAGGGTCCAACACATTTGTACTGTCTGGAAGATCTGGTTTACTCTCAGTGTTTTTCATGAAGACACTAATCAGATTAAGGCTAGATATCAAAGTACATACAAAAAATAATATCAAATATTTGTGCAAGGTTCTAGAGAGTCTTTAGATGCAGTGTTTGCTCACTTTGATGGGATCATTAGCAATTTTTGATCCACTAGTGCTCTGCCCTATTCTGACTACGAGAGAGCAATCAAGCTTATCTATGCTCTTGACCATAGCATATGGGAAGTGAAGATCTCGAGCATTAAAGAGTTACCGAGTTATGACACATTAACTTGTGATGAACTCTTTAGCAAGCTCAAGTCCACCAAGATAGCCAAGGTGACTCGAATAGGTTTTGGAACCCCTCTATCTCAGAATATGGTGTTGATTTCTGAATCGAATGGTGGCAATCAGGTTGGAGCTAGCTTCTCTTGTGCTAATATTTTATCAAGTGGTTTTGCTTTGTTTTCTTTGGTTTCTTCCACTGAGCCATATTCAAGGTGGTTGACCTACTTCCTCAGGTTGGAATCCTCCGTTTTGGAATACTTTACCTCCAAACAACTATTCAGAGTTCCTAGAGCTCCTTGTATGGCTTGTTGATGACTTGTCACTGTGAAGCTAAAGGGTATCATACCCAGGGGATTACAAAATAACGAAAAAGTAAAAGTGACCGAGATGCGAGGGAAAAACTTTTGTTTAACATTTCCGGAAAGGCCGTTAAGGCTTTTCACATTTCGCTTGGTTGAGTCTGATAACACATTAGAAATTGTAAATTTAGCTCTGCTTCCCTTGTCATGTCAGAAGCAAAACCAGTGAATACCTGGTTCAGTACTCCTACTTCCAGCAAGGGCGATTCTTCTTCCTTTAAAGTTTCATGTTCACATCCGGGAGCAGAGGTTGGTGGAACAACTGGACAAGCCTAAATATCTAGCTTTTCTCACCTTCGGCCACTTTAAGATTACCATCTGAGGAGGTCCGTTTGGTATCCCAATCATAAGAGGAGCAGGTAGACACTTTGGATGATGAAGACCTTGCTCTCATTATGAAGAAGTTTACCCGCTTCTATAACAATCGCCAAAATCGGAGGAGGGACGATTCCCGTGCCTGCTTTGAGTGTGGTGGTACCACCTATTTCAAGGCGGACTGCCCCAAGCTTAAGAAGACGGAAGACCGCGACCACGACCGCAACAAGCACAAGATGAGGAAAAAGAAGCCTTTCTTCAAGAAGAACCACGACAAGATGACCAAGAAGACGGCCAAGATGACGGCTAAGATGGTTTCTAGGGCATTCGTGGCTGCTCTCAGCGACATTGACACCTCTTCCAGCACGAAGGAGGAGGATCTACTGATGAAGGACAAGAAGAAGAAGAACAAAGACTTTACCAACCTCTGCTTCATGGCAGATGACAACAATGATAGCAACCCCGAGTTTGATCCCTCCGAGGTATTACCTTCCTATGACCTTCTTTCTGTCCAGGTTGATACATTGAATGATGCTCTCATTAACCAGCATTGGTTACTAAAGAAAGCTGTGAGTGAGTTGAATGAGCTTAGGCCTAAGTATGAGTCTGTTTCTTCTGAGCTTATATTGTTTAGATCTAGATCTGATGACGAGGAGTATAAGAGTTGTTTGTTGGTTATGACTGAACTTTACAAGCTTCAGAATGTGTATGCTCACGTCGCTAGTTGGCTTGAGAATGCTGAGAAGAAGCTCCTTGAGGAGGAGTCTAGGTCTACTCTTTGAGGTGCTTGTAAGAATTGTCTTTTGCTTGCAAAGTATGTTGAACTGAAAGATAAGCGCCTTAAAGAGCTAGAATCTAGATTGATGAGTGCTGGGTGTTCAAAGAATATGCAGCTAAACTGTTCCACTTGCATAGTTTTTCAGGACAAGCTTAGCTGGGTTAGAGGGCAAGTTCAGAAACTTTTGGATGAGAATGAGTATCTCCTTTCTCTACTGGAGAAGTACTCTGAGGGCAAGAGAAAAATGAATTTGATCTTGATCAAGACCAACATGTGTGCTGATAAGACAGGTTTGGCTATTGGGTTGGGATTTGAGAGGGTTGCTTACAATGAGGATAGTAAGACTGTTTTCATCACTTCTAATACTCTAGAAGCTGAGAAGTCTAAAATCAATATCACACCATAACCCATCAAAAAGAAACCCACACCACAACCTACCAAGAAAAATCCAGCACCACAACCCAAGAAAGCTTCATAACCTAAGGTGAGAGCCCTAATAAGAGAATCTAGAGTGACCAGTAGTCGAGTTTCTGAGAGAGGCTACCACTACACCTACTGCTAGAGAGAGGGTCACCTCGTTGAGTTCTACTTTCGTCGTAGGAGAGATGAGTAGCGTGAGTAGGAGTGGAGTACCCGAGACATGTACTGCCCCTCTGTTGATGTACATAAGCCTTTTCCTCGCTCTCGCCCATGAGTCTTAGACGCTCGTCAGTTTTCTTTCAGAGGCTATGCCCGACGTGGATTTTACCATTACCACGACTCATATGGTTTTGGTCCACGTGTAAGAGGTTTTAAGTCCTAGCGCTTTGGTGGATCACGTTTTCCTCATCATGGTTCTCACCTCTAGCGTGCTAGTGTTGATCTGCATTCATCTGCTTTCACTGCTTCATGGTAGGTGACCTGAATTCCCAAGGGATTTCTGTCTAACTCTAGTACTGAGCCATCCACCTACTATTCTTCTCATATGTAGGTGGAAGGTCGAGGCCTGGAGAACAAGTGGCTCATCGACTCCAGTTGTTCACGCCATATGACCGGAGATGCATCATGATTCTCCAGCCTTACCCCGATGAAGCAGAACGAGTACATCACTTTCAGGGATGATCGGAAAGGAAGAGTGAAGGTATGGTAAGGGTGAATGAGAATATCACTCTCAAAGATGTGGCTTTGGTGGAGCATCTGAGATATAATCTTCTCTCTGTATCTCATTTGCTAGATGATGACTTGGAAGTGCGTTTCAAATACGATACTTCTTGAGTTCTTGATTCTTCTAGCGCTTTGATTTGCCGAATTTCCAGAGTTAGGAGAGTTTTTGGAGCTGATTTTTCTGAGTCTCTTGGTTCTTCTCGTTGTTTGATTGCACAGCCTTCTTTTGAGCTTTAGATGTGGCATTGAAGACTAGGGCACATGAGATTTGATATGCTTACTCGTTTGAGTGCCCTAGGTTTGATCCGAGGACTGCCCAAGCTCAAGTTTGAGAAGAACCTTGTTTGTGCTCTTTATCGACATGGCAAGATGGTTGCCGCTCCTCACCCACCAGTCAATCTGGTGATGACTGAACGACCAGGAGAACTTCTCTATATGGACACTATTGGTCCTTCTCGGGTTTGTTCGACGTGCAGAAAGTGGTATGTTGTTGTCATTGTTGATGACTTTTCTCGTTACTCTTGGATCTTCTTCTTGTGAACAAGGATGGCGTGTTTTTACACTTTTGGAGCTTGGTTTTGAGATTGTTCAAAGAACTCCCTGGTGCATTGAAAGCAATTCGTATTGATAATGACACCGAGTTTAAGAACCATCTCTTTGATGCCTTTTGTCTTGAGCATGACATTGAGCATTAATTTTCTGCCCCACGCGTTCATCAGCAGAATGACGTGGTTGAGAGGAAGAATCACACTTTGGTGGAGATGGCTAGGACGATGCTTGATGGGCATAGGACTCCTAGGAAGTTTTGGGCTGAGTCCATTAGCACGGCGTGCTATATCTCCAATTGAATTTTCTTGCGTTCGATCTTTAATTTGACTTCTTATGAGTTGATTTTTAGGAGGAAGCCGAAGGTTTCGCATTTGAGAGTTGTTGGGTGTCGGTGCTTCATCCTAAAGTATGGGAATCTTGAGAAGTTTGAGTCGTGTTCTTCCGATGACATTTTTGGGGTATTCGCTTCATGGTCATTCTTACAGGGTCTTTAATCTTGATATTAACACCATTCTGGAGTCCTGTGATGTGACCTTTGATGAATCAACCCATTGTGTTAGCCCTGTCTTTGAGTGCGTAGGTGACCAGGAAATGAGAGAAAGCATCTTTGTAGATGGTAACCTTCTAGCTTTCGGGGATGACGAGGATGATGCACTACTTCCTACTACCACACTTGCTCCTGAGCTGGTTCCTGCCTCTTCTACACAGGTAGAGGGTCCTGCAGCCTCTACTTTCACTTCAACTACTTTCAAGCCTGCACCAGCAGTGTTTGAGGGGGAGATCATCTCGTAGCGCGAAGCTCCTCAACACATTTAGCGGCGACACCCTCCACAGATAATTAAGATCATCTTGAAGCGCGAAGCTCCTCAAGACATTTAGCGGCGACACCCTCCACAGATGATTATCGGCGACATCAATGAAAGGGTAATGAGGTCCAAATCTGCTCATTTAACTGATTCTGCATTTGATACTTCCTTTGAGTCATATGATGTTGGACATGCTTTACCAAGTAGTGAAACGCATTCTGAGGTATCTCAAGCACACTCTTGAGTATGGCCTTTGGTTTTCTACATCCTTTTCACTTTCTCTTCGTGGCTTTTCGGATACGGATTTTGCTAGTTGTAGAATTGACAGGAAGAGTACCTCTGGTAGTTATCATTTCTTGAGTACTTGTCTTGTGTGTTGGTCTTCTCGCAAGCAGTCTAGCGCTGTGTAGTCTACTGCTGAAGCTGAATATGTTACTGCTGCTAACTGTTGCTCACAGATTTTGTAGGTAGTTTCTACTTTGAGAGATTTTGGGTTAGATTTCAGGAGTGTGCCGCTTTTGTGTGATAACACCAGTGCCATAAGCTTAGCCAATAACCCAGTTCAACACTCCAGAACCAAACACATAGATGTGAGATTTCACTTCCTGAGAGACCACAATAAGAAGGGAGACATTGAGTTGGGCTACATAGATACCCAACACTAGCTGACCGACATCTTAACCAAGCCTCTAGATGCAATAAGGTGCGCCTTTCTAAGGAGAGAGCTTGTTGTGTGCCATCCCTATGACATTGTGCGAGGGAGAGTTGCCTTTGTACATTCTCAATCTTACTTTTATTGCATTTGTATTGCGTAGCATTTTGTAACATAATCATATTAGCAAACTTCACTTATATATTCTTTGTATTTTCTTGTACTAGTTATGAATTTGTGCTAAGTGTAGTAGATATATAACAATTTAAGCAAGATTAGGCTCTTATTGAAACATGACATAAAATCTATTGAGCAAGCTTGTCTTTTCTAATAATAAACTTAAAATGTAAACATAATCTCTTGTCAACCTTGAGTATTTGCTTTAGCTTGATCAGTGCTTAAATTAGGACTAGTTTTGTGAAAAGCTTGTACTATGCCGCTTTGTCAGTTCAGCGAATTGGTGGTATTTGACCTTTGTCTATGTAAATATTTAGCCCATGATTAACCCTTGGGAGATCATATGCTCTTTTGTGTCGCAAAGGCACAACTTGTTTTGGCTTTGTGAAAAATTACATATCTTGAATCCTATGTTAAGTTAATAAAATGAATAATTAGGTTTTGAGCTAAAATTGAATACAATACGGTGGCTTAAGGCTTCATATAGTTTGCCAAAGAAGTGAACCCATGGTTGCTTAAAACTCACTTGATAATAGTTAAATGATCAAATGAGAAAGTTAACTTATGCTTTTTAATCTGTTAAGAATGTTTTTTTTTCATGTTAAAAAGGAGTAATTATCTACATGTTGATATATGTAGATGGAATCATTATTGTCAGCTCCTCATCAGTGGCAAGAACAAGGCTAATCGAACAACTCAAGAGTACTTTCTGGGTATTGAAGTAAAGCCTGAAGAAGATGGAGTTTTGCTGTCACAGAAAAGATATGCTCACAAGCTACTAAAAAGGGCTAATATGGAGAAGTGTAGGCCTATCTCCACTCCCGTGACTTCTAGTAAAAAATTGACAAGAGATCAAGGAACACCACTACATGGGGGTGAGCAATTTCGAAACAGAAGTATAGTTGGTATGGCCTATTAATTAGTGGATTCCAGTTTTTGTGCATGCCAAATGGAAGAGTGGATGTGTGGGGACAGCTAAGTCTAGAACCATTTGGTTAGTGGTATGAGATGTGTAGTGGAAGGGAAGGGTGAAAACTTGTTGGAAACTGTAAGGCGCAAAAGGGGGCTTCTAGGTGGCATGAATACCACTTTGATGGTGGTAAAACCTAGCGGCCGTGCACATACTTGATGAAACTTTTTAACGGTTTTTTAGTGGTCTCCGGACGACACATCATAGGAGTGTGTTAAGTCCTTGGCCGGTACGACAACAAGGAAGTTCACGACTCGTGGGGAAAGTTGGACAACCTTTGCAGAGTGTAATATCTGATATATTAGTCGTGCTCACGGTCATGAGAGACCTGGATCCTCACATGATTAGTTGGTTTGGTTGGATGGTTCTTGGTTACCTGTGGAGGGTATCAAGTCGGATGGTTTGGAAATCTAGTGGTTTTCGGGTAGTTGAGAAACATATGGAGATGTTTCTCGGAGTTGAAAGTCTAGTGATGAATCACATAGTTAAATAGGATGCTTTTATAACTCTTCATTAGCATAATTAGTATTTATGCCAATTTAACCTATTACAGCTTGTTTCTTTATTTAAGCTTGTATGTCATTTATTTCCCACACTTGTAGAGTATGATATTGTCGGAGGATGAACTCCTGTCGCAGGGATCCCGAGAGACCTCTTTTTAAAGATTTGGCCGGGGGGATGATCCTGAACGAGCTTGTCTGGGAAATAAATGGGAACGAAAATAAATGCAGTGGCTGGTGGTGGGAGATGATCGACCTAGTGCAAGAAAGATGGATGCACCGGGGTTTAGACAGGTTCGGGCCGCACGGGGGCGTAACACCCTACTCCTGTGCGAGTGTTATATCTCTCCTTGAAGGGAATATTCAAGGATGTATCTGGTTACAGGGGTGAGCTGTCTACAGAGAGCTTGAGGCTCTCGTGTTCTAGCTTGGCTTGAGCTTGTTTATGATGTTCTTCGCCTTTTGATCTGGGCTTCAGGTGCTTCTTGAGGGTTGTTGGGGCTTTCTTGCCTTGTTTTCCTTGTTTTCGGTCTCTCTTTATGTGTTCTCCATCCTTTCCTTTTATAGGCGCGCCGACCTCGACTTATCCAGAATGGGAAAGAGGGGGCGCGAATGCCAAGGCGCCACGGAGAAAGGCGTCATCATTCCGTCTTGGCGAAGTGACAGGAGCGGTGGAAAATTACGGCGTGCATCCGACCACCCGCCACTGTGGATGTCCTCCGGCGCCATTAAGAGGGCCCACCGGGCAGCCACAGAGGTGTCCGGTGCGCCCACCCTGTCTTGTTCTTCTGCCAGGGCAGGGTGGCAGGCGGAGCGCTTTGATTTTGGCAACGTTATCCTGAGGCACCCGGGTGAAAAGGGACGGGACCCGTGCATTTAATGGACCCACGCCCCCCTGCCAGAGCATGGCAGGGTCTGACACCAGGGCGTGGGCAGCTGAGAATGTCAGGATGTCAGGCCGCGCGTGCCTATTAAATGTGGCATTGGGCCTTTGACTGGCTGACACCCAGACGATGGGACCCTTCGGGTCGTCGGACGATCTTGCGCGAACCTTCGGGGAACCGAGTCCTCGGGGGCTACCACGTGCAGCCCCGAGCACTCCGGTGAGACCTTCGGGGAACCGAGTCCTCGCGGGCTACCACGTGCAGCCCTGAGCACTCTCTCCCGAGCACTTGGGTGAGACCTTCGGGGAACCGAGTCCTCGGGGGCTGCCACGTGCAGCCCCGAGCACTCTCTCCCGAGCACTTGGGGGAGACCTTCGGGGAACCGAGTCCTCGGGGGCTGCCACGTGCAGCCCCGAGCACTCTCTCCCGAGCACTTGGCTGTTTGGATCATCGGGGGACTACAGTACTCGGGGGTAGGCGGGAACCCTTCCGAGCACTTCCTTCCCGGTACTTGGACTCTGCGGATCATCGGGGAACTGGGGTGCTCGGGAACCAGAGGTGGCGGCCCCGAGCACCTTTTCCCGGGACTTAGCTTCTTCTTATCTTGCAGGGTGGACCTCGCGGGATGGTGACGCGTGGCGGATGGCCGGCCCGGTCTCGGGACTCAGGGACCCCTGGTTCCTGATACACCGACAGATATGTACTCACACTTGCTATTTACATCCAAATATACATCAAACGTTGATCAGACAATGAAGAAGAATTAGACTACTTCACCGATGAAGATGAAGATTGCTAGACTGGTGGACCCCCGATCAATTGCCTGTGAAACACGGGAGCTTCACTGTGTTTTGCTAGTGTGTTTGAGTTAAAGACTTTAAGTTCTTTCTATTTTGTTTAAGTTAAGCATTGTAATACTAACACTGTGTGTGATACACTGATGAAGTCGCTGAATGTATAAAACTTGATCCTGGTATACATGTAGTTTACATATGATTTTGTTCCTTTATAAAACTGGGTGTGACAGTACCCATAATGCTCCACATTTCGACAGCATTAATTTTCCCCATTGAAAATTTTTAATGACTTGTTATTTGCAAGCTAATAGTTTAGATATTTAGAGATTCACTGAAGAAGGGATGATACCACGTGTCACCAACAAGGAGAGACAATTAGATACATTAGCAAAGAGTATCCTTTTATTATCTTTATACATTGATGCGTTTAATCGTGTTTATTCTCTTACAAATGCACATGATATTTGGCTAACCTCATTGAAATACATTAAGGCACAAATGATGCGCGTAATGAAAAATATCGTGTGCTAGTAACTAAGCTAAATAGCATCAAACAACTATCCCATGAAAATACTAATGACATGCACTCATGCTTGAATATTCATGTCAATGAGATCAATAGGCTAGGTTTGACATCAATTTACTATGATCAAGTGGTGAGAAGAATACTTCAAACTTCTTTTTCAAAGTACAAATTAATAGTCTCTATCATATACGGCAATAATGAAATTAAGAAAATAACTCCAAGTCAAGTGCTCGGTAAGATCACCGCCCATGAGATGACCATGAACATAGGGGTGGATTCTTTTTCCTTATCCGACACCAAGAGTCTTGCTCTCATAAGCAAACAAGCTCAATGTTAATACATGAAGGCAAGGATGAGGAGGCAAGAGCAAGAGTCAAGCCCTAGTGAAGATGGTGATCAATATGAAGAGAGCTATGAAGAGGATGATCAAAGCATATCAAGCGATGAAGATCCCAAGATGGCTAAGCTCATGTCACAAGTAGAAAAGAACATCAGGAGGATCAATGTCAAGATTGATCATCCAATCTCAATTGAAAACTTGTTTAACACAATTGATCATATCAAGAGGAATAAGAAGACCAAGAACAAGAGAGAGACAAGGGGTAGAACCAAAGCATCCGTAAGCATAGGAAGATGGGTGAACGATGATAAATAGTCAAGTTTAAGTGATGAAAGCCTCACCATCATCCCTTCCAAGAAAACCTCTTCCTCAAGGACATCATCACACAAGTCATCTCACAAGTGTCTTATGGTCAAATGTATGGATAACAATGTAAGTGATGATGAATTCAATGAGAATTCCCCCTCTCAAAAAGAACTCCTTCATTTGATCAATGAGCAACAAAGAGCTCTTAAGAAACAATCTAAAGAACTTAAGAAATTCAATGCCCTCAATGACATTTATGCTACATTTGTTTCTAATTATGAATAATTATTGAGCAAATTCAATTTGCTAAACAAGAAGCATGAAGAGCTTCAGCCTAAATTTGAGTGCATTGAATCTCAAACTAAGGTTCTTTTGAAGCAATCTACCTCGCTCTTTAATTTTAATCCTAAAGTAGATGCTTCCACTTCTTGTGATGATTTGAATGATTTATCTAGCTCACCCCTTTGCAATGAGATATGTATTGAGAATGTTTTTGTAGAATTATCTAATGAACTCATTGCATAAAAGAATGATGAGCTTAAGTAAGAAGTGGAGAAGCTCAAGAAGGACTTGGCAAGATTAAAAGTTAAGAGCCATGTCCAACCTCCTCAAGATAACCATACTACTATAGTGAAGAAACTTGCGGAGGGGTCCATCATGAAATGCTTCAAGTGACATTAGGAAGGCCACAAGTCCTTTCAATGCAAGCAAGTCAAGAAGGAGATAAAGGAGAATAAGAAGATGATGAATCTCTCCAACAAGATCTCTAACATCTACACCAAGCCCAACTACAAGAACAAGACCAAAAGTAACCACTACAAGCTCAAGAAAAAGGAAAATGGTAAGGTGGTTGAACATATGATTAGGAGAAATGATCGAGGGGTGGAACCAATCTATTTGGGTGCCCAAGAAAGTCATCACCAATATGAATGGGTCTCAATCGGTTTAGGTTCTAAAGAAGACTTGAAGCCCGAGACGACTATAGGGATTTGGAGACTTAGCTTAGAAGATGAAGTAAAGATTCAAGCAAAGAAGCCAAGTGTACAAGTTTAGACGCATTAATGAATATCATAATCATCATATACCCAAATTCCCATCCAAAGATGAACAAGGAAAAGATACTAGATGCTAAATCCTCTAAATTGATGAATTCACTTGCCTTGTCTAGGATTGCATGCTCTCAATTCAATTTACTGCAATGCCTAGTGTAGGCTCTTTTCATATGGTAGGTTGTTTGTGTTTCCCTTTTTCTTATGAGCAATCTGCATGGTTTATTAGTTGTAGGTTCCTTACATGGCAATAGTTTTACAATTGTTATTCTTTATATACCATGAACTAATCTATAGGGTACCCTCCCCATAGTTATCAATAACAAGTGTATATATGTCACAAGTATGAAACACCTGTATGCACACATTTAGGTTGTGATTTTGAGACTAACATGTATTTTAAGTAATATTTTTTGTAGTCTCATGGAATGATCAACAAGTTCTCGGCGGTATGCAATGCTTAAATGCTTCAATTGGTATCATTATCAATTCATTTGTTCATTTAAGCTACCTCCATACATAATATAGCTTAAACTTCCATCTTGACATATTGTCTAATTGTGCATATGACTCTCTCTTATCATATGTATACACACATATAGGGGGAGTTTAAATCATATTATGTGAGTTTCATAAATTGTGATTTGTGTGTTTTCATTTCAATTGGTACTGTATTCTTGAAATTGTATCCTCACAAGTGGTATCCCTTTAATTGGTATCATTTCATTGGATCATGATTTATAAAGCTCTCTCCCATGCGTTTTAATGCTATTCCTCGAGTTTAACATATGTTTGTAGCCCTTTTTTAGATTGTTGACAAGGGGGGAGAAGTTTGATGACTAAAGCAAGAGGCACGCATAATGGAGAACAAGCAGGATGCCAAGGTTGACAAAGAGGGACTCGTCTACAATTGATATCAAAAGAATGCAATGAAGAAGCTCTTGCATAAGTTAATCAAGGGAGATAGTGGCAATGAAGAAAGAAGGTATCCACAACAAAAGGGGGACTAAATAGTAAGAATATGTATCCAACCAATGTGGTAAGGCTTTATGTTCTCTATAATTGGTATCATTTATTATTTACCATTTGCTTTGGATGTGTTGTCTTCAATTACCAAAAGGGGAAGATTATAGCGAAAATATTCCTATTATGCCATGATTGTGATTTTGGTGATTAATAACAACATAGTTATTGAGACTAATATGTATGTCAAGTATATACTTTAGTCGGTCTTATGAATGTAATATATGAAGAAGTCATCATAGCCAGGATAAAGTTTGGTTGAATTGGAGAAGTCCTAAGAGATTTGTTCTCACCGGATTGTCCAGTGTTAGGCCTGAGTGCACACCAGAGTATTTCTGTTCGTAGAGTTCAAGGAAATTACACTCACCAGAAGGTCCGGTGATAAACCGGTGAACACGTCGGAGCATTTCTGATAGAGGGTGAGGGTAGCCTCACCGGATGATCCGGTGCTCAATGAAACAGTACACACCATAGCATTGTTAAAAGAAGACAGTTGAAGATCAATACACCGGATGGTCCGGTGATTGGAGATGTACTCACCGGAGTATTGTGCCGGAGCATTTCCTGAAGAAAAGGATTCAAATATTGAAGACTAAAGATCAACTCACCGAATGGTCCGGTGATATATGTGTGTACACTGGAGGATCACATCAGAGTATTTTGTGCAAAAAAGAATGAAGTGGATCAGTTGGCTCAAAATAACTCACCGGATAGTCCAGTGATGGTTTTATGGTTACGCCAGATGGTCCGGTGTTTATAGAGGTTTTGAGTGGGGTTCTAATAACTAATTTCTAAAGTTGTACTCACCGGATGATCCGATGTTGGTACTAGCCATTGAAACATTGCTTGGATACATATTCTTACCATTTAGTCCCCCTTTCTCCATCGCCACTATCTCCCTTGATTGACTCATGCAAGAGCTTCTTCATTGCATGCTTTTGATACCAAATGTAGATGAGTCCCCCTTTGCTAACCTTGGCATTTTGCTTGTTCTCTACTAGGCATGCCTCTTACTTACACTTGGCATGCACTATCTTGCATGTTCTGAGGTTGTACTCACCTAATCATCAAGTGTTAGTACTACTGTTGTCATCGGATAATTTGATGCTTGTTTAGTTGAGTTATTGGGGCAACGACTAGTTGGCGTGTTTGAGGCTATAAATACCCACCCACTCGGCCATTTGAAGGTGTTGGAGTCCAAATAAACACAGAGACACTTGAGAAGACATCCAAGCCACCATAATGCTTAATGTGATCATCCAAGGTAATTAAGCACACAATTAGTGAGTGATTAGTGCTTATAGGCCTAGAAAAAAGTGTCGCTAGGTGATTATTGCCTAAAGAGTATATCAATGAGTGATCCTTACTTGTATCAGGTGGTACGCTAATGCCTTGGAGTCTTGGTGACTCCCCAACACCTTGAGATGGAGTTTCTCGAGCTTGTTGACCCCCTGACTTGGTGTAGAGCGGCGGTAAGACGCTTGTACGGGGACGCAAAGACCTTTGCCTTGGTGGCTCAAGCTCTAAAGTGAAGACAACGACAAGTGACCGGGAGATAGACTAGTGGTAAGACTTTGCCTTTGTAGCTTAGTGGCTCATCCGGGTTGAGGCGTCTTGTCTTTGTGACTTGGTGGCTCAAGCGCCGTGACCGAAAGAGTCTTGATGACCGGGAGGATATCTTTGGTAGAGCTCCAACATGGACTAGAGGTGACATTCATACCATCGATACCACGGGATAAACATCCTTGTGCCAAGTTTTCTCTCTCTACCTTATTTACGTTTTCGCATTTACAAACTTGCAATTTAACTTCCTAGACAGGTTGCAAAATCTTTTGATTGGTAGTGTAGACACACTAGATAAACCTAGAACATATTTAGATAGAATTTGATATAGATTTATCTTGTGTAGGTTTTTGAGCCGAATAGATTCTAAGTGTCCTAATTCACCCCCTCTTAGAACGTCACAGATCCTCACACTGGCCCAATTGGCTCAGGATGCTTCCGGCCACCGTGGCCATGGCGGCGCCCCGATGCTCTCTGCTACCACCACCGATCCTTTCCCTCGCCTCCCGAGTCAATCCAGCCTGCTCAATCTCCTTCCCTTCCTCTCCTCTCACTCCTTGTCGAATCCCGGTGCCCAATATGCCCTATATTCGTCAAACAAAGTCGAGCTCCGGCCATTCGATTGGCCCTGTTCTTCTTCTTCCCTGGGCTGTTCGACATGGCAAACAGATCGATGTGCTTTGCAAAGTGCTCGCTAGCGTGGACGCCAACGAGGCAAAAAACTGCCTCAGAAACCAGGCTAGGGGTTAAGTAAACGGTTTTGTAAAGTTTAAAATCCATAATACCTGGTTTTATAGTTTGGGGTTTTAAGTATATACCAGTCGATAGTTTAGGGGGTTATGTAGACTTTTTTCGCTTGCAAATAACATGTCATTAGATTTTTTCAATGGGGGAAATGAATGCCATCAAAATATGGAGCACTACCGGTATCCATCCCAACCCCGAACATCACAACTCATTAGACGGTGAAGCCTAACCGATCAAAATGAAAACACAACTCAAATATCACTTGAATTGGTGTATCCTTATGAAAGGTTTGAGCTCCAGCTCTAATACCAATTGAAAGGATCAGCGACGTCCTAAGAGGGGGATGAATTATGACACTTAAAACTAATCAGCTCCAAAAACTTCACAAGATAAAATTATATGAATTTCTATCTAAATGTACTCTTAGTTTATCTAGTGTTTCTACTCTACCGTTTAAAAGATTTACAACCTATAGCTAATCCTAGCAAACTACTATATGAAGGTTAACATGTAAGGATAGATTGCAAGAAGTAAATACAAAAATGTAAAGATGGTAGAGAGAGCAAACTGGCACAAGAGATTTTTATCCTCTGATATCGATGGTACAAACGCCACCCCTAGTCCATGTTGGAGCAACCACTTAGGCTATAGCTTCCGGATGGCACCCGGTCACGGCCCTTGAGTCACCTAGGACTCAAGTAGGTTGAGCCGCCAAGCCACCAAGACAAGATCTCACCACAAGCCTCTCTTCCGGTCACTTACCGCCGTCTTCACTTTGGAGCTTAAGCCACCAAGGCAAGGGTCTCTGTGTCCCCGTACAAGCATCTTGCCACCGTTTCACACCAAGTCGAAGGGTCTACAAGCTTGAGCAACCAACCCAAGGTACCGACGAGTCACCAAGACTTCAAGGTGTTGGTGTACTACTTGGTATAAGTTAGGATCACTCTTTGATCCAAACACTCTATCTAGGCAGCAACACCTAGTAACAACTCTCTCTAGGCAGTAACACCTAGCAACAACTTTCTTTAGGCCTATTAGCACGAATTACTCCCTACTATTGTGTTTAATTGCCTTAGATGATCACTTTTAATACTTTCGTGGCTTAGATATCTTTTCAAGTGTCTATGAGCTTCTCTGGACTCTAACACACGCAAATGGCTGAGTAGGAGGTATTTATAGCCTCAAATTCATACACTAACCATTGCTCCAATGGTCACAAAAGGTTGTGAATACCGAATGATCCAGCATTAACAACAGTACAAACACCGGACCATCGGATGTGTACAATAGTAGAAAACTAGCCGTTGGAACCACACTCAAACACACCGTGAACACGGGATATTCTAGTGTAACCTTGAACTCCATCACCGAACTATCCAGTGTGTATACTTCAGCCAACCGAACCACTTCTTCTATACTGTTCATTGTCCAGTGTGTAGATCTTCAGGACACTGGACCGTACAACCACGCCAAATAGCTGTTGAGATCTTTTCCTGGAAAATGCTCCAGTGCAATCGTCCGACGTGTATACCTCCCAGCACCGGACCATCCGACGTGTAGATCTTCAGTCTTCAACAATTCTCTAGAGAAATGCTCTGTTGTGTATATCATCTCTGAGCATCAGATAATCCGGTGTGTACAACTCTTCTGGACCAAAATATTCCTCCTGGAAGATACTTCGGCGTGCATATCTTTCTGCGCACTGGACCATCTGGTATATTCAGCTCTATTTTCTGATAATACTCTGGTGTGCACTCGGTACTAACACCTTCTCTCTTAGCCAAAAATACTCCGCTGTATATTACTCTCAGAGCATCAGATTATCCGGTATTAACAACTTTTTCTGAACTCGTCCAATTCAAACTTTCTTGAGTTTAGCTTCGGTGACTTTTTCATGTATTGTATCCATAAGATCTACTAAAATATATACTTGACAAATATATTAGTTTTATTAACTATATTATTATTAATCATCAAAATCAAATACATACCTAAAATGACCATATTCGCTACTCTAACTATAATCAGACCTGACTTGACGTTTGCTATTAATAGTGTATGTGAATTCTATTCACCGATTGATCTCCACTGATCAGCAGTGAAACGAGTACTTCGATACATCAAGAGAACACTTAGTCAAGGACTCAATTCGAAGATCTCCTTCACTCACCGTCCTTGTCTTCTCTAATGTTGATTCGACTTAGTGTCCCGATGGCAGACGTTCAACCAGTGGGATTGCCGTGTTCCTAGGCTGCGACACTGACAAAGGACCATTATTAGAATTTAAGTGTTGATTATGTTCACTGTAACGTTAGCTTAATGTCTTAGTCCAGCAACGGATAGATCGTGTTGATTAGGATGTGCGATCCAGTTCTGAAGGTCGTCCGAAATTGCTGCCGACGGTGAACAGTCAAGGGCGTTGAGTGGTTCCTGTTCTTGTGGATCTGCAGCGGCATGTACTCAAGCACTTACTACATATATTGAATACGATCCCAATTGGATCGTGTGTTCTGTTCTGGCAAACACTAGCTTCTCTATTATTCTTTCAACCATCACCTTGACAACGACTACAACCAGCCAGGTAAACAAGCTGAGGAAGCTCTCAGGGAGGTACCACAGCTAGGTTCCCCACGATTAACTCCAAAGGCTGGTGAAAAGTGCATCACAAGCAGACAACATGAAGATGACTACAGAGCGCAGACTGATACAGGACAGCCTACTTTGGGACATAATACACCACACACTAACTTCATGATGTTTCAGATGGGCAATCATCTGAATGCCATCATCATGATTGATCCTCCTTGGACCAATCAACCTTATAGATGCTGGACTCCATTCCAGCATCCAGTATATCTCCATGAGCCGTCAGATACAGGATCAACAAGGCTGCATCTATCGCTTCATGCTCCATCAATGATAACGATCACGGACACATTGGGACATAGTATTTGAACCAAGCGAAACTGCAAGAGCAACCATTGCTCTTGGGTCACTTGCCCCATCCATCGGGACAACATGATTTCCAGGTACATCTGTTGACCATGATAAGGACAACCTGCTCACAAAGATTATCCATTAGTGATACGTCAAATTGCAGAAATAGAACCAAAGTTTGGAAACAGGATAACAAAAGGAAGACAAAGAACATCATGATACTATATATACAGTTCTGACACAATTCTTCCATTTTAGTGGCAACAGATTCACATAAACAAACTGATTTCTTAAGCTTCAGTTAGATGCATCGAATCATCAAAGGAGGGGAACCTCATCCCACTTTCCATTGAAAAAGGGAAAAAATAGATCTTAAGCAAGACTTAGTGCAACATTTTAGCAGATATTCATAAAGTCATCAAGATGATCAACGAGCATACAAGGAAAACACATGCAAAATAACATCTAAGTGTGGCGCCTGCTATAAAGAACAACTAATAGGGAACTCCGAGATCTGTTTCGAAATTATGTACAGCTGAAGGGCAGTAAACCAGATAGATAAGGTCAGTACCTTATGAATGCAAGGATGATTTCTTGCCAGGCAAGAACGAGTGCTGCAGATAAAGCAACACTGCTCTTTTTAGTCCTGCTGCAATCTAAGGGTACCTGCGAATAACCAAAAACACTAATGTCAGTTGCTGCCAAACACTCAAAAAGCAGAGAAGACAACAATGCATAGAAAGCAAACCTCAAGGTACAAATGTTTGGGTCCACAGTTCAGCTTGCTCTTTGGTCTGAACCACTAGCTTGTGCAAACTGAGGTGAGTGGATTGGAATGACTAGATTTGGATGTGTGGGAACAGGTGCTGCTGCAAAAGCCAATTAATGCGGAATTATTCACAAATGGGGAAAATAAACCATAAAAAATTAGGGAAGACAAATATACAGTTATGTTCATGTAGCATGATAATTCCAGTGTAAAAGAGTATATTCATATATTGATTAGTGGATTATATATAGGGTCTGTTTGGCACAGCTCCAGCTCTAAGATCCATGCTGGATATGAAGTTTGTATGATAAAATGAAGTGGTTTAAACTTTTATTTTAGTCCAAAATAAAAATCAGATAGCTCAACTAAATACCCTCAATCCACCCACAGCTCCAGATCCAAGATTTCTTAGAGCTGGTTTGACCAGCTCCAAGAAATCTCGGATCTGGAGCTGTGCCAATCGGGGCCATAGTTACAAGAATAGAAAAGAAATATTATATGTAGTTACAGAGTCATATAAATATTTCAATTAAGTTAATAAGCGCCACCAACAGATATAGCTAGTCTTAAGTGAAAGAGTTTAAAGAGGTTGACATTTTATGCTGGAGAACCAAATTTATCAAAATAGAGATGCAAAAACAACAAAGATCTTCCCATGCCAAACATTCTTCTATGCTTTCAACTTTTCTGGATGTCATAAATTTAGTTTTAAAACTGCAAAAGAACTGCCAATAACCTCCACATACCACAGAAATACTTGCTGATCATATTTTAATGTAATTAGCCAAACAATAAATTTGTAAACAACCATTAAAAAAAGATTTCTGGAACAAATATCTGACCATAAAATGACACAATGTAGATAAGCATTGCTACCGTATTGGTTTGAACAGAACAGTTATCAAGCTAACTTATGATGCACTGACTGAACAGTGAACATGAGCCTTAAGCAATTTCCAACTTACTGAAAGGCAACAAGTATATTGTGTTTCTTTAGAAGACATAAAGGGTTGCACTAAATAATGGAGCAAGCGAGATGGAGAAGACCACATTACCTACTATAAAGGGAGTCTGAATGGAAGTTCGAAGCGTTGGTGATGCATTGCTAAAGTTTGATCCGGTGAGCTGCACATACTGGTTTCCTGGCACGTTGTAACCATGAACCGACAAATAACCATTGCCTCCACCAGAAATGGATGGATTCAACTGGCCAAATGGTTGGTTAGCGGTATTTGCTGCAGTTGAGACTCCATAAATTGGAAGATATTGCTGACCAACATATGGGTTTAATGGACCCTACAAAGAATACATTTATCAGAATTGGCTGATGGTTTGTAGAACTCTCTTATGCCACACGAGAACATTAAAAGGTAATAATTTTTCACACTTCAACCTGTGGATAGATGTATTCGGTCCCATATGTAGTGCAACTGCAAAAGGAAGAAAATGAACAACTGAATGCACTTCTATACGCTTTCAAACAGTTATATCATGTTCTATGAACACAGATGAATCTGATTATTTTATCATTTTAAAGGGGACACATGATGTGCACATGCTATGCTAAGTAGATGGCATAGTATATACTGTTTACGAAAGTAAGGGCAACCCATGTGAATACATAATGGAAAGACAAAACCTTGGCATGGCAATGTGCGAAAGGCAGAATATATTGCAGTAAACAAATACTGTAATGGAGTTTCCCACATTAATCAGGGAATAAAATAAAAAGTCCATCAGAATTTATGAACAAGTGACCTAAGACAAAACCTCGGCATGGAAACATGCGAATATACCAAAAGAAAGACTATTTTGCACTAAACAAATACTCTACTGGAATTTCCCACATTAATCATAAAAATAAAAAGTTCCACTCAGAAGTTATGAACAAGTGGTCTAAGAACAATTTCGAAGATAACTCATCTAAGAAAAAGTTGGAAGTTCTAATGTGGTGCCTTACATTCCAGTAGTATCAGTGATACATTATCATCCCCTTAGTTGAGCATTTCGTTATGAAGAATTTTACATTGGAAAAGATAACAGAGTAACAAGTGATGAGCCATATGGCATAAATTATCTTACCTGTACTGGGGAGCTGGAAATCCTTGGTAGTACCCTAGTGGAAGTTGTCGGTGCTGGCCATAAGCACCTACGTAAAAGCCCCTTGGACCTGGGACACCAAAGTAGGACCCAGCTGATCTTGGCCGCCCTATATAGAATGCATACTTTCAGAACAAACGTTGAAACACATATAAACATGACTATCACCATATGAGTGACTTTGTGAACTAGTCAAGAGTGCAACCGGAAGCAAATATTTGTACTCACCCATATGCCTCTAAGAATAAGCATGATGTAACTACTAAGTAAAAACATGAAAATCACAGTACACAGGCATCGATCACTTTTTAAAAAAAACAGCGGTAGGAGCTCTGCCATTCCATTAAGCTAGAGAGGAAAGAACATCAATTACAATTCACATATAAGTACTTCTGTTAACCTGAATGTCACTCATTATCGTGTTTATGCTTGATGTTTGATGTGATGGTGGTAACCTAGGTGAGAAGGCTTAGTTCTTTCCCTTCCGCAATAACTTCCTTAATAGATGATTGAATTCCAGAGTAAGCATCATGGTACAACTGATTAGTTCAGTTTGCAAATAATAACAGTATCACACCACGAATACAGTGTACTAACTTGTTGGCATGCAATACTTTCGAATTTTTACACAGTGATTTCAAATGTGCTTACAAGCAGGTGCAAAGCAGTACTAGAGTAGAATACCAAGGGGCACGGGATGCTGAGCACGACCGAGAGACGCCAGATTACAATTGGCTCGCCTGCCGTCGATCACCGGCGTGGGGTCCTCGCATGCCTTCCTTGCCGACTCGGGGTCGCGAAACGTCACCTGGGGAGGAGGAAGAGCAAGTAACTCGTAAACCAATACAACTCCTCACAACCCATCCAGCAAAAACCAACATCCAGAAGCAAAATCAACAGCAAAATCGAGGCACTGACAAATCCGTATCCCTTGGACCGGCCGGAGTGCCGGTCGGTGATGACGACGGCCTCGAGGATGTCCCCGAAACGCTCGTAGAAGCGGCGGAGCCTGTCACTGGTGGTCTCCCAGGCGAGCCCGCCCACGAAGACCTTGGTGTGGGTGGTGTCCCCGAATGGTGAGGGCGAGGTGAGCAGGTGCAGCCCCGAGCTCGAGCTCGACGCCGACGCCGACCCGGACGCCGACCCCGCGAGCTGCTGCTGCGGGAGAGCCATCCGGAGCGGGAGCGGATCGGCGGGCCCTGGGGCGGGAGGATCGGAGGTGATCTTCGCTCGCCGCGACCCCGCCTCCTCCTCCGCCTGGGGCGAGCGGGATTGGGGATTGCGGGGAGAAGCGCGAGCGGAGTGAATCGGGGTGGGAGGGGTACAAGAAAAAGGTCGGGGACGAGGCGGCGACGAGGGGAAAGGGAGTTGTGATTGGGGACCGGGTTTTCGCGTTCCGCTGGCGCGCGCTGCTATGCTACGGGAACCCAGCGCATTTTGGCTGCCGGGACCAGGGATGACTTTTTTTTTTTTTTTTTTTTGCCAGAACTAAGACGTGATCTTTCAAGCGGAAGTCGCGGTAGTTGCAAAATGGAGTCCAGTGGTGGTTTCAACAGGTTAAACTTGAATTTGAATTTAAATCAATGTGCATACATAAAATGTGTGCGGGTTCAGTGTAGTGATTCAAGCAATTATTATGTAGTTATATTTGTATCTCCGAATAATAGTGCCAGTTGCTTTGCTAAATCATGTCTAAAAGTCAATTCAAAAGACCATTGCTCCGACACACTATTCATAACACACTCTTCGAAACATTTTTTTTACCAGCCATTCTCAGAGTGAGAGAGAAGGGGAAAATATGGGCCTAATATAGTTAGGTGCGTTATAGATGAACTGTAAGCACGTTAAGAAAGTGATAAACTCTTGTATAAAAGGTAATCAAGAGGTGAAGAATCACATTTATATCCCTAGAAAACTATAGAAAAAGATAGCTGCTCAAAGAAAAACTTGCTAACGCAGGAGAGCTAATTAGCCCTCTTGTCTGGCCAAGAAAAATACTTGACAAGCGGAGCTAGTTTGCTAATGGAAGCTAGTTTTTCTGTCTCCTACCATTTATTGAAAAACCTCTGTAACCAGTGTAGTTTAAGGATCTCTTAATAAAACGATCACATAAAAGAGATATAATATAGAGGAAATTTTTTCTCTTTATTCATCTGTGTTTACAATGAGGGATTCTATCCCATATATATAATATCAAAAACCTCTAAGAGATATAATCGAATCTTTCAAGAAATCAAAACTGGTTCACATTGAGTTGTAAAACTCTAGGTTTTCTAACACTCCTCTTTGAGCACTTCTCGTAAAATATATATATCTCATCAAAACTCCCCAAAAGCCCAATGAGAAAAATTGGGAGAAATAGTATATAGTTTACGATATGATCACACGAATTGCCCCATTAAAAAACCTTATTATGAGAAATTTTAGGAAAACATATTTAAAGGAAAAAGAGTACAATTCATCCAAATACTTCACATAATCTTCATGATTAACTTTAGGTACTTAATTTTTTTAATTAAGGTTTAATTCTTCGTATCAGTACTATATAAAAATTCTCCCCCTGAAATGTACAACTCTTTAAACCTTATCATCCTATTACCAAGGACACATCTTTCAAAACTAAATGCAAGGGGCAAACTTAGTGAATAAATTTACAGGAGAATTTACATGATTTGGTATGAATTACCTTTATTTTATTCATTTTATGCAATACATTAGCATAAAATAACTGGGGTTAAAATATTTCGTTAAGTTGCTTTTTACATATCCCAATTGCACTTGTGCAACATATACAACATTATCTTCCTAGAGAATGGTGGAGGTGTTAGTAGTGTTCAAACTACATGACTACTGGATATGATTGATCACTCTTCTAAGCTATGCGTATTTCCGTACGACATCATATAAAACTATTATTTTCGAGTAGTTTATCGAAATAGATACAAGACTTTGATTTTATGATTTCCAGGATATTACAGTTACACCACATAGGAAAACATAGCCAATATGTGATTTTGTTGTATACGAGTCTGACAGGTACCCATCATTTGCGTAAGGTCCTGATTCTTTCGGTAGCATAGACCTTGATCATTGTTACCTTACAAGTAATGCAGAATATACTTCAATCCCTTCTAATACCTTTTAGTGGGCTTTGCACTGCATCATACAAGTAGATTTTTTGCAAATGCTATATCTGGCCTAATGCAATTAGCCAGATACATAAATGCACCTATTGCACTTAAGTATAGGAATTTTGGTCCCAATACTTCATCCCCCTCTTCTTTAGGTCTATAGAGATCTTAATCTGCTTGCAATGACCTTCCGACCATGATGAACCAAACCGCTCTAACACCTTTTAAGTGTAGTGTGACTGATGTACAAAAATTTCATCTGCGATATGTTGTAGCTACATGCCTAAGCAAAAATTGGTTTTGCCCAAATCTTTAATTTCAAATTTAGACTTCAAGTACAAGCTTGCTTCCTCAATTTTTTTTTGTACCGATGATATTCAGATCATCTTCATATGCAAAAATCCATTCTAGGACCTGACTGTTTCAACCTATATAGTGATTTCTTCAATTATACATTATAAATATGTCTATTTCTTCTATCCTGATTCAATAATAGTATTCCTTCAAGTACCTTCATATAAATGTTTGAATCAAAGCTCCCATAAAGATATGCTGTCACAACATCCATCAATTTCATTTTCATCCCTATATTGACTGCCATTGAGATTAAATATCTAAAGGCAATACCACCCATCACCGAGAAATAGGTTTCTTCATAATCAACACATGGTCGTTGAGTAAAACCATATGCCACTAATCGTGCTTTGTACACCACAATTGCATTCCTTTCGTTCCTCTTACGAACAAAAACCCACTTATATCATACTGGTTTGATGTGGGGAGGTGTGCGGTATACTGGTCCAAAAACCTCTCTTTTGTTCAGGAACAACAGTTCAACTGTTATTGCCTTATGTCAGTCTTCTCAATCTAACCTCATTCTACATTCAGTGAGCGATGCAGGCTCAAGGTCATAATCTATAGTTGTGGCAATTTTATTTAAGAAGTTGTCGGAGGATGAACTCCTGTCGCAGGGATCCCGAGAGACCCCTTTTTAGAGATTCGGCCGGGGGGATGATCTTGAATGAGTTCGTCGAAAAAATAAATGGAACTGGAAATAAATGCAACGGCCGGTGGTGGGGGATGATCGACCTAGTGCAAAAAGAAATAAATGCACCGGAGTTTAGACAGGTTCGGGCCGCACGGGGGCGTAATACCCTACTCCTGTGTGGATGCAATATCCTTCCCCGAAGGGGATCCCTCAGGGATATGTCTGGTTACAAGAATATATTGTCTAACTGAGAGCTTGAGGCTCCCTTGTTCTAGCTCTGCTCAAGCTTGCTTGTGGTGTTCTTCGGATGATGTCTTGATCTTCTCGATCTGTCTTCGGATGTTTTCTCGTGTGTTCAGGTCTACCTTCGATGATGTTTTTTCGATCGTCTTCTTCTTTCTGTATGCCCATCCTTTTATGCACTCGCTGGCCACGACATACCCCGAACGGGAAAGAGGAGGCACAAGTTCCGAGACGCCACGACTGAGAAAGGCGTCATCATTCCCTCTGGGCGAAGTGACAGGGGCGGTGGAAAAACGCGGCGCGTCGCCCGATCGCCCGCCGCTGTGGACGCCCCAGCGGCGGGCGCCGTTGAGAGGGCTCACCGAGCAGCCACAGAGGCATCCGGCGCGCCCACCCTGTCTTGTTCTTCTGCCACGGCAGGGTGGCAGGCGGAACGCCTTGATCCCGGTAATGTTATCCCGAGACACACCGGATGATACGGGACGGGACCCGTGCAATTAATAGCCCCACGCCGCCCTGCCAAAGCATGGCAGGGACTGACACTTCGGCGGGAGCAGTTGGATGTGTCAGACCACGCACGCTCATTAAATGTGGCTTCGGCCTCTGACAGACGGACACCTCATCGGTGGGCCCCTCGGGAGCCTTACTGGGTCATCGAGGCACCGAGTGCTCGGGGGTACTGTTTACCTCCCCGAGCACTTTCGCACGATCCTTCGGGGAACCGAGTGCTCGGGGCTGCCACGTGCAACCCCGAGCACTCTCGCCCGAGCACTCTCGCACGAACCTTCGGGGAACCGAGTGCTCGGGGGCTGCCACGTGCAACCCCGAGCACTCTCTCCCGAACACTTTAGCTCTTCTGGTCATCGGGGAACTAGGGTGCTCGGGAATGACCTGGCACCGGCCCGAGCACTTTTCATCCCGGTACTTAAACTCCGTGGATCATCGGGGAACTGGGGTGCTCGGGGACCAGAGGTTGTGGCCCCGAGCACCTCGCAGGATGGTGACACGTGGTGGACGGCGGGCCTGGCCTCGGGTACTCAGGGACCCCCGATTCCTGATACACCGATAGTAGCCCCCAGGCCCATTGGCAGGTGATGGCACGGAGACTGCGGATGGGCCCTTCGTCGCGGACGAGGCCGAGGCTGGCGTGGACGCCACATGGCAGGCTTGCAAGAGGTGGCCCTTTAGACCCGGGCCTCTGGTACGGCCCAACGGGGAGACGAGCGGACGCGTGCCCACACTACTTCCGAAGGGCATGACAATGGTACGGGCGGCACGCGCGGCTGCCGCGCAGATCAAGGAAAATACGCCTGGCAGCCGCTGACGCCGCACGATCGGCGGGAGATTCGCCTGGCAGTTGCGTTGACCGAGGAGGCCGTCCCGCCGAGCGAACCGTTGGCCGGCAATGTTTGAACTCTGAAATATAAAAGGGGGAGGGGATCGATCCGCCCCCCCCCCCCTTTACACCTTCTTGCAATCTTGCCCTTGTTTCCTTCGTGCTCCGAAGCCCTTAGAAACCTTTCAGGCGATCGGAGCGCTTCTCCTCCTTTCTCTCCACCACCAGAACACCTCCGCTCCCATCGAGATGCCGAGAGTCGGAGGAGGCCATCGTGACAGAACTCCGGACGGCATGCTGCCGGAGTCTCGCCTGAAGAATGAGGAGGCGGCGGATAAAATCAGGAAGCTTCTGGTCCCCGAGGGGCAGGAATGAGCCTCGGTGGTGACTCCGCTGAACTTTCCGCCGGCGACGACTGTTCCTGGGCGCACCGTCTTGTTTACGTCCTTCGTGGCGGCAGGGCTGGTGCCGCCGTTCTCGACGTTCTTCCTCCAGGTCCTCGACACCTACGACATCCAGCTGCTGCACCTGAGCCCTAACTCCGTCGTGGTGCTAGCGGTGTTCGCACACCTGTGTGAGATGTTCGTGGGAGTGGTGCCTTCGGTGATGCTGCTCCGACATTTCTTCATCCTGCGGTCGGTCGGGAAGAAGAGGGGGTACAACACGGCGGATGTCGCGGGGTGCTGCAATCTTCGGTTACGAGATGGCTTGGGGGAGCAGTACATCCCCCAGGTGCTGCGCAGTAAATGGGAGGAGTGGCGACGGGACTGGTTCTTCGTCGACGTCGACCCCCATGAAGTGGCGGCGGAGCCACAGAAGTCGACGTGGGAGGCGTCGCCGCCGGAGGACGCGAGGTTGGAGCCGGTGCTCGAGCGCATAAGATTCCTGCGTGACTCCGGGCTGACCTCGGTAATGGTGGTGGCGGACTTCTTGCGCCGCAGCCTGGCGCCCCTGCAGGAACGGCCCCGGCCGTGCTGGTTCTACACCGGGCCTGAAGACATCGCCCGAACTCAAATCGGCGCAAGCTAGGACCTGGGCCCAACGGAGCTGAAGGGCATGACCCGGGTGATAACCGGAGTGGAAGACATGAACCGGGCGGAGCTCCTGTGGCCGAAGATGGCGCTCTGCGCCAACCCCGAGCGCGCGGCGATCCTGGCGAAGCTGCCGGAGTTTGATGCCCAGGGGCTCATGGACCTGCCGAGGAGCCGGAGCCCCGAGGCCCCCGAACTCCCTGGGTTGGATGAGTTGGCCAACGAGGAGGCCATGTCCAGCCCGGCGTGGGCTTGTGGCAGGGCCGCTGTGGGCAGCAGCCACCGCACCAGAGAAGAGGGCACCGCCGACATTGTAGTGGTGGTGGCGTCGGGGGATTGGGGGAAGCGCCCCCGAGTCTACATCCCGGTGCCGGATTCCCCACCGTCGCCATCGGCAGCGGCGACGTTCCCGGTCCTGGAGCCACGACTTATGAGGATGGGGCCTGGCCCGGCGCCTGAGAGCCGCGCGGCGTCCCCGCCGAGCCCCCAGCGGAAGAGGAGACGGGAGGATTCCGGGCCGGCGCCGTCGGACCCGGACTTCAGGCTCCCGGCGGCCAAATGGCAGTACCGGGGGATGACAACCGAGTAAGTTTCATTCTTCGCTCTTTCTTGGGCGCTCTTTGCCCGAACTGAGCTTTGATTGTAATCTTCGCCTATCTCCTGCAGGCCGCCCGCAGGCGCCATCGCAATTGAAGGAGCGCGGGCGCCGGGGCCAGAGCCAAGCCCGCCGGCCGCGTCAAGGCAGGCAGATGCAGCGACGGCGGGGGCACCAGCAGACGCGGCGGCCAAGGGGAGGACAGCGGAAGCGGCGGCCGAGGGGAGGACGGAGCAGTCGCCCGAGCCCTCGGCGCCGGTGGAACCTACCCCGGGCATGCAGAGCCCAGGGCGGATGGTGGCGGAAACAGCGGCCTTGCCGGGGCCGGCGGTCGCGGCGGCCGAGGCGGGAATGGGGTCGTCGCCCGAGCCTTCGGCGCCGGTGGAACCTACCCCGGGCAGGCAGAGCCCGGGGCGGATGGTCGTGTGGTGTCCCTTGGGGACCTCGGACCCCCCGGAGACGGATCGCGGGGAGGCCGGGGCCCGGCCGGCCTGCCGACCACTTCCTGGCCACGATCGAGGGGTCCAGGTGGCGGTCGGACGGCTGGGCGCGGCAGTGAACGCGAAGGAGGAGCAGCTCGAAGCGGAGCACGCCCGGCTGATTTTGGAGAGGGCACAGCTTGCGAGCGCCCAGGAAGAGGCCCGCGCGGCGGCTGCGCGGGAGCAGAAACTCCTGGAAGATACCCGCGCGGAGGTCGCGCGGGAACGGGAGATTTTGAAGGCCACCCGCGCCGAAACTGCGCGGGAGCGAGAAGACGCCGCCCGCCTGGTTGAGGCGTCGCGGCAGCAGGCTGCCGAAGCCCTTGCCAAGGCGGGGCAGGCGCAGGAGAGGGAGGCAGCGGCCTTGGCCCGCGAGAAGGCGGCGGAGGTGCTCCTGGCCGAGCTGACCCGCCGAGAGGGCGAGGCCGATCAGACGCGCGCCGACCTCCAGCATTGGGAAGATGACCTCCGGAAGATCAGAGAAGATATCCGCCGGTGGGAGGAGGACATCTCCCTTCGGGAGGTGGACAATGAGATCACGGCGGCAGATCTAGGCGCCCGGGAGGACTCGCTGGCCCACCAAGAGGACATGCTGGCCCGTCGGGAGGGGGAGCTAACCCGCCGAGAGGGGGAGGCTGCCGCGGCGGTAGCGGCCATCGCCACCAGGGAGGAGGAGAACGCAAAACACGAGGCAGAGCTAACCGCCCGTGAGCGCGCCTTGTCCGAACTGGTGGCGCAGACAAAGCAAGCCGCTGGCTCCGCAACCGACGGCGGTTCTTCTGGCCCGGCCGAGGGCCAGGGACTCGAGGCACAGCTGCGGGCTGCAAAGGAGAAGCTCGAGACTGCCTTCGTCTCGCGGGTCAACCTGCAGCACATGTTGGAGGACATACTTCGGCGGATGCGGCGGGCCGTGGAGAAGGCCGGTCTCGGGCGACTCGTGGAGGACAAGAAGAGTGATAGCCCCGCACGACAAAGTCCTAGGGCTTCAGCAGGTCTAGGAGCGCCTCGAGGCGCTGCCCTGGGCCGTCCAGGAACTCGCCGCCCGGGAAGGACGCGGCTTGGCCCACGCGGTGGCCGAGCACATCCTGGCCTGCTACCGAAGCAGAGACCCGAACTTCCCGCTGGAGCCGGCGCGGGAAGGAGTGGTTGAAGCCGAGGGAGAGGCCGCCCGGGAGGCGGTTCGAAGTACCGCTGCAGAAGTGGCGGCCGGCTTTAGGCGGGAAGCGCCGCCGCCGCCAGCCCCGGGGATGACCCAGACGACTCGGACGCCGACTCTGCCGCCGACTAGGCTTTTTGTAGTAGTTTCCTTTTCTTTTGTTGTTTTCTTGCATGGATGTAAATATGGGAGTGATCCCTAAGAAATGCTTGTATTTTCCTTGTGAATATAATGGCAGGTTTTCTTTGGGTTCGCAACTCCAGTGTTCTTGAGTACTTAGTGTTCCTTCCGATGTTTTGCCTTGAAGCCCCGGGGAGTACTCAGTCGGACCGTTCCTGACCTTTCCGTCCCCGAGAACGAAGTTGTCCCGATCGTCGTTCTTGGCGCGTTCAGCCCCCGAGCCCTCGCGAGTCCGCATCGTCTAAGTCAAAAGACAAAGACACAAACTTCCTTGCTCGGGAGATGGATCGATCCAGCACGAAACACGCCATGACCGGTGAATACTTTTTCACCTCGCGACCACTCAGTCAGTAGACCGGAGACGCGCGCAGGCGGAAATGTGACCAAGAGTCCCCGTGGTTCGGTGGTGCCCGGGCTTAAGATGGACCGAACCGAGCACTGACAGCCCGCCCCTAAGGCCTAGGCTCCGGACTACTCGAGGGGCTCGAGTGATAGGATTACCCAGGGCACCCAGGGACTCGGTAGTGCTCGGGGTCCTTAAAAGCGGACCGAACACCACGACCACCACGAAGGGCTTCGGACGGACATTACCGTACGCGTGGTACACCTTTCTACGAACCGCTCTGTCGTTCCAGGAAAAAGTAGATGCACGGTAGGGTTTTGTGCGCGAGGAGATCATCTCGTCGAGCAGATTAAAATGCGAGGGCCCCCGAGGACGACTCAGGAACATAATATTATTGAACGCAAATTTGTTTGAATTTAACCACTCACCGGACAGCTGTCGGCCTTCCGGCCAACTGATCCAGGAGGAGCATGCGCTTCCGAGCTCGGGGTGCCCGGGGACTTGGTTCCTTCAGCTGGAGTGTCCGAGCGTCAAGGGGTACATGAGGATCCCGGGGTCGGGTGATCTCGACCACTTATGCCTAAGCGGTAGGACCACCCGAGGACCCTTGGGGCCGATCAGCGACCTGGGCATCGAGGCCCTCGTGGTCGAGCTACTCTTGATTGTCGGCCTGTGACTAGTGCGCTCTGTCAGTGCGGTACTTGTTATAGACTGCTCTTGTTTCCGACCCGAGACCTCTTGAATGCCCAAACCGGCGGACGAGAGCAGAGAGAGGCATAACCCAGAGGTCCTATGGTCCGGTGGCGCTCGGGTATGACAGACCAGACCGAGCACCGACAGCACGTCCCGGGGGCCTGGGCTTCGGACTACTCGAGCAGCTCGAGCGATAGGATTACCCAGAGCACCCCGGAACTCGGTAGTGCCCGGGAGTCTGCCACGACACCGAACACCACAGCCTACCATGTCGGACGTAAGTCAGCGGCAACTGCCCGCGTACATACCGATTGGGATTCTTTTATCAGCGGGGAAAATGAGAGAGCGAACTTTTTTCTCGCACAATCGAGCATCTCACCAGACAGATTAAACATACGGAATCCAGGAAAAAGAAATTGACATACGACTGAATATTGAGATATTGAATTTACAAATTTTACAAGTTTGGGTGACTTACCCAATGTGTGGTAGCCCCCGGTCAACTTGGGCGGGGGGTAGCCCCCGGCCTGGTTGACCTGCGGCGCGAGCACGACCGTCTACGGGTAGAACCTGCGCAGGTGCTCGATGTTCCACGGGTTCGGGAGCGACTGCCCATCCTCTGCCGCCAACCTGAAAGAACTTTCTCGCGGGACCCCGATCACGATGAAGGGACCTTCCCACATGGGGGACAGCTTATTCTTTCCTTCGCGCGACTGGACGCGTCGGAGAACTAGGTCCCCCACCTCGAGAGACCGGGCCTGGACATGGTGCAGATGGTATCGCCGCAGACTCTGCTGGTACCGAGCCGCCCGGACGGCGGCACGCCACCGGCGCTCTTCCAGGTAGTCAACGTCGTCGCGCCTTTGCTGCTCCTGCTCGCCCTCAGAATATGCATGCACCCGAGGGGAGCCTAAAGTGAGCTCGGAGGGGAGGACCGCCTCAGCACCGTAGACGAGGAAGAAAGGAGTCTCCCCGGTGGCGCGGCTTGGCGTGGTCCGATTAGCCCATAGCACGGCGGGCAGCTCGTCCACCCATCCCTTCCCGTGCTTGGCGAGCACGTTATAGGTCCGGGTTTTGAGGCCCTTCAGTATCTCCGCGTTGGCGCGCTCGACTTGCCCGTTACTTCGAGGATGAGTGACGGAGGCGAAGCAAAGCTTGATGCCGAGGTCTTCGCAGTAGTCCCCGAACAGGGCACTTGTGAACTGGGTGCCGTTGTCGGTGATGATCCGGTTCGGGACGCCAAAGCGACTGGTGATGCCGCGGATAAATTGGAGCGCTGTATTTTTGGTCACCTTGAGGACTGGGACCGCCTCCGGCCACTTGGTGAACTTGTCGATGGCGACGTAGAGGTACGCATAGCCCCCGATTGCTCGGGGGATTGGACCCAGAATGTCCAACCCCCAGACCGCGAAAGGCCATGACAGGGGGATGGTGTGAAGAGCCTGAGCTAGCTGGTGAATCTGCTTTGCGTGGAACTGGCACGCCCTGCAGCGCCGAACCAGCTCGGAAGCATCCTGGAGAGCTGTAGGCCAGTAGAAACCTTGCCGGAAGGCCTTCCCTACCAGCGTGCGGAACGATGAATGGCCACCGCACTCGCCCTCGTGGATCTCAGCGAGAAGATCGCCACCTTCTGCCCGGGAGATGCATTTCAGGAGGACACCTCCTGCGCTACGCCGGTAGAGATCCCCATCTACTATGGCATAGCGTCTGGACTGCCGAACAACTCTTTCGGCAGGCATCTCATCCCCGGGAAGGAACTTTTCCTTCAAGTACCCTCGGATGTCAGACATCCACGAGGCATCTTGAGAATATTCAGTGAGTGCAGCGGATCTTCTCTGGATTCGCCTCGATTCCTCGGCCAGAAACCAAGAAACCGAGGAGCTTGCCCGCCGGCACCCCGAAGACGCACTTCTCGGGGTTGAGCTTGAGGCGGGTGGTGCGGAGACTGTTGAAAGTCTCGGCAAGGTCCTCGAGCAGGGTGGCGCGATCTCGGGTTTTGACCACGAGATCGTCGATGTAAGCCTCGACGTTACGGCCAACCTGTGAATCAAGGGTAATGCGAATGGCGCGCTGGAAAGAGGATCCAGCGTTGCGCAAACCAAAAGGCATTGACATATAACAGTAAGTCCCCACCGGAGTGGTAAAAGCAGTTTTTTCCTCGTCCCCTACGGCCATGCGGATCTGGTGGTACCCAGAGTTTGCATCTAAAAAGCATAAAAGATCACATCCCGCAGTTGCATCTACAATTTGATCAATGCGAGGTAAGGGAAAGGGATCTTTAGGGCAAGCCTTGTTTAGGTCGGTGTAGTCCACACACATGCGGAGCTTGCCGTTGGCCTTCGGGACGATGACTGGATTTGCCAGCCAGTCGGGATGGAGGACCTCTTGGATAAATCCGGCGTCAAGGAGCTTGCTGACCTGCTCTCGGATAAACTCCTGGCGCCCAGGCGCCTGCCGCCGGACCTTCTGCTTCACCGGGCGGGCGTCCGGGCGCACCGCCAAGTGATGCTCGATCACCTCCCTAGGGATCCCGAGCATGTCAGATGGTTGCCAGGCAAACACGTCTGCGTTAGCCCGGAGGAAGGTGACGAGCGCGCTTTCCTATTTGCTGCCCAGGTCACCGCCGATCCGGACGACCTGGGTAGCGCCTTAGCCCACCACGACCTCCTTCGTTGGAATAGAGGCGTCGGCGGCGAGTCGGGGTTTGGATGAAGAGGTTCCCGGGCCCCCTGTGCAGCCTTCGACCTCGGCCCGCGCTGAAACTAGAGCCATGTACGACTGCTCGGCGCAGGAGACGACGTCGCCGGAGTCGGCGATCACGGAGATGGGGCCCGCTGGGCCCGGCATCTTAACCGTGAGATACGCATAATGGACGGCCATCATGAACTTAGCGAGCGCCGGACGCCCGAGGATGGCGTTGTAGGGGAGGGGGAGCTCCGCGACGTCGAAGAGGACGCTCTTCGTGCGGAAGTTGTCCCGACTCCCAAAGGTCACGGGTAGCTCGACCTGCCCGAGGGGCAGGGAGTGCCCGGGGGTCACTCCGCAGAAGGGGAGCGATGGCCTTAGGCGCCTGGAGGACACCTGTAGCTTCTCAAAAGCCTCCTTGGAGAGAAGGTTGAGGCCTGCACCACCGTCGATCAGCACTCTGCCGACCTTGACATTGCAGACAGTGGGGGACACCACCAGGGGTAGTCGCCCCACGGCTGCAGTACTCGCGGGGTGATCGGCCATGCTGAACGTGATCGGGGCGTCCGACCACCTCAAGGGCCTGGCGACCTCCTCGTTCGGGGCTGCCGAGCACACCTCGCGCCGCATGACCTTGATGCCACTATGCGAGGAAGGTGTGTAGGCGCCTCTGTCGATGAAGGCGACGGCATGCTCGGGCTCCTGAAAGCCGAGCTCGGCGTTGTCGGGGGCGGCCTCAGCGTCGCCTCCCCCGCGGGACTCGTCGCGCTCCCTCTAGCGCTGCTCGACGAGGCCTTTGACCGTACGACACTCCATGAGATCGTGCCATCTGGTCTGGTGTATGGGGCACCATTTGCCTGGCTCGGGCCCCGCGGGAGCGGAAACCCTCTCTGGAGCAGGAGCCCGGTCGGGGGCCGGGGCTCTTGCGGGAGCCGGTGCCCTAGCTGGTGCTGGGGCCCTTGCGGGCGCCGGGGCCCGAGGAGGGGCCCTGGCAGAGGCCCTTGCGGGGGCGGGCCGTCTGTCGGCGGCCGCCCGACGCTCTTGCCGGTGGTCAGGCTCTTGGGCCGGCCTATGGGCGGGGCCCTGGGCCGGCTCGACAGGAGCGGCCTCGCGCTTCCTTCTCTTCTTCTTTTCCCGCTTGTCGAAACGGGAAGAACTTGGCTGGTCGGCGGTGGGGCGGGGAGCATGCCACGCCCTGGCCTCCGCAGCCTTGGCGCACTTATCGGCCAGTGCGAAGAGCTCCGAAGTGGTTTCGATCTCGTGCGTACCTAGCTTTTCGAGCATCCGCTCGTCGCGGACGCCCTGCCGGAAAGAGACGATAACAGCGTGGGGGGCCACCCACGGGATGGTGTTGCGGACCTGGCTGAAGCGCTGGATAAAGCACCGCAGCGTCTCCCCCTCCTGTTGCTTGACGGCATGGAGGTCGCACTCCAAGCCAGGGCGCGTGAATGTGCCCTGAAAGTTGGCCACAAACTGGTGGCAGAGGTCATCCTAGGAGCTAATAGACCGTGGGGGTAAGTTCATGAGCCAAGAACGGGCAGAGCCCCTCAAGGAAACATGAAAATAATTTGCCATCACCTTTTCGCTGCCTCCGACCGCTTGAACGGCCGTAGTGTAGATCTGGAGGAACTCGACGGGGTCGATGGACCCGTCGTACTTCTCCGGCAGCTCGGGGCGGAACTTGGAGGGCCACTTGACCCGACGGAGCTCAGTGGTAAAGGCACGGCAGCTGGTACCGTACCCCGCGGCGCGGGCGGGAGTCCTTGGTGGTGAATGCCGGCGAGCCGGGGATTCCCGGTGACCGTGGGCCGGGAAAGAGGAATTCTGATCCTCTGCCTCGGCCTCCTGCCGGGTTTCCCGCTGGCGCTCGAGAGTGACGCGGGCATCCTCGTGGCCCCTCCGCTCGTTGAGACGCAAGCGGAGGTCCCGGGCTTCGGACACGACCAGGGGGGCGGCGCTCTGCCTGGAGGCCCCCGGGCCCATGCGGATGTTCCCCGTTGATGAGCCAGTTCTGGCAGCGCCACACTGGGTGGTGGTGCGAGAACTCCCGGCCAGCACCTGGCGACAAGCAGTGCCGACCAGGGCGACGACATCTTGGATCCACCGGCCTTCCGGAGTATTCGGCGTTGCCTGGACCAGCGGGTGTCTGAGGAGAGCATGCGCCGCAAGCAGCGCGATTCCCGGGCTGGCCTCGCTAAAGGCGAGTCTACGCCGAAGTGGCACTCGGCGCTGTCCAGAGGCGGACCTGGCGGCCGGGGTTTTGACCACCTGCTGGGGGTTGGAGGGTGCATCGGCGGCAGCGGCGGTGGCGGCCTTGCTGGGCCCAGTGCCTTGGTCCCCCTGGGAGGGAAAAACCGTGCACGCAGACAGTGGCTGCTGCTAGAACGCAACAGCGACTGGGGCCTCCTGGACGTCGGGCAGCACTCCGTCACTGGAAGTGGAGCCGGAACGCTGGAGACGGTGCCCACCGGCCATTTTTTCCTGTGAAGAAAACAAAGAACAGATTCAGGGATGTTCCCCCCTACCTGGCGCGCCAGCTGTCGGAGGATGAACTCCTGTCGCAGGGATCCCGAGAGACCCCTTTTTAGAGATTCGGCTAGGGGGATGATCCTGAATGAGTTCGTCGGAAAAATAAATGGAACTGGAAATAAATGCAACGGCCGGTGGTGGGGGATGATCGACCTAGTGCAAAAAGAAATAAATGCACCGGAGTTTAGACAGGTTCGGGCCGCACGGGGGCGTAATACCCTACTCCTGTGTGGATGCAATATCCTTCCCCGAAGGGGATCCCTCAGGGATATGTCTGGTTACAAGAATATATTGTCTAACTGAGAGCTTGAGGCTCCCTTGTTCTAGCTCTGCTCAAGCTTGCTTGTGGTGTTCTTCGGATGATGTCTTGATCGTCTCGATCTGTCTTCGGATGTTTTCTCGTGTGTTCAGGTCTACCTTTGATGATGTTTTTTCGATCGTCTTCTTCTTTCTGTATGCCCATCCTTTTATGCACTCGCCGGCCACAACATACCCCGAACGGGAAAGAGGAGGCACAAGTTCCGAGACGCCACGACTGAGAAAGGCGTCATCATTCCCTCTGGGCGAAGTGACAGGGGCGGTGGAAAAACGCGATGCGTCGCCCGATCACCCGCCGCTGTGGACACCCCAGCGGCGGGCGCCGTTGAGAGGGCCCACCGAGCAGCCACAGAGGCATCCGGCGCGCCCACCCTGTCTTGTTCTTCTGCCACGGCAGGGTGGCAGGTGGAACGTCTTGATCCCGGCAACGTTATTCCGAGACATACCGGATGATACGGGACGGGACCCGTGCAATTAATAGCCCCACGCCCCCTGCCAAAGCATGGCAGGGACTGACACTTCGGCGGGAGCAGTTGGATGTGTCAGACCATGCACGCTCATTAAATGCGGCTTCGGCCTCTGAGAGACGGACACCTCATCGGTGGGCCCCTCGGGAGCCTTACTGGGTCGTCGGGGCACCGAGTGCTCGGGGGTACTGTTTACCTCCCCGAGCACTCTCTCCTGAGCACTTTCGCACGATCCTTCGGGGAACCGAGTGCTCGGGGGCTACCACGTGCAACCCCGAGCACTCTCTCCCGAGCACTCTCGCACGAACCTTCGGGGAACCGAGTGCTCGGGGGCTGCCACGTGCAACCCCGAGCACTCTCTCCCGAGCACTTTAGCTCTTTTGGTCATCGGGGAACTAGGGTGCTCGGGAATGACCTGGCACCGACCCGAGCACTTTTCATCCCGGTACTTAGACTCCGTGGATCATCGGGGAACTGGGGTGCTCGGGGACCAGAGGTTGTGGCCCTGAGCACCTTCTCCCGGAACTTAGATTTTCCTCATCCCGGGGGAGGACCTCGCAGGATGGTGACACATGGCGGACGGCGGGCCTGGCCTCGGGTACTCAGGGACCCCCGATTCCTGATACACCGACAGAAGTATTGCCGACTATTGTGGTTGCTATATTCCAGGATTCCCATTAATTCACATATTTCATTGCTATTTCATCATGGGTTGCAGTTTCATGTGCTTCTTTATCTTGCTCTTCATTATTTCTTTCAGGTGCACTTTTCAGGTGTTTCTTTATTATTTCTTACTATAGGAGCAAGGTCCTTTAGTTTACTAGAGGCTCGGGCCTTCTGGAGGCCTAAGAGGATGGATCCATATTCATCTATGTTGTTGGTCGTCTTGAAATCTAGGTGGGCAGCAAATTGGACCCACTAGTCTATGAGGGAGATGAGAACCGCACCATCTCTAGCGCCCATGGAGCCATATGCATTGTTGGTGTAGATAGTCTAGATATCTTGGGGAGGGGCAGTAGTGGGTTCGGCGGGTGTCGGAGTCCATTTAGCGATGAAGTCTGCCAAGATTTGGGATTTGACGATGGTGCGGGTCACAAACTTTACCACGAAGCGGCTAGCTCTACTGCTCATTTGCCGATGCATCCCGTCGCCTCCTGATTGCGAAACATGTCGCCAAGCGGGTAAGAGGTTGGGATAGTGATGTCGTAGGCAAGGAAGTAGTGCTAGAGCTTGCATGGGGCCATCAGAAGGGCATATGCCATCTTTTCGAGCTCGATGTAGCGCATCTTGGCCCCGGCTAAGGCCTCTGATACATAGTATACGGCTCTTTGGGCAGAGTGGCTATCACTTTTCTCCTCCCGTACCAGAGCAACGCTGACAGCAGAGGTAGAGACGGACAAGTATAGGAGCAACCCTTCACCGGGGAGGGGTATCATGAGTGTCCTGAGGCTGAAAAGGTGGGCTTTGAGGGCCTTGAATGCCGCCTGGCACTCTGGAGTCCAGCTAAATGGTTTAGATCCCCTCAGCATTTTGAAGAAGGGAAGGTTATGCTCAGTCGATTTGGTGAGGAAGGAGCTAAGGGCTACGAGGCGGCCGGCCAAGCGATGTACTTTCTTTGGATTGGTGGGAGGTGACATATCTGTAATGGCACAAATATTACCAGGGTTAGCCTCAATGACTCTTCGAGAGACAAGATATCCAAGCATCTTTCTGGCCTTAGCGTCAAATACGCATTTCTCAGGGTTGAGCTGTACGCCTGCAGCCCGGAGACTATCAAATGTTTTTTTGTAGGTTGGCGACATGGTTGGTTTCAAGCTGGCTTTTTACCACGATATCGTCCATGTAGGCTTCAACGTTGCGACCCAGTTGCTGCTCTAATACCTTGTGTACCAGGCAGGAGAAGGTGGCCCAAGCGTTCCAAAGCCAGAAGGGCATCCAAACTTAGCAGTATACTCCGAAGGGTATAATGAAGCTGGTCTTGCTCTCATCCTCTATTGCCATCCACACTTGGTGATACCTGGAGTAGGCGTCCAGGAAGCTTAGCAACTCGCAGCTAGCGGTGGAGTCCATTAGCTGGTCGATGCGAGGAAGGGGGTACGGATTCTGAGGGCATACTTTATTTAGTGATGTGAAATTTATGCACATACGCCACTTCCCACTGTGTTTCTTGACCAGGATGATGTTGGAGAGCTAATCGGAGTGAATGACCTCTCAGATAACACCAGCCTTTACTAGCTTCTAGATCTCCTTCTTTGCAGCCTCTGCCCGCTTTGGGGAGAGCTTGCGAAGCCCCTAGCGTACAGGCTTGGCCTTCGGATCGACTTGAAGAGAGTGTTCGATGATGCAGCGGTCGACTCCTGGGAGGTCCTGCGGGGACCATGCAAAGGTGTCGAGGTTACCTTGCAGGATGCCAGAAGCTGGGCGTCCTGCTTAGAGGTAAGGTCTGCCCCTATTTGGAAGGTCCGGTCGGGTTGGTCTGGATGTATGGGGACACGCTTTATGCCCCTTTCGGTTGTGGCCTTGGAGGGCCACAGTGCTCGGGATGTGCCTAAGGAGGGTCCTTGGAACCCTCTCAGCATGGATGTGGCAGCCAAGGAGTGGAGAAGAGTGCCCGTACTCGATGCGCCTAGCCAGGTCTTGGTCGTCGTGGATGGTTATCAGCTCTTGGGGTCCGGGCATCTTCAAGCAGAGGTAATTGTGATGGGGTATAGCTCCAAATCTATTCAGAGTTTCCAGTCCCAGAATAACATTGTAGGCGTAAGGTATGTCCACAACGTCGAAGGTGATTACTTTAGTCCGTGTTGCGGGGCCCTCGCCGAAGATGATTGGGAATTCTATCTAGCCTAGGGTGTCAAGGGGGGCCCATTGAACCCCTGGAGGGGTCTATGGCCAGGTGAGAGTTGGCTCCACGGGATGCAGAGCTGGTCTAAGGCATGTACGAAATAGGATGTCCGCCGAGCTGCCTCTGTCGACCATTACTCTCTAGACCTCAATTTCGGTGATGTTGGCTGAGATGACCAGGGCATCAAAGTGGGGAAACTTCACCCCTTCGGAGTCATCGAAGGTGAATGCCACGAGAGTGTCAGCCCATTCGGGGACCTGTCGATGGATGCTAGTTGCTCCGATGTGGTTTACCCCATGTGTGTAGTCTCACTGCTGTCGCTTTGAAGCACAATCAGAGCTCCCTTCGTTGGTTATAATGAGGATGACATGTTTGCCTCGGGCCCTTTCGTCGTAGTATCACTCCGCAGATGATCAAGGCAGAGGAGGTAAGGCCAGCTGCGGAGGGTTCTGTAAGGCCAGATGATCAACCTGCCGGCTTGTTGATGGCCTGCGATCTTCGGACCGCTCGTCGATGGCCCCCTCGGCCTTGGCGAAGGCTGCCTGCCTCCCAAGGTACTCCTCTCGAAAGGTTGTGAGGGTCCGACAGTTGTCGGTGTTATGTCCTCATCCCGCTCCGTGTAGAGTGCACCAGGATTCCTCCTCAGGACATCGCCTCGGGGCGCGGTTTTGCTCTGGGAAGGCTCCGAAGCGTCCTCGGCCACACCCTCTGGGACAGTTTTGGTTCGGAGCCCTGCATCCTTGGTTGATGTTGTTGACGTTTCAGCGTTGACGCTGTCGCTACGCCCCCTTTGGGACCCGGGGGTATGAGCCTCCTCGAAGCCCCTCTTCATTAGGGGAGGGGGCGTGTGATGATCCTGCCTGCGAATGTGACTTCTCGAGGTCGATACGGGAAATCTTGGTAGCTCGCGAGAGCCTCCGGCGAAGTTTTTCCTCCTCTGCACGTGCATATTTCTCGAATTTGCTCATGAGGACTTCCACCGTGAGTATGGGACGCCAATTCAGCCGATCATACAGGGGTCCTTTGGCCAGACCCTAGGTTGCGACATCAATGACTGAAGAATGTGATATGCCCCTAATCCGGGCCTTAATTTGGGAAAACCTTCGGAAGTAATCTCAGAGGGTTTCATCCGTCTCCTGCCTGATAGTGAACATGCTTCCGGAAGTCACCGACTCGACAAAGGTGCCATGAAAGTTGCTGCGGAAGAGGTCTCTAAGTTGAGACCATGCGTGAATGGCACTAGGGTCTAGTGCCCAGAACTAGCATATGGCTACCCCTTTCAGGGCGAGAGGGAAGCATTTAGCCATAGTGGCTGGTCCGCCTCCGCTGGCCTCTATGGCAAGGCTGTAGGAACAGATGAACTCATCAGGGTCCGAATCGCCCTTGAACTTAGGTAGCTTTGGGGTCCGAAAGCCCTCCGGAAAGGACTAGTTTGTAGGTCGGTCTGTAGGGGAGAATCGTAGTCTTGTAGAGGATCCTTGCGACACCGACTCCGAGGCTCTGGAAGCTGAACGTGATGGGTCCTAGGGTCAAAGAGATCATCGGCCCTTAGGGCCTGGGTCGAAACAGCGTCGTCACGGGGGCTACGATGGTCGTGCGGGTAGCTTGCTGCTTGACCCACAGTGCCGTGCTTCCAAGCATGATTGACGCTCAAGTGGAATGGTGTTTTCAGCAGGGCCACCGGTCGCAGCCCCTAGGGCCACAGGTGGGGTCTCTCTATGCTACTGCTGTTGCTGCTGGGCCTCCGAGGAAGGGAGCCCTTCAGCTCCGGCCATAGCTATGGTTATGGCCGGGTCGGTGGTTGTCGGAAGGCCCTTGTTCCTCCCGATTGGGGGGGGGGCGTCATCAGCACGGCCTGTTCTTAGTCGCTCGGACTTTCGCACAAGCGTGACTGGGGGGTCGGTCGCCATCGTTGTGGCCGTGGTGGTCTTCTTCTTGGGTGGCATCCTATTTCTCTTAGCACTTCTGTGTCTGAGTCCCTGCGGACGGCGCGCTATTGGGGCAAGAGATCATCTTGTGCTAACAAGTACGGTGAGAGTTTCTTCTAAGGAGGAGACTCAAGATTGGAGATGAAGTTTGAGAGAAAGAAGCAGCGAAAATGTATTGATAGTAGGAAAGATTGGTCCTTGGCCTGATGACCATGGCCCTGTATTTATAGGGCTACCCCTGGCGTAGCGTACAAGTTATCGCTACGAACAAAGATTTAGGACCGACCGAATTACATGGTGCAGGTCCAGGTAAAACTACTTTTTACCTTACTCAGGAGATAATATCTACCATGGAAAATACAGGGACTGCACCAACCTCGGGGTTGGTGCAAGGCTGGTCGCCAAATGCGGCCCAGCACCATGTTGTCCCGTGTGTCAAGCGTCCTCCACTTGCATCATCGTGTCAGGATGACGTCCACTAGCCTTGGTATGAAATGCCGGTCACATGCTAGCAGGGGAAGGATGACCAGCGTCCCCCCTCTACCAGATCTTTCTTGAGGCCTAATGACTCACCCCATAGCCTTCGGGAAGCCAGCCTCAGCCTCCGGAGGCTGGGACTGCGGGAGGCATGGCTCTGAGATGTTGAGGCTTCCTCGATGCCCAGAGGTCCGAAAGCTGCCTTCGAGGGTTTAGGTCTATAGGCATAGGCTAGCTAAGCTAAGGGGTCATCGGGGGTCTTTAACAACGACCCCCAACACAGGGGTTATACAAGTTCAAGCCTTCCAAAAGATAACATCCCTATGTTCTGTATATTTTGTTATCAGTGTTTGTGAACTGGTAACAGATGAGTCCCCTTTTGCTACACCCATTCTCCTCTTTATACAATAAGAGAACTTACAAGTGAGCCATTTTCCGCTAACCCATACCTAGCTAGATGTACTTTTCTCAGGCCATCATCACCTGGAGCGTGCGCCACACCTTACACCGATGGTACTGCGGGCCCGTCCCATCCTTTGGGACACCTCCACTCTTACCTTACCTTGGTAGCCCTGCATGTCCCCTCGTTGTGCACTGCAAGCTTATCTAGCAAGTCGTTCCATCCCAGCCTTCCATGAGTCCGCCTACAAACTCATCCACTTGTCTGGTCATTCTACAGACCCTATCCCATCTGTAGCGTGGTGCTAAGTCGGTCTGCAACACTGCACTACATAGCAATTAATGCTACAGGACGGAGCACTGCCCATATGCGCCAGCCACGACTTCGTTCTCTGGAGGAGGAGCCTCGAAAAGAAAAACACTTGAGTAGATATCAATAAATGCAACTAGACAGGTTAGGTATGGATGTCCCACGACTAGCAAGGGTTGGTAGCGGGATCACATTAAATCGCAAGTAGGCTAGTCGCGCAAGCCTCACACTGGTCGTGTGAGCCAATGGCTGGTCGCAAGATGGGTTAGAGTTCAGGAAATATCCCCTGTCGGACGCCATATCACACGTGAGGCCCATTAACCAGGATGCCCCCCTACTCAATACTCCGATACTAGGGTTTTAGAGTTGTTTGCATTGAGTTGTGTATGCCTCCCCTTTCTTCTTATGGGGGTCAGGGTTCATGCCTTATAAAAGGGGTCCTAGAGTCGTCTTAGTCCTGGTTGTAGTTGATAGAGAGTCCTTCATCTTGTCGGCCAAGCCAAAACAACTAAATTCAGCCTAGATACTAGTCGTATTTAAGTCGGATAACCCAATTGAGACCTTCCTAGTGTATATCTTCGTGATCTCCGAGAGTATCGAGTCCGCAATATCCGGAATTGTTAAGCAAGCGTACAATATATCTTATCCGTATACGGTGCACTCATTATATATATATATATATATATATATATATATATATATACACACACACACACACACCCTGTAGTTAGATATTCGACACCCTTAAGTGTATCTTCCTTGTATTCTGGATTCTCCGAATATTTAGGAGAGTCCTACCGATCATAGAGATATCTTTCTTGTCGAGTATGATTCACTACATGTTGTTTATCTCAACGCTTTAGATATTTCATAGCGGTTACGAACCATGCCTAAACGAGTAAACAACATGTGCAAAATGGATATACCTTATAGATATAATGTTTTTATAAAATATATCATAAATAATTATATATCCTCGTTAGTAGAAACCGTAGAGGAGTGAGGACAGGCGCACATGAGCGCTCAGAGGGGTGTGATGGGCTCGCTTGTTGGGGATTAGGAGAGGTGAGTGATAATGATGGGCAATTTTCACAATCTTTAAAGGGCAAGTTGTCATTCTAAAGCCGCATAATCGACCGCGGCCATGAGAAACTCGGTTTCGACCGCTTCTGCATTATGTAGGTGTAGGGGGGGGGCCTCCCATAATTGATTCCATGAGAAGCAAGAGAGAAGCGCGTTGTTTGTCCTACATGTCCTAATTTGAACCAACAACCGACTTACGCTGAAAACAAGTCATGCGTCTAGCGCTTCGTTGCCCACCAACAAGTTTTGTATACTCTGGCCACGGGACCCACTGCACCCACAGACGACGACTCATGTAACCCATGATGGCAAGATTGAAACGACACCTCTGACCAAACCTCCCCGCTCCCTGCTTGCAAGGTCCCCGTGCCCGCCCTCTGTCCGCTCGTTGCTTGTCACGCCAAACATCTGAGCCCTGAGCCGAAACAACCCCGACCCCCTCCCTCATTGCACGTTTCGTGCACACCAAGAAGAAGAACTCCGCGTTTGTCCGATCTCCGCCCCGCACCTCCTCGTCCGCTTATCAATTATGCTGATCCAGAAGTAAATTTTATAGGATCTTTCTATAAAAGATCTCCATAAGATTCTGATCTAGTCACACATCTTCTGATTTAGCGACTGGATTGAAGAGAAGAGAAGAGAGAAGGGACACATGCAATTAAAAAAAAGTCTTTCGTAGAACCCGATCCTATAAAACTTATTTTCCACCGACCTCAAAAGTAAATTCTATAAGATCTTTTTATAAAAGATCTATATAAAATCTTAATCTAATAACACATCTTCTAATGTAACTACTGAGTAAAAAGAAATGAGAAAAAAAGACACATATCATCCCATAAAATCAGACCAATTTGCTACCACCGACCACCCCGCGCCGGCCCCGCCCGGCATGCGATTCGCCCTCCCGAACCAACAGCAGCACACGCAGAACACACGGTCACACGAGACCCCGGCTCGCTCGCGCTCGTAACCCGCCTCCTTCCTCCGACCCCCGCGGCGCCGGTGGTCGGTTCGGCCCGAGCGGGGGATGGACGTGCGCCGGGTCGGAGGGCGTATCGCGGCGGCACGGAGGGCGCTCGCTGCGGCGGGCTTGCTGCCGCTCCCGTTGCGGATCATCAACGGACTGGCGATGATCTCGCTGGTGCTCTCCTCCTGCGACCTGCTCCGTCTCTGCAGCGACAGGGACCGCCCGCTCCAGTTCCCGCTCGGCGGCCGCGAGTTCGCCACCGTGCTGTGCCAGCTGGCCTCCGTCGTGTACCTCCTCAGCCTGTTCGGCATCCCCTTCGCGCACCCCGAGCCCACCGCCAGCGACGACGAGGGTGGCTCCCCCAGCTGCGCGCCCACGCCCGCGCCAATGCATGACGGGGTGGAGAGCGGGGACGCGGAGATCGTCGCCGCGGTGGTGTCAGGGGCGCTGCCGTCGCACCATCTGGAAGGCTGGAATCGCGCCTCGGGGACTGCCGCCGCGCGGCCAGGCTACGGCGGGAGACGCTCCGGCGGATGACGGGTCGGGGCGTCGAGGGGCTCCCGTTTGAGGGGATGGACTACCAGACCATCCTGGGGCAATGCTGCGAGATGCCCGTCGGGTACGTGCAGCTGCCTGTTGGGGTCGCCGGTCCGCTCCTCCTGGATGGGAGCCAGTACTACGTCCCCATGGCTACCACCGAAGGATGTCTCGTGGCCAGCGTCAACCGCGGGTGCAGGGCCATCGCGGCGTCTGGGGGAGCCGCGAGCGTGCTGCTCCGGGACGCCATGTCTCGCGCGCCCGCCGTCAAGTTGCCATCCGCCAAGAGGGCAGCGGAGCTCAACGCTTTTGTTGAGGCGCCTGCCAATTTTGAGACTCTGGCTGCTGTCTTCAATAGGTAGGCCGACCTCTCCATTAGTTTACATGTAGACTTGCATGCTTGCTTAAAATGGGATAAGCAATTGCTTTGCTATGAATATATAGTGTGTGAAATTGTGAATGATAGTTTCTCTTTTAGTGCGTCTTTAAGTTATTATTGATGTTGATGGCTAGACCCGCATAGTATTTTATTTTAAGGTCAGGTGATTGCCCACAAAAGCAAGTCCTTTTCTTATTTGGTTGATGATAGGGTACAGTCCACTGCTTATTAGCTTATTCCAGTTTCAACATGCACTGGGTAAGGCGACATCAATTGGCTTTGGCATCCTATTGTAGATCGACAGCATTTTGTTTCCTTATTTGTCGGATTTGTTATTAGTTACTTGCGAACGATGCCAGTTTATACTTTCTGAGGTGTTGTCCTTGAATTGTCGTGTTGCGTTTATCCAAACTGCAGGCTATTTGCGAATGATGTCAATCTATACTTTCTCAAGTGTTGACCTTGAATTGTCATGTTGCGTTTGTCAAAACAGCAGGGAATGTCAACGGTTTGTCGGTTGCGCTTTTTGAACTCATAGCATGTGGACTCAGCACCATATAGCGCACTTTCAGCCTTTAGTAAGTGTAAATGATCAGTAGATGTAAACTCATATGTACTGTCATTTAGGTTTGTTGAACTTGAAGGCTGATCACATATTCACATTTGGATTTTTTTCCTGTTACTTCCTAGTAACTATCGACATTTGTTCTTAGAAGGGTTAGATTACTGTCGGTTTCTGCAGTTTATAAAGAATCATTATATATTTGTCGTATTGCGTTGTTCGAAAGCTTCGGATAATTGTTGGTTCATGTCACTAGAAGCTTTTGATTCTGTTTTTTTTTTTTACGCCTTGATTCTGTTGTTGTGTACACATGAGAAGCTTCGGGTTATTTTTGGTCTACGCTATTCTATAATTTTGGGCACGGTTTACAATGTTGTTATCTGTTCTTTGAAATATTAAGAAAATGTGGAGGCTGTTTCCTTGGTTTTCTCTTTCAAAATCATGGTCATGTGAGCATGCTATCGACGGACTTCGTTAGTATTTGTTGCATGGATAAGCATTCATGAGCACTCTGGTGGTTCTATAACATTTAGTGATTAGCTTCTTAGGAATGCTGTGTTTAGTATTTAAATTGTTGCATCTTTAATTAAGAATGTATTGCGTTGTTGATTAATGTTCTTGATTACATTGCTTTATACCAAATACATCATTTTTTAAAGTGAAATACGTCATTTCACTTCCATGAAACATTTATTTATCCATTCCATTTTCTGCCACTTCTCTATATAGACCTTTTTCCTTCATTTTCAAAGTTAGTCAAATGGGTGTATTGTTCCTCTTGTCCAAAGCATAGCTAATGTGTGTTTATTCACCTTATCTGATTATTTAATTAAAATTCTAGTGTGTTCAATGATTGTCCTAAACAGCTAGAACTATCTGCACATCCAAAATTGTGCGCGTCTGTAATCTGTATGTGCAATGGTTTCATGGGTTGCACATTTTTGCACTCTTTTAAAGTAGATATTGAAATGATTCATTGTAGATTGCACTTTTCGAGGATCAAAATATGAATTTTTCTTAGGCATTTTTATGATTCAAGCTTTGCATTTGAGACTCCATGTTATAATATTATGGGTGGGCGTAGCAGTCTAGCAGATGACAGGCAACCTGTTCAAATTGCACTGTTGTTCCTATATGATATTTGCTGATCTGGTACTTCCTTTAGAAGACTGGTTTTACTTTGAAACCTAGCTGCTGTTATTTTAACCGTTATTAGTTTTCCATATGTTATCATACTAATGTTTCATATCAGACATTTAGTTCTGCATGAATCATATGCATGCTTTGTATGAGGGATACATTCCTTGGATGTTTTTTCAAAAAAAAAAAACTTGGAGATAATTAATCTTCTTCTTTATCTTACATACTTGTTTGCATCTTCGCGGTATTTATATGTCTTGGTGATTTTCTTTGTTAAGGAAATCAATGGATTTCGTATAAAGTGTAATCTTCTTTATCAGTTAGAAGTTTAGAACTGACATCCAAATTGTTTGAGGTCCACAGGTCCAGCAGATTTGGCAGGCTTCAGGGTATTCAGTGTGCACTAGCTGGTAGGAACCTTTACATGAGGTTCACTTGTAGTACTGGAGATGCTATGGGAATGAATATGGTGTCAAAAGGTGTTGAGAATGTCTTGGGCTACCTGAGGAAAGATTTCCCCGACATGGATCTCATCAGCCTATCTGGTTTCAACCCTTCCCTTTTGTTATGGCAAAGAAAAGCTAGTATTGCATTCTTTCACTAAAGCTAGCACATCCTTTTATCAGACAATGAAAACGTTTTCATTCTAAACTCCTTACTAGTAATGTTACGCATGAATTGTTTAAGGAAACGTTTGATCAACGTGTGCAAAATACATCATTTTTCTTGGTTCTTTGCCACTGTAACCTAAGGAACATGTGTTTGTGTACCAGATTGTTAGATGAATTTTCATTTTTCTATCTTCATTTTTCTGTTCACTCTCTAGAGCTCGAGTGTAAAATACAAACTGCTCTGCTTACGAAACAGTAGTGAATTTACTAGGTTGCATCTGACTCGGAGCAAACTTGTTCTAAACATCTCTAGCTATTATCACTATTTTTTCCTCAGCAACTTTAACCTGAGGAAACTACATTTCTGTACCAGGTTGTAGGCTGAATTTTTTAATTTTGCTATCTACATTTTTCTGTTCACTCTATAAAGCTCAATTGTAAAATACAAACTGCTGTGCTTACAATACAGTAGTGAATTTACTAGTTTCCATCTGACATGGAGCAAACTTGTTGTAACCATCTTTAGCTATCATCATAATTTTTTCTCCTGTCACATAGTATGCACATTGACAAGTTGTTTTTTCCCGTACCAGGTAACTATTGTTCAGACAAGAAGCCTACAGCTGTAAACTGGATAGAAGGTCGTGGAAAATCTGTTGTTTGTGAGGCTACAATTAAAGGACGGGTTGTGAAGAGTGTTCTTAAGACCACTGTACAAAAACTTGTCGAGCTTAACATTATCAAAAATCTCGCTGGGTCAGCCGTAGCTGGAACACTTGGAGGTTTCAATGCTCATGCAAGCAATATCGTAACTGCACTATTCATTGCTACAGGGCAGGATCCTGCACAAAATGTTGAAAGCTCACAATGCAGCACCATGTTGGAGGCAGTGAATGAGGGAGACGATCTTCACATCTCTGTCACCATGCCTTCCATTGAGGTGATTGTTTTTCTTTTCAAACTCTCATTGCTACTATGATTAAGTATCTGCTCTGCATAGATTATAACATAGTCTATCACCTATAGTCTCGTTGGAATTATAAATTCCCTAACCTAATGATTTTTCCAGATCATTTGACTATCCGTTGTCCTTTTAAATTTCATGATTCAATTATGAGGCGATAAGATATTTTGTGTTTAATAGTTTGTCTTGGTAATCTGTCCAAGTTAAGTCGGTTTGTATTTCTCTCAGGTAGGCACTATTGGGGGTGGTACTTGTCTTGCCTCACAGGCCGCTTGTCTGAACCTGCTTGGTGTGAGGGGTCCGAATCATGACTGTCCCGAGGCAAATGCTAAGCTTTTGGCTACCATTATAGCTGGCAGTGTGCTCGCTGGCGAGCTCTCTCTCCTTGCGGCCCTTGCTGCTGGCCAACTTGTCAAGAGCCACATGAAGTACAACCGATCAAGTAAAGATGTTGCAAGTGCTGCTTCTTGAGCATAGCAGTTCACTGGGTCCTTCGAGTGACATATTTAGACAGCAACTGCCCAAATGGGGTTGTCGACAAGCAAATGAGATAAGTGGAGACGGACGGGTTGTACAGATTGCTGATAAGAGAGCAAGCCCCAACAGAAAGAGCAACCTATTCGACTGTTCTGTTTGCGTTATGTTGAAGAAAACACCTAACAGATTATGCAGCTTCTGACTGTAACTTTTGTTTATATACCTTCATATATATTTATGTTTTTTCTCTTTTTTCCTTTTTCTTTGGACAGCAGAGATCATATTAACTTTGTATTATATATTCTCTTCTTTTTTGTGCAGTATATCAATTTGTTTATTTTGTTTACAGCGTGAAGAGTTTTGTGTTTTGATGTGCATTTTGCAGCTCAATATATGCATCTTTCCTTCCATCCCCGACTCTCAAGCTTCCAGCTGCTGGTTTCCGGAAGCGGGGGTTTACCATGCTAACAGAGTAGCCGAAAGAAAGAACCGAATAATTTACGACTTGGTTAACATCTTGTTACAAAGTTATGGTATAGCTAACTCATGGTGAGGTGAGACTGTTCTCACAGTTAACTATATCCTAAACATGGTCGCTCCTCAGAACTACGAGGTAACCCCTTATGAATGATGGAAGGAGAGAAAATTAAATCTGTCATTTATTCGCATTTGGGGTTGTTTAGTCAAAGTACATGTTCCATTGCCGAAGAAGAGGAAATTAGGATCAAAGATTGTCGATTGTGTTTTACTAGGGTATGCACACCAGAGTACCACCTATAGATTCTTAGTGGTCCATTTTGAGGTCTCAAACATTACCGTCAACTCGATAATGAAGTCTTGAGATGCGACCTTCTTTGAGCACATCTTTCCTATGCGAGTGAAGGAGGCTGACATTCATGATCTTTTAGTTGATGATTCTGCTCCTCAGAGTATCAGTGACACGGTTCCTGAATTGGAACTTAGGAGGAGTAACAGGTAAAGAACTAAAAAATTACTGGGAAATAACTTTGTCACCTTTTGTCGTGGATGATAAACCATGAAACCTTTCAGATGCATACACTTCTCCAGAAGCGGAGTACTGGAAGGAAGCAGTTCATAGTGATATGGATTCTATCATCACTAACGGAACCTAGGAGTTAGTAGACCTCCTAGTTGGCTGCAAATGGATCTTCAAGAGAAAGCGCAAACCCGATAGTACTATAGAAAAGTACAAGGCTCGATTAGTGGCTAAAGATTTTACGTAAAAAAGAAGGTGAGGACTACTTTGATACGTATTCTCCTGTTGCCAGATTGTCCACTATTCACGTGCTCTTAGCACTAACAGCTTCGCATGATCTCCTTGTGCATCAGATAGATATTAAGACCGCTTTCCTTAATGGAGAGTTAGATGAGGATATTTATATGCAGTAGCCAGATGGATTCGTGGTAACAAGACAGGAAAATAAAGTATGCAGGTTAATCAAATCTCTGTATGGTCTCAAACAGACACCTAAGCAGTGGCATCAAAAGTTTGATAGTACAATGACCTCAGTTTTTGAGTAAATGAAGCCTATAAGTGCGTGTATTATCGCTATGGTGGGGGACGATGTGTCATGCTATGTTTATATGTGGATGACATATTATTGTTTGGGACGAACTCAAAAATGATTAACCATACCAAGTCTTTTCTATCTCAAAACTTTGATACGAATGATCTGGAAGAGACTGATATAATTCTAAATGTCAAGCTGTTAAAGGGCGAGAATGGGATAACTTTAAGTCAATCACATTATGTGGACAAGGTGCTTACACGTTTTGGGATGATAGACTATGAGCCTGCAGCCACGCCCTATGATCCAAATACTAAGCTGAAGAAAAATATAGGCTATGGGAAAGACCAGTTAAAATATTCACAGGTGATAGGTTCTCTCATGTACTTGGCAGTGCAACTAGGCCTGACATCTCGTATGTTGTATGCAGATTGAGTCATTATATGTCCAACCTAGAAGATGATCATTGGATAGCACCAGAGAGGGTACTTAAGTATATGAAGAGGACAAAAAACCTAGAGATTCATTATTCTGGTCATCCTGCAGTCATAGAGGGATTTAGTGATACCAACTGGATCAGTGACTCGGATGATATTTTCACTCTAGAGGGTGGAGTTGTGTCGTAGAGGTAATCTAAACAGACCATCCTCATTCGCTCCACAATGGAGGCTGAGCTAGTGGCACTAGATTCATCAACCGTAGAGGCAGAATGGATCCGAGAACTCCTTTCTAACCTGCTGATATTGGATAAGCCAATTTCAGCTGTTCTCACCTACTGCAATAATCAAACAGTTCTGGTTAAGGTAAAGAGTAGGAAAGACAACATGGAGACTTCGAAGCATATAAAACGATGACTCAAGTCGCTGAAGCATACAGTAGAGACGGATATAATCACTGTGAATTATATTCAGTCTGTAAGGAATCTTGCAGATCCTTTCACAAAAGGAATGGCTGAAAAAGTCATTCAGACAGCATCAAGAGTAATGGGATTGCTGCCCACTAATAAGGGTCACACCGGCAGTAACCTATCCTAGGAGATCAGAGATCTCGTAAAGTAGGCTCTAGGAAAACAAGATGTGTGGATATAAGAGTAAATCGATCCCATTTGCTGCTTTGCTTTCCTGTGGGAGAGGGTGAGCTGTTAGCTCTTAATGAATTCAGTATCGTATAGCAATAGATGTCGTCCTATAGGACATCTAGGAGAATTCACCTATATGAGTGTGATTGTGTGGTCACAATCATAGAGAAGCAGGATACTTCTCTAGGTGGCACTCAGGAATTAAGGTACATGGACATGACCGTAACGTTCAACTCCAGAGCTAAGGCAAAAGCAACATAATACAGGGTGTTGTATATAAGGAGGCTCTCACACCAAGGTTGATGATCAAGGTTTTGTCCTCCTCATCCTCTGTGAGCTAATGTATGTGCAACTAGATAATTTGTTCAAACCCGAAAGGTACTTTTTACTCAAATCATGTATATCAAACCAATAACTCCAACATTAATTTTTGGTGGGAATTGTTGAGAAAAACATGAAATTTTAATGTTTTTATGCCTTTTCTTTTTCCTTGGTGGACCGGCTGGTCCTTTTGACTTGTTGGAGCTCATGCCCATGCGGTGTTGTATATGGGACCTGGGACTCGGTTCAGTTGAGATTCACGATGAAAAAAAGGAAAGAGAGTAGAGGAGAGAGAGGCGGCGATGGCCATTTGGCGGCAACAGTGGCATAACCGCATCCTCGATCCCTTCGGGGGTCGTTGGATGCCGAAGGGCATCGCTGCGCATATTTGTAGGCCGGCTCTTCCTTCTCTGTGTGCATATTTTGGGAAATCCTCTGCATTCTCCTAGTTTTCTCACTGGTTTTCTCTTTCGGTGTTGGAAATCGCCTCTTGAGCTGGAGCCGAGTGGAGCTCGGTCTTTGGCTTAGTGATTTGGAGCTGTGAGGGATTGGGTGAAGAAGACCTCGTATTGGTGCTTGTCGGTGCTATGTGTGCCGAGGCTCGCCCGCACACGTCGATGTGGTGCTATGAAGCTTTGTATCTCTGTCTTCCTTTTCGCCGACGACAACTGGCAGGTGATTGGATTTCTGGGACAACGACTGTAGAGCCGGTGAAAACTGGTGGGTGATTGGATTTCTGGGACAACGGCTGTAGAGTTGTCCCTTGCCTCGGTCATCTGTTCATTTTAGCAAGTCACTTTATGAGTTTTTCCCTCCTTTTGTTCTAGACAATACTATTACATATTCTAGTTGCTTGATGATGAATTGATATTCTGAGGCTGAACAAGTTACTAAGTACAATAGTTAAACTTGTGATTCTCTAGTTCTGTGATATGCGTGATAGCCCCTGGCGATTTACTTTAGTGGCTTTCACTGATCTAAATTTGTGTTTTGAGACACATTTCTTGTGTTAATTATCCAGTGGGCTATCTGCTATGGTTCTAATGATTAGTTTATGTGTTGTTATTAGTTCAGAGATAGCTTACCAAAATTGATTCTAGATAAGGAAGCTGATTCATCTTGTTTGCTATAGTCAGTAGTTGCTTTGAATCTTGTTGTCCTTTTGTTTATCTCTGACTCGGCAACATTCAAATAGTTCTGTTCAATTTATGAACTCTCTCTGATTTGGTATAGTAGACCGCTCCTGATGATATTGCTTAATTTGTGAGAACTTTGTCTAGGCTTTAATAACTAGTTGATAACTTAGTAAATTGTGTACAAAATGATGTTTTTAATAGGATAATTAGGGGACAGAATCTTATTAGTCCTAAGGCTAATTGTCTTTCATTTACTGAGAGTACTATTATGCAAGATATGTATCTGTTATCTGAAATATGCTATATACATGATTTCGGAAAATGAAATTTATACTTTGATATCAAATCTTTCAAAGGTCATATATATTCGGTACATTCTATTATGTCTTTATATATATGTTTATGTGGAGTGAGATCTATGTTCATTTTATCGTAATTCATACAACAGCGCACGGGTTTCGAAAAGGGAAAATGTGCTCTAGTTCTTTCGGCTCGTAGAATTCAAGAGAAATTCTTATCTAGCTCAATTGTTGCCCACTTCCTGTCGCTGTCAACGAATATACTCCCCACTTCTCAGTGTCCAAGTTCCTCCTCAAGCAGCACAACGAACAAGTTGAGCGATTCAGCACAACGAACAAGTTGAGCGATTCTTCTTCTTTTCCTTTAAAAAGAAAGATAAAGACCAGGAGTGCACGTAACTTTCAGAAGACACCGAGAGACAGAACATCGAGTCATGCTCAATCAAATCTCTGTATGAGCAGCTCTCGAAAAAATAAAATAAGAAAACTCTGTATGAGGCATGAGCCAGAATTTCCGTGTAGTTCCAGTAGTAAATGCTCATTCTACAGATCACAAAGGGCCCATGTGGATTCCTTGGGCTTTGTTCCTCTCACACCAAAGCTTGAAGCGAAGTAGCACCACAGTGCAGCCCAATAAAGCCCTACCTCTATTCCATTCACACTTTGTTCGACACCAATGACCAATCTCACAAAGCCGTCGCAAGCTGCAAAAACGAAAGGGAGAGTAGAAATGTTTCGTCTCCGGCTGCTACTCCTCCTCCCGCATCTCGTCATCGTGCTAGCAGTAGTCAGGGCCTACTGCAGCTCGACGCTGCGTGTGATGACGCATCGACGACGCCGACGGCGGTACCAGCCAGCACGGCTCGTCGTCCTAACGCGACAGCCGAGAACGCTTAGCGCCTGACCAAGAAAGCATCGAATTCGACGGAGAGCTCCGCGCCGCGAGAGCCAGGAAACAGCCGCAACCAGTTGACGCGACGGGGTGCGAGCGACCGTCACGTGGCCGCGCGGCCCGGCTTGCCGACCTGGCCCACGGGCCGCCGCAGCACGATCAAAGATTCGACGCGACACCTCTTTCCTCCCACCACCAGTCGCATCGCGGCGCCTCTGTTGCTAGTCACGGGGGCCGGCTCCCACGTGTAGGTGGTCCCTCCGCACCGGCCGCTCCTTTTCCCACGTGGCCGGGCCCCCCACCCTGCATGCAGCATCGCTGCCTCGCTGGTGCAACAGAATGCGCCTCTCCAGTCGACACGTGTCTCCATGCCTTCGCCTTGACAGCGTAGTGTATCATTGCATGTTCATTATACAAGTACCTCCTCCGGTCTTAAAAACTTGATATTTTAGATATGATCTTATACATGCAACTGGCACGCTTTTTTATATGCAGAGTTTGTTTTCTTTTGCATGGTGCCATGGACGGTGTTGCCGTGCTTCTTAGTCGCTGCCATGGAATCCGGCGTGACATCAGTGAGTTTCCTTCTCCACTAAGACCTCCTTATATTCTGGCCACCGTGCTCCTCATCGTCCTCAGAGTCAGAGACGATGATGAGGATTTTCTTGTCCTCGTTGGTGTCACATAGCTTTTTCATGAAGCTGTCCATGGTGTTGTTGAGCTTTCGTAGTGTGACAGACTAAGCAAATAAGGAGAGATGATACGGTAGGCGAAGCGAAGGATGGCGTGTTGTAAGTTATTGGATGGAGTAGAACTCGAACAACCACCGTTGCGCATATGTGTGCACTCCTTAATTGTATGTATGAATTGGAAAGAAAAGAGGCGTGTTGTTGTAGTAATGGAAGGGGCAATATAGTCTAAAATATGTTCAAAAGTCTAAAATATCAGTTTTTTTTGCATCCATTGAAGGGAAGCCTAAAACGTCAAGTTTTTAAGATCAGAGGGAGTATGTAAGATTCTGTTTATTTCAGCTATAGATTGCGAAAAATAGATTATAGAATATGAATTGTAAGATTCTGTTTATTTCAGCTATAGATTGCGAAAAATAGCCATATCCTTCATCACCTTCCTCTCCTTCACCTCCGTCACCTACGTCTTCACAGGAACACAACAAGAAAAATCGTCCATAATAGTAAGGTCAAACATTAGCTCAAGTAGTTCAAGATACTTTGGTGGAACATTCTTGAGCTTCCTCTATTCGGATGTTTCTGAAAAACATAGACGATAATATTAGTCAACAAGTACCCTAGAAGAACATGAAATATAATAATATACACGACGGATAAGTACCTTTGTATGTTCCTTCCAATAGGTCCCATTTGCTACCATCGTTTCTTTAGCACTATCCCATGCAAGACCAGTAGCTTTGTTAAGATACAACTAAAAGCTACATGGACCCTTAAGTGCATCATATCGGTTCTTCAGCTATATTGTAGTGTGACATAACCCTGTCCTTAACAAGTACTTCTCAGCTATGTTCTTATACCCTCTTAATTCCAATAGACCTATTCCCAGCTTTGATTTCCTCAACACAAATTTCACAGAACGCTACATTGTTTGAGGTATTCCAATCAGCTTTGTCTGGAACAAAGTCCTCCACCTATTGCAAACATGTCTTAAGAAAAAAGGAAGCAAAATATCTAACAAATTAGAAAAATGCGAAGCACAAAAACAATACCATAACTGATTAATGGAAGCTATATTCTAATAATTACAATGAAATAACTGATCAAGGATCAAGTATGCATGAAAATACAAATAAGATAGTAGAGGGAGCACTCTGGGCACATACAAGTATATACACGAGATACTCTCTGCATATACAACATGGGAGTAGGAAATTCATTATATGACATTTGCGACAAGGTACAAGTATCAGGAATGTTAAACCACGTGTAAAGGTACCTCAAGATGTCTACTAGAGCTAAACCCATTTTCACTTAGAAGCCAAAGGTTTGGCGCAAATCTCAAAGGAAAATCAGCGGCATAAACAGCAATTTAGTTTGGAGCAATCCAAAGTAGACCTATAGAATCTGGAGTTGGAGTTTGCGCAGGCACAATCCCATACAAATCCCAAAGATGAACTTACTACACAGCACACATGTTACCCTGCAACAACTACAAATGGAAACATAAAAAACAAACAAGCTCAAAACTACAAGATTATTATTGTGAATCGCTCAACTGTAATCTCAGTTTGTTAACAAAATAACCCCTAGTACGCCTCCACAGCCACAACACAACACCTCCACTGGCACAACACCTCCACGACCATGGTACCAAGCCGGCCAGAGCAAAATAGCAACACCACAACACCTTCACGGTGAAAAGGCTAGAGCAATCTGCTTCAACATTCACTGCACAAAGACTGGCCAGAGCACAACAGCCACATCACAAATAACAACAAACTCGACGGTGGAGACTACAGATCATTTCTTACTGAAGATGGCGTAAATGGGGGGCGATGAGCCAGAAGATGCTCCGATGGTGGCATGGGCATACCGAGCCACGCCAGGCTGCCGTGCCAAGGTGGGCCGCCATGACCAGACGGAGAGCGGCGCTGTGACCGGAGGCCCAGCCTGGAAGACAACCAACGCTGGGAATGGTCTCCGCGCCGGGGAACAAGCCATCCATGCCAACCGCTGAAGCTCGCAATGTGTCCCAGAATGTAATGGCGGTGGTGACCTCGGGTGCCTCCGTGTTAAGCTACAGCAGATCCATCCGTGCCAGATCCGCGCACTCGATGGTGACGGCTCGGTTTTCTGAAGGTGATGGCACCTAGGGTTCCGTAGGAGCAGGGCTGAGGGAGACGTTGGGTGCGGTCAGGCGAGTCAGGGGTGGGGTGAAACCCGACGGTAGTGGCTGGTAAAATCAATGAAAGTGCATGAATATTTTAGTCTTTGGTACTTCATAATCTGAAATAATATGTTGAGAATTGGATTGTTGAATTGCGATAATCTGAAGACCAGATTGTTACAATCTGATTCTATAAGTTGTCTTAAAGATGTTCAATGGCCTCGTGTCGTGCCTAGGCCGAGCGCGCGGCACGGCATACCGGCACGAACACAGCCCAGCTAGACATGATCCGACCTGGTACGCATGGGTCTGGCTATTTTCTATATTTTTTTAATTTTGTAGCTATTTTTTTAATCTATTTTCTATATATTTTTTAATTTTGTAGCTATTTTTTTATTTTATCAGTTCGGCTGGGCCGACCATGTGCTGTTAGGCCGCCCGTGTCTGTCGTGCTCACTGTGCCTGTCGTGCATGTTGAGCCACAATCGTGCCCGACCCGGCCAAACACGGCACAGTGACCGACAGACCATACTGTCGGCCGAGAGGGAGGCACGCGGGCCGGTACGGTACGACCCGTTAGAGTAGCCGGACCGTTTGGGCCGTGCCGAGCCGGACTCGTGCCGGGCCGATCCGAGTGGCTCATTTGGCCATCTATGAGCTGTCTGTTTGTTTCGGCTTTAGATTGTAAAAGCTGGAATCGTAATCGAAACTGAAACAAACAAGATATAAATATGGTGCTACTGCTAAACTACTCTTAACATTGACATCTGAGACATGGAAGCATAGTTTTATGAAACGACTCTGAAAGTTGCAAATGGGCTACGTAGCTCTTGCAAGTTGCAAGTTAATGGGACTTCAGCTGCCTGTAAGTTGCATGTATCTAGCCCCGATTTGGTCACCGCAGATTAAGACCGGCCGCCGGTGACAACTGGGCGCATCATTTCATTTCGAGTCCCATCCGATAAAGCAACGGACGAAACAATGCTTAAGGGTGGGTCATTAATAATTAATCTCCAAAGTCAGACGCGCCAAAGGAGAAAAAAAAAGATTATCATCAATGTCGACAAGCAGGGCAGGCGCCGGCAACCAGTCTCTGCTGCATGGTTAGCGTACATGGTTGTATTTCTTACCTAATAGGGGATTAAATCTTAGATTTGTTATGTCTCATTAATATTAATTTTTCATAGTAGACGACTACTTCTCGATAACGAGAAGACTCCTATAATTTTATTAATCTTTGAACTCTACATTTCTATAATGATGATGTGATTGTTTCAAAAAAGCTAGCACAGCACCACGGACGGAGCTGATGAGTCGGTCGATGGAGATCGCAACCCGACAACCGCGGGGGTGAGCACATGTCCGGAGACGAGACAGCGCGCCGCTCGGGATTATCTTAATCCCGATCCTAATCTAATCGCTACTACCCACTTGCATGCACGCTACTTTAATCCGTCTTTAGGCCGCCCCGGCCCCTCGATTAATTTTAAATTAGCTGGCCGGCCATCGGATGCTGGCTTCACTATAATCAATCAAGGGATAATTAATTAGTACTGCAACTATTATATTATAATCGCTTGCATTATCTAAAAAATTAATCGCTTGCAGGCCTGTCCCTTCGAGCTCTAATCTGTGCACGCGATGCACCTCGCTGAATTCAGATTCGTTTGGACTAAAGCCGGCAATTTTGTGAGAATTTCTGTGTGTGTATGACGTCCTTGATCTCACGAAGTAATTATCCCAAAACTGATCGTGTTCTCTTTTTTTCCCGAAACGATCAAATCCATAATGTCATTGACCAAACAATGTTTTTTTTTTCAAAAAAAGGCAAACATCCCGACCATTTTTGAAGGCCTGCAGGACCAGGGATGGATCTCTGCCGGCTCGCTCCACCCTTGCTTTGCCAACTACGGTCAGTTCCTAGAACTAACTAAACAATGTTGGTAGTAACCTTATGCATCTGCAAATTTTCTGCTTGAGGTTTGAGCATGAACGCACGCATGTACAACAGGAATCGGGTGTCGAAGGAAAAGATGAGAGAAAGCTATGAGTTTCGCCTTTTCAAAGATTAGTATTCTGCCAAACAAGCAGTGTGAGTTTGTGTGACTTTCTGGGCTGGCTAAACCGGAGGCATCATGACACAGGCTTTCTTTTTGATGTTTTCATTGATTAATCGGTGCTGATACTAGAAAGCAGAAAGCATGTAGGTTGGAGAGGATTTAGCTGTTATCTGCATTAAGAATGGTGCGCCAGACAATTCTGTAAATAATGGTTTTCCCCGAGATTGAGGTCGTGATGATACTAGCAAGACCAAACAGAGCAATATCCCAGATTATGAAAAGTTGTGCTCAACATCTGTGTAGTAGATCCATCTGCTCAGTTCTGGAGTATAAATTAGTGGGCATATTGCCTGAAACAGTTAGTTGAATTTAATGTTTTTTGTTCTATTTGAAATATATATACCCGACATGTACATATGTAACCACAGGGGATAAAATACATAATCGAGCTATTCTATGCATAGATTGTAATCTTGATAAAGCAACCGATCAATCGTTGTCCGAACAAAGAAAATAAACCTTTTTATTGAATTATTATGCACTACTAACTTACTCAAAAGACTGAACTAATAGAAAAAGATGAACAATTTACTTAAATTTTAAATTCATTTATTTAAATTGTGTCACCCAGACTCAAACACTATATCTGTAGCACCGAAACCATATTGAGATATTATATACTAATTAACTCACCTAAAAGCTTAAGCTAATAAGTAAATATGAACAATCATTTATACTTCAATACTTTTGAAACAGGCTAGATCGAGGCAAATTAAATTATGAATCTCGCAGGTAAATTAGCTGCAAAACTGCATCTTTGATATAGTTATAAAGGTACCCTCTGCAACATGCTAGCATGATAGAAGTTTTTTTTATAAAGCAGTAGGATTATTCTCTACTGGTGTATATTAAAAAGAAAAGAAAAGCACAAAGTACACAAGAGGATACAAACCAAAAATAAAAAAGAAAAAGAGACCAAAACAAGTTAAAGATGCAAGCCATCAATACATAGAATTAGCAATTGGGCCCCTAGTTCTGTGGATAACTAGTCCAAATTCCTTCTTGAAGATGCTACAAACTGTTTGGGTGGAAGGATGAATATCATTGAAAATCTAGTCATTTCTAACATTTCAAATGCTCCAGCACACAAGTATGATAATTTCCATGGCAAATGGAACTCCCAACTTCTTTTTGAAAATAGGATATGAGTATGACTATGTTGCACATTAATGCGGAGAGCAAGCAAATCCCAACAATTCTAAGCAAAACTACAATGTAAGAAAAGATGTCATCTACTTTTCTCAATTTGAAGAATGCAGAGATAACATGTATAAGAAGATATGTACATATTCTTCCTGTGTAGGAGATCTCTGATATTCAATCTGTCTTTTAGAAGAAGACAAATTAAAACTTTATGTTTCATTTGACAGCAACTTTTCCAAGTCCATTTAAAAATGGGGTGAACAATTCTATGCCCAATCAAAACCTTATATGCCTTACTAGCCAATAATTCGGATTAACCCAAAGTATACCCATGAATCCTCCTGAGAATCAAGATGGGCATTGGAAATGTGTGCCTGAAGTTCCTGAAGTTGGTCATAAGCTTGAGTTGCGAGAGGCGGATTGAAGGCATCATGTAAATGATCCAATTGAGTAGCCTTTTGTAATGTCATTCTAGCATGTTTTGTGAAAGAAAACAAGTGTGGGGAAGACTAATGAGGGACAAAACCAGGCCATAAGCCATCCCAAAGGAGGATAGTGCTCCCATTACCAGCCTGAGATAAAGCAATGCCTTTATAGATATCAACAAGCTTGACTGTATCTCGTCACCAGAAGAAACCTTTCTTGGCATTTGTCTGAAGTGTCCCTGCTGGATAATAGTTATTCCAGACAAGGTGCACCCATGGAAGATCTTTCTTATTGTAGAATTTATGTAGATTTTTTAGCAAGAGAGCTTCATTGCGAGTTCTTAATTTTATAACTCCAAGACCACTTTCTTGTTTTTTCCCACAGACAATCTTCCAAGATGCCAGGGCTGGTTTTTTCCCCATTTATGATAAAGACATAGTGGAGTTTTTCCTATGCTTGATAGTGGCATTAGCATGACAGAATTGGGTGCATTCATCCCCAAATTTGACCCATTTGATGGTGACTCTTTGCTTCCAAAAAATTATTTGCTGAAGTAATAGATGCTCAAGGTTACCTTTGAGAATGTCTCTGAAATTCCACTCTTGGAGAGAGAAATCTTTGAACTCTTCCAGGTATCTAAAAGAAGGATGATCAGCTTGGTATGCGAGATGGTAGTAGATAAACTAGAGAGATGCTTTTTCCAATGCCTGAGGACCCTCCTGAGATTTTTGAATTTGGCCATAATATTCTTTTTCTTATATGATTGATTTGAGGGAACAACCCAACCATGTTGAATGATTTACAAGAATTGCTCATGCTACATCCAGCAGTTTTCAAATATGAAGGTCTTAGATCTTGGGATGTCATTTGCAATGGATATCAAGCAAGGAACATGGTCTGGAGTTTCTTTGAAGAGGATGGAAACCATAGATTTAGGATAACTGGAGGTCCAGGAACAAGAAGTAAAGAACCAATATAACCTTACCAGTAAGGGGGGATTGCTGATTATTGGACCAAGTGTAAGATCTACCATGCAAAGGAAGCTCAACTAATCTAAGTTGACTAATAGCATCATTGAAAACAAGCATGTCCCCAACATTTCCACTAGGTCTATTCCTATCTGAAGGAGAACTGGAGAAATTGAAGTCCCCCATGATTAACCAATCATCTTCATATGGGATATCAATGTTTTTTTAACCAATCAAGGAAAAGAGCTTTGACTTCCTAAGTGCAAGGAGCATAGATATTGGTTAAGGTCCAATGAGCTCTAGAGTGAACCGAGAAGAACTCAATGGACAAAGCAAAATCATTGCTGAAAATTTTGTGACCCTGAAATCGAAAGCTTTTCTAAATTACAATTAGCCCACCCGAGGCCCCCTGAAAACTCAAAGCAGTCAAAAGCACTTGTACATAATTTTCTGATGTAAGCTGAGTCAAAAAATTATCTTTTGGTTTCCTGCATGCAGATAATATCACAATTTGTCTGCATAACTTTGCTTCTGATTGAATTCCATTTATCTTCTAAGTTAGTCTAATGTTCCAACAAAGCACATTCCACTCACGTTTGGCTGATCTATGGTTGTGATTCATTGAGAAAAAATTAAATAGCAAAATTCACCTACATGATTAACATGAAGATGAGGAGAATTAAGTCATACCCAGAATAGATTTGATAACTATTAACAAGAGTTACTTGAACGAGGCTATGAAAGTTGAGCCAGATCCTATCAGTGTTCCAATAAAGAGGCAAAAGCATGGTAATAAACCAAAAGTTATTACAGACCCTCCAAAAAGTTCCATCCACAAGATGGAAGGACACTACAAAAGATAAGAGAAGATCTTCACTGCTTGGGCTTCTTGCTAGTAGTTACATCTAAATCCCTTCTCTTGGTTTTCTCATCTTCATTTCTCTTGTTTAGAGATTCTAATGACATGACAGATCTAGAGGAGACAGATTTGTTGTTTCCTGAAGTGGATGCTTTATGTGTGCCCACTGGTAAAATAGTCACTTTCTTTTTCCCCAGCTAGTCATCAGTCATCTTGGAGGGGGCCACCTTGCAGAATGACTCACCCAGGCTCTTGATCACTCTAGGTGAAATGTTAGGAGGCTTAACACTGCATGCTAGGTAGTTCTTGTCAAGGCAAGTGTTTTTCTTGAACCCTTCGTTCTTGGATTTGATCATGTTGCTTCTTCTAACTTCAAAGTCCACAAGAGGGGAGCCAAGCTTCCCACACTTCTCTTCCTAGTTAGAGTAGATTGATCATATGCTATCTTGGAACTGCAAGACTATTTAGAATATGTGATTTCCTCAATCTGGATGCAAAAGTTAGGAATCATGATCTGGACAATACTAGAGGGATTGGAATGATGAATGAAAAAAAATCCCAAATTTTAGAAGAGAGGAGGCATCTGGTCCAGTCAAAGTACATAGGTGAAGAGAGAGACATTGTAAGTGTTGAAGATTGGTGAACCGTTGATCTTATAAATTTGTAGAATAAATAGGGGATGCCTCGAGTAGATGAATCAAAGGAAGACACAAAGAAGTTTTTAGACAGGTTTGAGTCATTCTTAAGATAATAACCCTATGTCATATTTGTCTTGTATTGATCTGAGTCTATTACAAGAGAGGAGTGTGACCAGCCTAGATTGATCTAACCTAGTCAAACGATTTCTAATGACTTGTAGTCTTATGTCACTTTTGACTTGGCTCGAATTATCTCTCAACAGGGTCCAAATGCCCCACACCTATAGAGGCATCGTACAACCTCTGGAGTCTTCCTTCCCATACTTGGAGATAAACTTCTCTGTTTACGAGATATCCTATATATCTAAAAGAGGTTTTCATTCGTCAAGGGATTCCCTTCTCGGAGATAAAGATATACCCCAAGAATTACAAAAAACCCTGGGGTATCCGAATATGGTAGTTCTATACTACTTATCGTCAAGCCCGCACCAGTACGTGAAATGAGGCTATGACAGATCAAGAAACTTAGCCCGACCGAGGAAGACATCTCGATAGGCTGCATCTTCGAGTGGTAACTTGGGCTTTCAAGTAGGATGTACGTATATCAGGGTTCCTGTTTGTCATCGGGTCATCTAGTCGGGATATTAGGCCTTTTCTGGGTAGCTTTGTGAGCCTCTAGGGAGGGAACTCGTCCGAGTAGGAAATCCAGGTCAACCGATAAGTACCGTCCTGAGTTCTCGGGATTCCAAGAAGGTTGGGGAAAATCTGGCTCTCCGTCCGGTGGGTTTTTCTAAACTTGTACCATCGCGGAGAAGATTTCACGTGGTGGTGAAAGAATCTTTCCTCCTTTTCTAGCTAAAGATCACTATGACATTTGGAAACTGAGCGCATTTATCAGTGTAGTGCGCTAGCTTTCATGGTATTTCGTACCAACAACCCTCGCATGCGTCGAAAGAGATCCCAAACATCAAATGCGATGGGACCCTAGCACAGAATATCATAGCTCAAAGTAGTATTTGGAACCTCCGCAGTGGCTAGTCGGAGAATCACTGAGTCTTTGTAGGCTTTCTTCTGTAACATGTGCTTAGCAACAGAAACTTATTCTTTTGTTAGTAAAAAATAAAAAAGAATGTAAAGGCAAATAGTGGGAATTCTTGGGAACTCGATACTAGCAATATAACATGCCTAGTGCTACTCGCTTTCTCTTCAGGTTAGTGTAGGATGACTATGCTACTAATCGGGGAGCTTAATCGGGTCAACCCTAGGTCCGACGTGAGTGGGAGACATCGTAGCCCCCGGGCACTCGAGGATGCGACAATGAACCTTCGTCACATCCCGTGAGGTTGTAACTTAGAACATCGTCTCTGCGCGAAGGAAGTCGCTTTGGCACACACACAATATGTTGTTGTTAGCTCTTGGTATATAGTATTCATCCAGCCCCAAGTGGTTATCTATGAAGAAAACTCATATAGGCAGTTAAAGATAAAAAGATAAAAATTGTTGATCGACCATTATGAAATATCCGATCGGGGTAAGAGAAAAGAATTGGACGCTCATACTTTCTCTTTGGTCATAGAAACTCTTGTTTCCTGAAGTCAATTCATGTGTAACCTTATCTGTGCTTCTCCGAGTGCGTGTGATAGGTAGAGGTACTTGGATTGTAGCTTATCACCGATGTACCTATCTTACAATTGCCAGACATTGAGTTTAGGGAAGACAAAAAAAGAACACAACGAAATTCAAGCAACCTTACAGGAAATATGAACCTTTGCTAGTGTAAACTTACTCTTAGTACTTACACATAAACTTTTGAAGTTGGTTGACAATCCAAAAATTATTGAAGACTCGTCCATCCTCCATTACTAAGAGACTCAGAGCAAGTAGACTCGACTACCATGTAGAGACCTTCCCACTTCGGAGCTTGTTGATGTTACGTTGGCTTTGAACAAGTCATAGAACCAGGTTCCTGGCTTGGAGAGCTCGTTGTCGGACGTCTTGTTCATAGTAGCTCCAGAGGGATTTGATAGTCGGATGATCATATCAATGCTTGAGTCCTTCCTTGGTAGAGATATCAATGGAGATGAAAAGTAACTTGAATCTCCTGGGCGCTGCTAGAAAGGGCCCCTAGAATATCTAGACCCCAAGTCAAGAAAGCCAAGACAAGGGGATCATCTATAGATGTTGAGCGGATTGATGGATCTGTTTGCTGTAGGGGGGTCGCATAAGGGCCTCCTGTAGAAGGAAGAGCCTTTGCACTATTGCGGATCGGTAGTGTTGAGTCCCTTGCCGATGTTCCATTAGGGTTTTAGATCTGGGGAGGCGTGACCAATGGAAGCTGGCCATCGCCTCCCACAACTGGAGCGATGGGAACTTGCGTGTTTGCAGGGTTATCATCAAGATTGTCCATATTGTCAACCCCATCTTCAATGGCAAAGACTACTTGGAGGTAATCTCCACCAGAGGAGGAGTCCAGATTCATCATGAATTTCTTATCGGATTGCTCCTGGTAAGTATCTCGTCAATCCATGTTGTCAAAAGCTGCGAGGGAGTTTCCTGATTTGTGGTGAACATCGATTTCGTGATTGTCTTGGCAGTCGAGTAGTTCAAACTTGATGTTGTAGTCCTTGGTGCATTGATCCATGAAGCGACTTAACTCGTCGCTAGAATCATCGCCAGATAGTTCTTCGTCGAGGTTCACCTGATCGATCGATGGCTCATCGGTTGAAGGGGTAAAGTTGTTGTAAAACCCCTCGCCCGAGAAGCCAATCCTCAATGCAGGCTTTGAAATCACCAATCTGACGAATTTGTAGAATATATGGGGGATGTTTCAAGTAGATGAATCAAAGGAACACAGAGAAGTTTTTAGACAGGTTCGAGCCTCACCTAGGATAATAATTCTACATTATGTTTATCTTGTATTGACCTTAGTCAGTTATTAAAGGGTTGTGTGGCAAGCCTAGATACATATAACCTAGTCGAACGGCTTCTAATGACCTGTAGTCTTCTGTCGCTTATGACTTGGCTCGAATTGTCTCTCCATAGGGTCCCCAGGCTCCGCATATATAGGGAGCATAGAATCTTCATTCCCATATTTGGAGATAAACTTTCATGTTTATGAGATATCATGGCTACCTATAGGAGGTTTCTATTCGTGCAAAGATTCCATTTCCGGAGATAAAGATATGCCTCGAGAATTATGAAAAATACTAGGGTATTGGATATAACAGTTCTATACTACTCATCGTTAGTAAGAAAATAGGCCTAATCCTGGGAATACTTATAGATGGAGAATTGCAGCTCGAGGGAGAGAACATCTTGGTCTAAGCTCTGTTACTATCATGATCGGAACCCCAAGGTGCATTCATATTCTGATGAAATGATTCAAATATTGGGTCAGTAGAAAGAGTTCCCTTGTGCTACATCACACCAACTTGTAAATTCACATCCATGTTCTCACCAAACTAAGGGTGAATAGGTTGGTCTATAGCAGGATTAGACACCATATGGTCATTCTGATGAATATCTTCTGGAAGAAATGCCACGGGGTCCTATTCCATCTTGGGGATATTTAACTGGGCTTCAAGAGCCAGGACCACCGGTCCATTCAGGTCAGGTAAAGCTTGAAAATTGTGAACAGGGTCCGCAAAGGAACCTGAATTGGATGGGGCCAGAAAAAGACTAAGGCTCAGCCCAAGGACTTCTTGATTCTGCTCTTCTTCAAGCAGAACCATATGTCCCTCTTGCACCAAGGCCACATGAGGTGGTGCATTATTAGGCTCCAGAAGAAGTCCCATGGGAACATCAGACTATAGAGCCATGACATTCAGATCGAATTGGGGGCAAGCTGAGCTGCTTGGGGGGGGGGGGGGAGCCATATTCAGGCCCCAGAGTTGTTCCAATTGAGGAGCTACTTGTTGCTGAAAGTGATGGCCAGGGTGAGGAGGCCCTTGCCAACCAAGGCCAAGCGGGTGGTGATCATCTTCAAGTGGGATATTCTCATCTTAAGGGAGGACTCCAAGCAAGTTCTACTAGATGATCTCACATTGAACTATCCAAGATAACCCTCGGAAGCCATCCCCTTCAGTGATGACAGTGAAGTGGAGAACATCCTGGAGATCTGCCACTCGAGCTTTGATTATAATACATGCCAGGCATGCATCCTCTCGCTCCCAGACTAACAAATGGCCAAAAGACCTGATCGCACCAGTAATGTGCTTAGTTGTCCAGTAATCTAGGGGGAATCCAATTAGCATGAGTCAACACTCCCTATTGAAATTCACTGCCCTGAGGTTGGGCCCATCATTATGATTGACAAAAGAAAACTACAAACCACCAAGTACATGAGGACGATGAGGAACCAGAGCATCCCTTTCCAGCACTATAGACAAATGAACATAGACCAATCCCCTACCGAGCGGGCATAACTGAATATCCTAGACTTCAATGTTTTTGTAGTCCGCTAGGAACTCCAAAAGAGCATCACGAAAATTCTCAAAGTCAATCTCACCATGGGGCAGCGGTGAGATGGAAGCTATGGCTACATCCTCATTGACACGGTTCACCGCTGCATCCACCAAGATGCTCGTAAACAACTACTAGTTTTGCACTTCTTGCCTAGCGAACCCAGGGAGCATGAGAGAAGTTAGGTCAACCTCATTGAATCCCATTGGGGCCCAATCTTCCTTATGAGAAGAGGCTTCTTCCCTCACTGTCGCTAAACAAGCCCTAGGCTCTGAATTGGGGAAGAAGGATGGCAGGGAAGCCAAAGCATCAGAAGGAGCACCAAAAACTACAAGCCTGAGTTCACGAAGAGAAGCGTACTCTTGGGGTCTACTTGGGTCGGGCCATTATTTATTCAAGCTGACTTTTGGAACCAAGTTTTCACGGGATACCGTCCCAATTCTTGTCCTCTACCAGATTAGAGAATGTGCAAGGGGGACAAAAGAAGGTGAGACCGATATTCCGTTGGAAGGTGGCCCCGATCTGCAAAAGGAAGCAATGTGCCCTCACCCGAAACACATATGACATTTAACCTGATTGGTGCAATAATCGCGGGAATGAAGAGGGGAGAGACACCTTTGGCATACCTTGAGGGAAGGCTGTGAAACCAGCTGAGATCAGGCAACTTGCCTACCATTCAAAAATTGAAACTTTGAACATAATGAAATCGAATCCAAACTTCCTAGAGGATTGAACATAGAATTTTGGGGAAAATGAAGATGATTGAACACTGAGACTTCGGGACGGGGGATTATTAGATCGTTTAGTTCCAATATGAACCAAATTAGCACTAGTAAGAACAGAAGGAATTGAGGTCGATTTGAGAACGTCTGCAAAAGTTCTCGAGTCGAACTTCTTATCAATAGGGGTCCAAGAAGTCTCTTGTTCTTGAAAGTACACTACTAGAAAAAAGGTCATCATTATCGGTTCAAAAAATGACATCATTGTCGCTTTTGGAACCATCAGTAATAAAGTTGTCAATGCTCGTTTCGAGATCTGATGTTTTTTAGATCGAATTGTTTTTTTATGCACTCGACAAACGAACCGCAGTAGTTTTCTAACTTGTGATGACCCCCCGCGGCTTCTGTAGGAGTTGAACCCATGAATATAGCAATTTATGCATCGAGTAGTTTGTGGGATTTGAACCCGTGACCTCCCCCCACACGCAAAGCTTCCTTACCATCTCACCTCACAGTCTTACCTAATCGCTATGTTATAATTTATTCTTTTGACCTTTCCTGCTCAAATCTTTAAATGATTTTTTGGGCATATAGGTGGGTTTAAATGAAATGGTTACCAACTACAAAGTTATACATTTTGTCAAGGCTATAATTTTCAGTGAAAACTACATATCACCCCCTGAACTTTAGTCTAATCTTCATATTTCACTCTAAACTATGAAGCCAGATATATTTTATCCTAAACTTTATAATACCACTCAAATTTCACCTTGATCTATGAAACCAGACATATTTCACCTGAACTTTACAATACCACTCAAATAACACCCTAGCCGGTTTTGAAAGGTGGTTTTGCCTATGTGGCAAGTCTGCATCGGTGGTTAAGCCATGCGGACTGACATGTCACTTAATCTTATTTTTATTCTTCTTTTTTTTCAAGTGGTTTTGCCATGTATTGACTCGGTCATGCTGCTTCATAATCATTTGATGTCTAGCTGAGCTAACACGAGCTGCCGCTAGGGTATGTGCTACATGTTACTTAATCTTGTTTTTATTATTCTTTTTTCCAAGTCATTTTGCCATGTATTGACTCGGTCATGTTGCTTCATCATCATTCGACGTCTAGCTGAGCTAACAAGAGCTGCCACCAGGTTCTATGTTGCATGTCACTTAATCTTGTTTTTATTCTTCTTTTTCCCAGTGGTTTTACCATGTATTGACTCGGTCATGTTGCTTCATCATCATTTGACGTCTAGCTGAGCTAACACAGGCTGCTGCCAATGTCTGTGCTGCCACGTCTCCATGAGGTGGATAGTGAACTGGACCAAATCAGCCATGTCAGTAAGCCTTTGTGGCAAAAATATTCATGCATACCTACCATATAGGCAAAATCAAACTCCAAAACTAGCTAGGGTGTTATTTGAGTGGTATTGTAAAGTTCAGCGTGACATTTATCTGGTTTCATAGTTCTGTGTGAAATTTGAGTGTTATTGTAAAGTTCAAGGTGAAATCCAAGGAAGCTTACCTCTTATTCCATATTTGATCCTAAAATAGGTTACTTTGTTTTATATCTGGTTTATAGTTCATGATGAAATTTAAATGGTATTATAAAATTCAGTATGAAATATATCTGGTTTCACAGTTCATGGTGAAATTTAAAGATCAGGCAAAGTTCAGAGTGTGATCTGCAGTTTTTCTTAGTTTTCATATAAAGTTTGTCTCTATCCGACTCGGTATGAAAAAGTTTGTCACCAATCCGTGCACTATATGGTAAAACAACCATAATTTTTACATACGAAATCCTATTTCGACGTTCGACTCTCTACTTTCAAAGCTAATGAGGAGGCACATCTAAAAAAACACCTATGTTTACACTGGTATCTTTCTTGATCCCAAAAAAAACTCAGAAGACCCTCGACAAGATCTCTAAAATTTTTGGTTAAAAATTTACCTTCTCTAATATGCCAGAATTTTTTTAGACATAGTACTACATCTAAAAGTCAGTGCTACACAGACGTTTCATCAATCCGAGTTATCAAACTCGTGATAAAAATCTTTCAAATTACAGTTTTAACTTTGTGACCATATGTGTAGACTTTTCAATTATTTATACTAGTGTTACACCAGATCTGACAATTTACTTTGTGGTTAAGTACATGATTTTTTCTTTGACATTCTTTAGATGATTATTTGAGCATCTATATTTCTTCGAATAAAAGAGTTATCAATTACAAAGTTGTAGATCTCGTCAAGATCTATAATTTTTATATAAAGTTTGACTCCATCCAACTCCGTATGAAAAATTATGAATTTCCAAAAGTGGGGTGCATTTTATTGTCACTGCCAGTTAATATATTGCTAGTTTTTGCTAAATGGGATATTATTGCTAGTTTTTTTAAGAACCGTTAATGATATTTTATCATTACAGCTTATTTTTAACCAACTGTGAAAAGAGAATATGAATGATCTTTTCTGTAGTGGTGGTAGACCTTAGATTCTAACTGCTAATGAACACCACCATTTCCCTAAAGATTGAAATGCAACTTGAAGGCATCACACTCATAAGATTTAGAGTTGTAAATGAATAAACCAATTTTCTTTGAAGCCACGAAGAATAGAAAGGTGCGATCCCTGTAGTGAACCACACGAAAACTCATAGGTGAACCACCAAGAATCGAATGCAGGACGAAGACCACAGATTCAGGGGAGAGCCTGAATCAAGCTCGACCAAAGGAAACCGCCCGAAAGAACACAATGATGAACTCACCATGTAGGGGAACCGTAGGTGATCGACCCGGCTGGAGATCCAGACGAGGAAGGTCCATGTGAGAGGATGCAGAAGAAGCAACTCAAAAGGGAGAAACCCAGAGAAGAAGCCATCGGGGACGATCACCACGCCAAGTTCAAGAGCAGCGCTGGCATCACGTTGGACGCGGGCGCCCCCGCAGGCGTCGCCATCACCAATGCCTCCTTTACTCCTTTCCAAGGCCAAATTGATCACCAATTCCAACCATCTAATTATATTAGCCACACCCTCGGGGGCTTTAATTTATTCTCTGATGATGATCACGTACGTGGCACCGGCCGATCGATGACAATTTGGTTATTATTTCTTGTAGCCGTGAGTAATTCGTAGTGAAGGTTGAATAATAACTAGGTTGGCAGTTGCGTGGGCGACATCATGGTAACATTATTCTTTGATTACACCAGTGTTCCCGAATTTTAGTGGTGCATCATATACACACAATCATCAGTAGATCTCTGAACTACTCTACAAATATATATAGCCAATTTGGGTCTATAATATGCATATGCATAATCTAGCAACTTGTTATAGACTCCAGTTTCTTTTTCCATTGATCCAACCTTGTATTCTCGTTACAACAAAAATAGGCATCCGAGCCGAGTCATCAGTGCCAGCTAGAATAGAACCGGCACTGATGAAGTACAGTGTCGGTTTATAACTTCTCGCGCTCGACCAACAATTGAGCCGGGTTGAACCGGCACTGATACTCAGTGTCAGTATCGGTTCTTAAAATAAATCGACACTGATACTTCAATGCTAGCTGGTAAACATGAGCCGGCACTGATACTCAATATCAGTACTGATTCATATTACGGATCGACACTAATAAGTCTACAACCTATAAAAGATATCTTCTTCCCCCCCTGACGTGAACATAACATAGAGGAGCTCAACCTTGCGATTGGAGAGTTCAAAATTTGGGGGAAAACCTGATGAGGAGCTACGCTTAGACCTCGCCCTTGACCCCTCCCTCAGGCGGAAGCCTAACAAGGAGCTCGCTCGCGCTCTCTCCTTCTTCTCCGACCAGGCACCTTGAGCTCCTCCTCCGCCTCCACGCCGACAGCCACCTCTGGCCACTCACCGACCAGGACGAACTCGTGGTGACATCCTCTTCCTTCCCAGGAAGCTCATGCGCTCCTCCCTTCTCTCTCTTCTTCACTGGATCAAGCCGTCACCATACTCTCAAAATGTCGCCGCCGTCATTGCCGTCGATGAGCCCTTTTGCCGGCATGCATGTCACCATTGACCCTGAAATGTGTTCCTCTCTTCACACTGGTTATTCTGGTACCACTCCCCAGCCAAACCTTGCCGTCGTTCATCATCGGCAATCGGTCAAAATCGGGTCAAAGCTGATCCCCTCCCTCTCTACTATAGGTCGGCCATAGTCATGGGCCCATGACCCACAAAATAGAAAGAGGTTAGATAGACCTAAGTAGAAAAAGTATTTGAGGTTAATTAGATTTTTGGAATAATGGAGAAATGATTAAATGAATATATGTTATACTGTTTAATCAAATGAAAGATTATAAAATTCATAGAAAAATAATTAGAGCTCGAAAAAAGGTGAAACTAATTTTTTTGAGTTCAAATTGATGTAATATACATGTTAAAAATACATTCACTCCTGAAAAGTGTAATGAAATTCCTTTATACCATTAATGTGCTGTAAATTATTAATTACATAACTAATTAAGGAGAAATAAAAAAATGATGAGACCAACTTTGTTAAGCTTCTTTTATCATCCTCTATATAGAAAAAAATACCATCAAGTCATGAAACGGTTGATTAACATAATTTCTTGGTTAATCTTTAATTAACCATGTACGTTTCATTAATTTCTACATAAATTAATAAAAAACATAAAATGGAAAAATATTGTTTTAAAGATTTCTCTAGATGTATTTTACACATAAAAAATACATATTGTCATGTTAAGACTTTCCTTTATATGAACTAGTTTGCATCCCCTCTTTTAATTATTGATTAAAAATAGTATGTAAGCAAATTATTAATAACTAAAAAGCTACTGCGATAAGTCAAATCACTCCATAGTGCCATGCTACTTTCTAGTTGAATAAAAATTACAATTTTTTTTTATTTTAGGACATATAGAGATGATCTACTGTTTATTTGTGGCTACTTTTCTCATTGGAAGTATGTGATTATGCCATTATTACCTAGATCTTCAATTTTATAGTAGTGATTTAAGGAATAAATGTTAAAATTATCTCTAAATAGATTAAAACCTAGCTCTAATTTTCTATTAATGAATTAGTAAAAAATATTAAAATCATCTCTAAATAGATCAACATATTAAATACGAATATTATTCTGTAGGGATGGTCAATCCACCTGCTAGTCAAAAGCGAATGTGCGATATTTAGAAGGTTGGTCATCAAATCTGGACCAAGTGCCGGAAGATGACGGGCCATCTAACATAGAGCGGTCAAGATGTGAGGTAATTTAATAAATTAGATGTGATTTTAAAATATTGCATGGTTATCATTTCATTGGTTTTTTATTGATTGCTAAAACATAATGATAATTATAAATTCACAGATGGACCGGACATGGATGTACAAGTCTGACCATCGTAGCCTGGAGTTCTTTCATGGCGTGGATGCTTTTTTAGGGTTGTCACAGCGTATAGAAAGCCAAAAAACAAGCATGATCACTATATTTGCTATATGTGCGTTGATTGCAAGAATGAGAAGCGGTTTTTAGCATAGAGTAGATCTATACATACTTGTTTTATAGGGGGATTCAAGTCTGGCTATATCTGCTGACCCGAGCACATTGAATATGAGGAGGTTGTGCATGAAGATCAGCCCACAATAGAGAAAGACGGAGGCAACGATATGACGGCTGACGAAGACATCGATATGTCAGCGTTCGAAGATAATTTTGTCGGCAATGATGATGATGATGACCAAGACAAAATGCAAGCAAGGTAGGAGTTGTTAGTCGTCGTAGATAATGCTTTGGTGCTAAGCCCTGGTGGTCCTTGGAGTAGTTGTGTGTCCATGAGGCTTCAAGGAGATGCTTTAATCCATCACCTCATGGACGACATCACATAAAGCACACCATGCAAGCTTGTTGTTCCAGTCTTGGGTGTTCCCACCACGGTGGCTAGGGGTCTAGCTAAGCAATGGGTGGAAGGGACCCTCTTCAACGACCGTCAAAAACCACAGGGATACGCCAGGGTACATGTGGACAACGTAATACATAAGTTCCATAAAAACAAGCTAAATTACCTTGGAGAGGCGGGGGAAATGAGGCTCTAAAAAAATGTAGGTCATTATGTCCTATGGCGCAAGCGCGACATATTGTTTGGCGAAGACACATACGAGTTTGGGTCTAATTCGGAGTGTTGGATGCACCCATAGGATCTCGGCCTCCTCTGTCGTCGCCTCCACAGTCACCAATAAGATCTCCACCTCCTCCGCCATCGCATTTACAGTCACCCAAAAGATCTCCACCTCTGTCGTCGCCTCCACATCCACCAAGAAGATCTCCAACCCCTTCGTCACCACCGCCTATCCCGCTTCAGAAGCCGATAGCACCTGCACAAGCTCAGAAGTAGATGTCATCTCAGAAATCAACTTCATCATAGCAGCGAGCAACAGCTAAGAAGTGGCAGCCGATATCAAAGAAGTCGGCATCTCCTCTGCTGTATGATAAAACTGATGAGGAAATTAGAAGGAAAGTGAACACAGATGTCACTGCACACTTCAAACGTACTGAGCCAGAAAAGAGTGCTACCGATCCAGCAACGATCGCCAAGTTTCTTCAGACTTTGGCAAGACCTATGGACCCATCGCTAAAATCTAACTAAGTGTGTATCATGGGTAAAAAACAATTGAGGAAGGCATCGATCGAGAAGGTAAAAAAAACAAAGAGTGCTAGAACAATAGGAAGAATTAGAAAGAAACTTTCTAATTGAGGCCGGAATGACAAAAGAAGCACTTTATGATGAGTCCAAGGTTGAAATGGCAAAATCTAAATGACAATTTAAGCTTGGTGAACCACTAGTCGAGTCACTGTTGGAGCTAACAACTCAAATACGGATATTTCATTCGTGGTACTTGGAACAGTCAAAGGACGGTAGAGAAATGTTCTTGTTCCAGTACTGACACTGTGATTTTCTCCACAGGGACGGCGAAGTTTGGATTCATTTCGATGAAATGTGTCAAATGTACAACCAAGACACCCTCGACGTTCAACTCTTAAGTTAGGGGACTCTGTAAGTGTCTTACATGTATAATTCACAGTATATATTCTTGTATCATTAAACTGAATGTCTTAACTTCTTGTGTGTGTAGAATGGAGATACATACATGCGGTCAAAAGGGCATCATTAAAGTAGGATTCTTCAGCTCAATGAAAATAAATTAGACGATGGTCGCCGCCAAGCCACAAGCAACCGAGGATTATGCATTTAAATTTATTCAAATGTACCAATTAAAGAGTTTCATACTTTTATCTTATAACGTTGGGTATGTGTTTCCCTTCATGTTTGTACTACTCTTTTTTAGCATCACGACGCTAGGACTTAGAACTAAATACCTATGGTGACACATGTGCAGATTTCACTAAAATCTCTTTGTCATCCAGACTGATTATAGTAGTATCGTTGTCCTCGATGGGAAAAGAAATCCAGTATCTGAATACCAACCTATCATAGACTTGTTACAAAGGTAAAATAATTATTTCATTAATGCTTTATTAAACTTCGAATTGATTGAATTTAAGTCTAGTTATGGTCAATAATCACACACGTATATGGTGTAAGTGCACTAGTCAAGAGGAAAGAGCGTCACATTCTGTTCCAGAAGGAATGGGAAATCATAACAGACTTTCCTTATAGGCTTCAGACTCAGTGTCATGCATAGATGGATCAGAAACAATTATAGTACCATTACCAAAGCTGAGGTAAGTGGTATACATATTGATGATTATTTCCAGGTCCTACTAATGTTCAAATAGATTGATTTCTTCAATTCTGGTAATTGCAGGACCTTAAGCTGGAAATAGGTATCCTCATTCCGCAGAGAATCAACACAATTCAGGAACAACTCTGCTAGTTCATCAATGACCAAGTCATTTCAGAGTCCGAATGGTACCATATTTTCAAATGGTGTTGTTCGGACGCCATCCCTTCACCTAGCCCATGGAATTTGTTACCTGATTTTTCAAAAGGCAAAAAGTGTAGTTTAGGGTCTTTGGTCAACAAGAATAATTTAATGATATTGCTTCTTACCCTTTTGTTGCATACTTCTATTAATTATGAACTTTTGTTGCAAATGTATTAGTTATGATCTCTAGTTAATGATATGTGAAATAACATGGTTACATATGCATGAATGAGGTGAGATGTGTATGAATTATGTATGTGTGTGATATTATATGTGCTGAGATAATTATATGTGCATGTGAAACTTGAATGCATGTTTACACTACTAGAGAACAGTACACCACTACCGACTCTAAAACCCCATTCACTGCCAGTTTTGGATCCGACAATGAGTAACAGGGGACTATCACTGCTGGCCGGGTATACCGACAGTGAAAGGGGTTATCACTGCCGGCTGAAACCACCAGCCGATAGTGATGCATGTGGTATCACTACTGGCTAGTAGTTTCGACCGGCAGTGATGTCCAGAGCATCACTGTCGACTGAAGCTTTCAAGTGGTAATGTTTTGCCTCTCCTCCCTCTCCCCTCTCTCTCTCCTCCCTCCGTCTCTCTCCCTCTCAATATCTCTATCTTTCTCCTCTCTGTCCTCCCTCTCTCTCAACTCAATCTCTCCGTCTCTCAATCCCTCTTAATACATGCATACAATAAGACACATTTAATGTAAATAAAAAATAAAGACATATTATTAATACATAGTAATTCATGTCCTTCATTAATACATAGTAATTAATGTCATTCATTATTATGATGTGATTTGTTGATATATAAGTAGCCTAACCCCCTGATAGACATTCTCCTTGTCGCATACTCTCTACTAGAAGGTACATTGTCATCTGAAGGTTTGTGTCGCGTTGACGGCACGATCGGTTCATGAAACTCGTCGTTTGGGTTGCAAACATGTTCCAGGAAAAACCCGGTGATCTGTTATTGAAAGACATGTGTTTATTCAGGTTGTAATGCACCTATGTGTAGTTTGGAGTTTTTGCATTTGAAGTATAGAAAGAATTAGTCCTTCAACATGATTGAGTATTCTACATATAGAGAGCTGATGAAGGAGGAAGATAGCGATAAAGCCGACGAGAGAGGGAGAGAGGTTGTCGAAAGAATGAGATAACCATGAAGAAGTCGATAGATAGAATGCATACATATACAATATTGTAATTGAGTACAATACGACCACATTTAGCAAAAAAGTCACATCTTACATAGCAAAAAGGCACAAATATGCACAAAAGTACTGACAAGTGACATATTGATCTTACAGGTCACATCATCTTACATAGGAAAATAATGATTACAACAAGAACTAGGATTACAACATCTTTATACGTGAAATCCAATTTCTTCTCCTTATTTTCAAAGGTAGCCAATTTTAGCTCAGCATGGATGACTTGACTGTTGTATGGTGCAACAACTTCCTATATGGATTTGTATCCTTTGTAACATGCTCCTTTGAATACATTAACTTCAAAAAAATGAAATACTACAAACCACACTAACACCAAAAAATATGTAAAACAAGTATGAAATAGCATTAGCATTAGATTATGGAGATAATTATATACGACTGGAAGCTCGATTAGGATAGTAAAAAGACGTGCAAGGTGCATGTGTAATAACCATCTCAATCGAGCTCTGCAGTCGTATGTATGGTCTCTAATTTCATCATTTGCAAAAAAAAATAAGTATGAAAACAGTGCAATTTTTAATACAACACGTAACAAGAGTAAAAAAAAATACGACCTCAGTGGCTATAGCAAATGGTCTTATTAGGCACACATAATAGGAAAGGTGAAGGACATTGACCACAGTTTAGACAAATCCTTCTTCTTTCACTATTATGTGAGCCCAATAAGACCAAGGTGCAAGTGTTGTAAATAATAATACGATAGTAAGAAATGATAGCAATTCATAATCAAGAATTTCTGATGACATGTGTACAACAAAAATTGGACAGTAGGTGTATAAAAGTGCTCTCAGAAAATGAATAACAATTGGCCTGAAGACAATCAAGGTCCTGCCCTCTAATTGTTCTATTGAGTACATCAACGACTCGATAATTTACGAAGTTCTCATCTAGTTATTACCATTTGAATACACAAAGACCACAACCATCATCTATTCTTATTATTTTAACACACAAAAGGACTAGCACACAAGCATTTTTTATTATCATTGAACACACAAGCAGCCAGCCATGAATTAGTACGAACTTGAGCTTAAACCCTAGTAATCGGAGGGGAGAAGGTGACGGAGGGGGAGCCGGGAGGCCTACCTAGATGTCAGGGTGGTGGTCCATGGTGACCATGGCGGTGGATGAGGGCGCAGGGCATGGCAGTACGGGCTCCTTGGTGTTAGGGTGCTCATTGAATAGAGGCATCTGGCTCCTTGGCATCGGGGTGGTGGTCCTCGGCGATGGCGGAGGTAGATGAGGGCGCAGTGCATGGCAGCACGAACTCCTCAGTGTTGGGGAGGAGGCGGCGAGCTCCTCGGCATCACAGTGATGGTCCTCAGTGACGACGGCGATGGATGATAGCGCAGTGCACGCCAGCGCGGCTCCTCGGTGTCAGGAGGTGATTCGACAGAGGGGACAGTCTAGGAAAGGGAAAAATTTTATAAGTGTCAAAGGGAGCGGGTGTCGAGCACTTTTATAGGGGAAGACTTTCACTACCAGCTCAAGATGATGACTGGCAATGAAAGTGGATCTTCACTGTCGGCTCAGTAGGACAGCCGGCAATGAAATATATTTTACCGCCAGCCCAATAAGTCCACTAGCAGTAAAACAATTTTTGCTGTCTGTCGAATATGTTCACCAGCAGTAAGACCCCTTTCACTGCAGGTGAGGAGTGCAAAAAATTTTATTTAGCTATGCACGCGCGTAGAGACTCGAACCCATGAACTGCCCCAAGTAAGATCAAACAATTAAACCGCTGCGCTACTCAAGTGTTTTCGGTTGAGTTTGTACTATCTATAATTAATAACATTTTGTTGACCTAAAGTCCTAATACATATTTATTTAAATTTGAACTTCCTATATACCAAAATTAAGTTTTGTACATACCTAAATTTCATGGTTCAATTTTCTAATAAATAAAAAATTAAAATAAATATGTTCATACATAAGTTTCTATATTGGGGCTTGCTATATATCTTAATTTCATCGATAAATATTTTAATTATTAAAAATTAAAAAACATATTTATTTTTAAACATAGGAACTCTAAGATTAGATTTTGAAACCGATATACTCATGCGTCCCTTCCTAAGGATAACCCTAAGTCCCTTTACCATCTCATATATTTATCTCCCAATATTATATTTAGGAGGTGATCGAGTCTCAACTTTCCCATCAAAAGCTCTCCTGTTATTGTGGTATGGGTGATCCTTACGAAGAAATTTACGATGACCTCGGTACATCTTTTTTTGGTTGTTCTTCAGCCACAAGCTCTCTATTTCATCCAAGCAATGCGTATATGCATAGTAGCCTTTCACAGTCTGGCTTGATAGGTTGCCAAGGGCTGGCCAATCCTGGAATATTATGAACAGCATTGCGCGTAGGGTGAAGTTCTCTCATTTGTCCTGCACACTATCGTTCTACAGTACTACAAGATCTTTCATTAATGGTTTTAGGTAGATATCGATATCGTTGCCAATTTGCCTCGACCCTGGTATCAGCACTGGCATCATAATGTACTTTCGCTTCATACACAATCAAGAAGGAAGGTTGTAGATACATAAAGTCATAGACCAAATGTTATGACTACTACTCATATTACCGAATGAATTCATTCCATCTATACTCAACCCAAATCTTATATTCCTCACATCTTCTGCAAAGAGCTCATTGTATTTCCTATCGATGTTTCTCCACTGCGTAGAATCAGTGGGGTGTCTCAACATTCCAAATCCTTGCGCTCCTCGGTGTGCCATCACATCAGTTTGGCATGCCTTTTGTTCGCGAATAAACGCTCCAAATGGGAGATTATAGGAAAATACCACATCCCCTTGACAGGAGGCCTTTTTATTCTTTCCTTCACCATCGATATCATCACGGTCATGCTTGTACCATGATGCATCACAGACGAGACACACTTCCAAGTCTACATGCTCTCCGTGATACAACATGCAATCGTTTGAACATGCATGTATTTTATGCACTTCCAACCCCAATGGGCACACAACCTACTTGGCTTGATACATGTTTTCTAGCAGCACATTTTTCTTTGGAAGCAATTTCTTCAAGAACAGTAACAACTCAGTGAATCTTGTATCAGACCACCCATTGCTTGCCTTCAATTGTAGCAGTGAAAGTACGATATGCAACTTGTTTAGAGTTCTCTACCATACGGTGGAACTTTTGAAACTCTCTTTCACTGGTGAAGTTCTCATCCCTATCACACAACATCTGCTCTAAATCATCGGCGTCAGCATCGACCAACATCTCCTCTAGATCATCATCGACCAATGTATCTCTAACAGGTGGCATATCAGTGTATTTGTCGACCAACATATCGGTGCATAAGTCTTTGTCTTCTCTACCAATGTTTTGCTCTTCTTGTACGATATCAGCTTCACCGTGCTCAGTCCAACAGGTATAGCCAGGCATAAAGTCCCTTGGTATCAAGTGGGAATGTATTTGTTGGGTGGTGAAAAACTACTTCTTGTTCTCGCAACCAATGCATCGACAACATATGTATTGAGACTATGTATTTGACTTATGCATCGCGGCTGCTACTAGGAAACACTCCACATCGTCCTTGTACTCTGCACTCACACAGCTCGCATCGTATATCCATCTTCTGTCCATCTACAATTATATCATTATTTTAAATCTAAATTCATAATATCTAGAAGATTTTGTAATCACCAACAAATAAATTACCTCATCATCTCCTACCGGCAATTGGCTCGGGTTGGAGGAGCCATCTTTTGTAAGCTTTCGCGTCTGCTTTCAATGAGTGTTTGTTGGTACCATCCCTAATATTTTCGTTATTATTCAACCCTTATATAGAATTAATTAAGTAAAAATGAAAAATAAATATGCTCATACATCAAGTTTCTATGTTGGAGCTTGCTAATCAAATAAAATATAAAAAATATAATTGTATCTTGCTACATACCTAAATATCATGGAAAAAATTTCTAATTCATTAAAAATCAAAATAAATATGCTCATACCTAAAGTTTTCATATTGAAGCATGCTAATTAATTAAAATATATAAAAAAATATAATTACAGCTTGATACATACCTAAATATCATGGCTAATTTTTCTAGTTCATTAAAAATCAATCCTAAATATGCTCATACCTAAAGTACCTATATTGGATCTTGCTAATTAATTAAAACATAACAAATATAATTGGAGTTTGCTATATACCATGGCTTTCTAATTCATTGAAAAAGAAAAATAAATATGATCATACATATAGCTAATGTAAATCAATAATAAAGATGATTTACCCCATAAGTTACTAATTGAAGATTCCATATCATAAATAAGGTATATTTGCATCTACATTGTCTTAAAATATCATGGGTCATAGGTTCATTTCTATCATTTCAAAATCTAGAGCAATTTAGCAAATAAAATTCAACTAGAAATAGATTGGAGATGAAGTTACATACCTTAGAACACCTAGGGAACGAGGATTTCTCAAAATTTTGAAGCCACCAAAAACTTAGTGACCAAAACTAGCCACCATCGAGCAAAAACAGATCCTCTCTGTTATGCTCGAGCTTGGTGAAGGAGAGGGCGACTTTCATATAGCCGAGACATCACTACCGGCTCATATAACCAGTGGCTTAAGCCGGCAGTGATGCTGACAATGATGCCCTGTTATCACTACCGGACAATGGATTGAACTGACAGTGATGAGGGAGTTGGGCATCACTGCCGGCTCAAGCCATCGGCGAGTAGTAATAACTCTTATCACTGCCGATTTATAAGCCATGATGACTGATTCTTCCCACGTGGCTTATGAATCGGTAGTGATGCCCCATCACTGATGGCCTATTAGAAGCTGGTAGTGACGGACCAACATAAAAGGCTAGTTCGGCAGTAGTGTTATCTTGTTGTATGTGTTATATATGATATTATTTGTACTGTTATCGACAACGGCCAGATTCTGTACGGGGGGTTATCAGTACCGGCTCATGACCAAAACTTGGCACCGATAGCTTCAGTATCAATGCTAGATTTTTTCATGAGCCGACACTGATAATTCGTAACTATCAATACCAAGTATTCAATGCCGGTTCAAAAACTGCAACTGATGACGTTTTTGAGCCGGTACTAATGATTATTTATGTAGTAGTATGTAACTAAAAGTGTTTTCTTATCCCTGTTTGTTTATTGAACTACAGATAGCTTAATCTTTGAGCGATGAGTAGTTGAATACATCTGAACCCACGACGCTTTTGAATTGGAAATTTGGAGGCCTACCCCATATGAAGGTGTGAGAAGCTAGCATAGTCCACCAAGCAGCTAGCTCTCTAAATCTCGCGTTTATCCAACCAAGTAGTTGACCTGTAAACTAACCAATTAAGAGAACTGTATACGCTAAATTAAAATCCTGTCACCCACTGTCTGGTCGCGTCTCCCTTTCTCTGCATATCAAAAAGAAAAAAAGCAATAACCAGACATCTCTCTGAGTGAGTATAATCGATGCGTACACCTGTACAAGTATGGTAGGTGGATTCCCCTAGCTTCTAGTTGAGTTTTTTTTTTCCTACTACTTGACCTAATGAACCGACGGAATAATTAAGCAAAAGCATCAATCATAATGTACGTACGTACACAGCGCCAACTGTAAAGTGAGAGGAATTAGATCATGGCATGGAAGGCATAACTTGTCGCATCAAGGCGCTTACAAGTGTAGCTGATCGAGTTATGTACTCCCCTGGATAACTTAATCGTAGGCTTGAACACATAAACAAATGGATTTAGTTGAGGAAACCAACACCGTCAATATCTTAATGCTTTTGCCGAAACTTGCTCAATATTTTACTGCTAGCCCACTGGAGGTCATCGTTCTCGTTGCCATGCTTGTGTCCACACCATTTTCAAACCTCCACTCCAATCTTTTGCTCCCTAGCTCTCGTTTTTTCTGGTGTCCTGTATTGCAATTTACTAATAGCTAGTATATTCAAACCATTGAATTAGCTGCATGATCGCACAGATATATAGTTTAATACTAGTTGGTTATCGAAGTCAGAGTAGAGATCAATCAAAGCCGGGCATGCATGAGATCATCCGTGGTTTTGGAGCTAGCTACACAAATCAACAATCACTGCAGGGAGATGCTGCAGGATAATATATGTTTTGATCTCATCTGATCGCACCCACCCACCCAAAACAAAACAACGAAGACGACGATCGACGCGACCTAGCTCAAGCAGGAAATGATAACAATCCAAACATCGCTGTTTGCATTTTGACTTTGCTTGTGTGCCCTCGCGGATTCCCGGTGGTTTGCATGCAATAACTCTCTGCGCGCAGGCTAGCTGCAGCTCGGTCGCGCGCCAACCTTCTGGCCGGGGGCTTTATTAGCATATCACCACTACCGACACAGATCGTCGACGAGCGCAGGCGCAGCTCAGCTAGCACTGTTGTTTAATTGCTGTGCGTACGTGCTCCGGCTGTGCAGGGAGCAGACGAGAAATAAAATACTGTCGCGCATGCATGTATGAGAGGGATCAGTAGCTAGGACCATCAACGGTGGCGACGATGATATGATATGCGTTGCAACAGAGGCCATGGATGGATTCGGCGAAAGGATGGGAACATGGTGGCATGGGACGGGATCGGAGAAGAGGGCGACATGCATGCATGCGGAGAGAGAGAGAGAGAGAGAGAGAGAGAGAGAGAGAGAGAGAGAGAGAGAGAGAGAGAGAGAGAGCTTGATATAATGCAGCGTTACAGCTAGCTTTGCATTGCTGCTTTGCTGCAGGAGGAATGGGAGGACGCAGGGATAAGCTTAAGGGTAAGCCATGCCGGCGCGCGCATGCGTGGGGGGGGGGGGGGGGAGCCGAGGAGGACGAGAGAGGCGATCACGTTCGTTTGACCACTGACCACACGTCCCTTCAAGGTTTCAATCACATCGTGCGGTGCGGCGAAGACTAATGAACCGATCTGGTGGGGAGAGATCACACGATCGTGTATCGAGATGCGCATGGGCTTGATGGCTGCGCGCGTGAATGATCTGCGATCAAATCGCGGCCGGGCCGGGCGAGCTGCTGGTACTCCACGCGCCCGGCGGCACCACCACGTGTCTGACAGCTGTACGGCGGGTGGCGGTTCGCTCTGCCGTTGACCACTACTAAGCCCCTTTGACCGCACGTGACGGTGCTCGATCCACTCGTACGCGCGCGCCATCAGAACCCGCAGTGTCTAGCGTCTCCCCGGCCGTCGGATTGGGAAGCACTACTAATCGACCGTCGTCGACCGGTCCCCTGCAGCAGGAGCCCTGCTTGTTAGGCCACCTTCCGATACTTTGTTTCTTAGATGAAATCTTAGAGAAAAGAAAGTAAAAAATTAGTATTAACAAATAAGCTTTTAATATATAATATTTATATGTTATTTCTTTAGGTCTATTAAAACAAGTAATGGTTACATATAGGATAATCAAAACTATCATTTTAATCATGTGATCAACTCCGTTGCCTTACGAGGAGATGATAAGATGATATGTGAGTAGTGCTTGTGTCGTAGAGAGCTTAAATGATCAAATACGAGGAGAGAGCATAAGTAACTACAATGCTCCAATACGGTGTCTTACATATTGGATGATTCAACCAGCTAGTTTCTTCTATAAGAAACAAGTTTCATCTCTCTTCTCTTTAAATAACTTACCACGTCAGCTTTTTGCTTGCGTGCACAACTAATTATTTCTACTAGGTATGGAGATATGGTCATGTTGCAACGAAAACATAAATATTAGACGCAGTAATATCAATCATAAGCTCAAGGTATGGAGATATGGATGCGTCATCGGAACGACGTCGAAAGCGATACCATAGTTTAATTTCAAATGGGATCCAATAAAAAAGGAGATTATTCGCTAATTTTTTATTTATTCTCATTAGTTAAATGAGTCACATATCAGTAGCCGGTAGCAAGGTAGGAAGGCTGGATGATGTTGATCGATGATAAAGGTGTGTAAATTATTTAAATTTTAAGAGTTTTTATTAGATATGAGGAGAGTAGGAAAAGACTTAACGTGGAAACCAACTCGTATTTTATATAGTATATATTTTAAAGTTTCATATTTGAACTATATCATAAAAAAAATTCAATTGATCCCAAACAGGAGCTCAGAGTGCTGCACTTGGGTAGTATTCCGTAACTAGCTAGGTTGGTGCAGTTTTTTTAGGTGCAGGATCTGTTTTTACCCCTCACCGGCCCGTACGTTGAGTTATAGTATATATCACCGTAGCATCTGTGAATTACTTGGTTGCAATGCAACTGTGCTGGGACGTACGGCTGCAGGTACCACCAACTTAAATTGAAGTTTTTTAGTGTACTTAAATTGAAGTTTTGACAGTCCAAATTAAGAACAACGAAGAGAGGAGAAAAGTTAGCTTACATTTTGTATGCCTTCAACACTCTATATTCAGATTATCACATGGTATTCTAATAGAAAATACTTCATGTGCAACTCTATGCAACTAGGTGTTTTTGACCCTTTAATTCATAAGTAGTACTGTAATAAGTTAGGCAAATATTTTACGTACAACCATTTAAGTATAACTTGAGTATAGTCATGCATTTAAACTCATACATTTATGAGTTTCCATCGGTGATTTCAACCATTGGATTCTGAGTTGTACTTAAGTGTTGGTACTTATAGCAGTGCTCAATAAGTTAACACCAAAATGATTCGAGTCCTTTCACTTTCTGGTAGTAATTGAGTTGTATAAATGTGTCGTGCCTGTATCCTAATTACTAGTAAAATATTATGCGCGCAACCGTTGAACAAAACACATCCAGGTACCCACTTTGAGTCAAAATTTATTACCGCTGTGATTAAAAGGCGGATACGATGTCAATGTCCTAGCTATTTGAAGAAAGAAGAAAGACTGTAAACCCATGGAGAAATAAAAGCGGAAAAGAAAATTAATTCGTTATCATGGACTCAACCACTTTCTTACTCCGATTGTGATGAGCCACAGCTCGTGTCTTCGCCCTGCATGATTTGTCACCATCTGATCATTATTCGCAGTTGCGGCACTAAATTAAACTCTGCTGTGTCTCGAGATCCAGCCAATCAGGACCTAGTCATTCAAATTTGGTTTGCTCTGTGCGTCAGAAGATAATGACTCGTAACCTAAAAAATATTAGTGTCAGGTTGAGCATAAGTGCCAAGATCAGCCATGTTTACCCAGCAAAGCTCGATCACCTGTGCCATGTATAGCACCGGTGCACAACTAACAATACAGCTGATACATTCGAGGTGTCGTTTTGCTTTGGAAACGTGGAAACTCTACATGATTTTTATAGAAAATCGGAGGTAAAATTTTTTGGGGGGATTATTATTCGAACCATTGGAGATGGCCTTGCTGTTAATACATAACAGCATCGTTATCGGGTAATTAATTGATCGGTGCTGCTGACATAAATCATCCAACTGAAATTCCATCTCATTTGAGTGGAGTACAGTAATAATTATGGATGTGCAAGGATCACGGAACACGAAAGGCTCTGAAGCATATTTAAAATATGTACTCACGCCGAGCCCGAGTCGTACGCTCTGACGCGGTACGCCTAACGCCCCTCGTCTGCGTCGCGGGCGCCGTCTGCAGTCTTCACTATCCCGGCGCCGGACGGCCGGTCACCTGATTCGGCCTTCGATCGATCAGACCGTGCCTTGCCGTTCAACTAACGCGACAAACTAGTCCACGGCGTGTTGCTTTGAACGCGGACCTTTTCTTTGGGTTTCCATGCTCTGGTGCTGGTCCTGGCCCGCCACCGCCTGACCTACACGTCCGCTGCCCCGGCCGGCCTTTCAGTGAAACGGTGTAGTTGGTGGGCGTGAGGGGTTGGACCCGGACCGGGGGCAGCAGCACTTGATAGAGGGAGGCACTGGGCAGGGAAAGGGATCGGAGACCTTATCAGCAGCGCCACCCCCATCCCTCGCCGTCCCCCTCCTCTCGCCCTGCCTTTAATTCGGCGCCGCGCACGCCGCACGCTCTTCTGTCTCCTGCTCAGCGCGCGCCGGTGGCTCTGAGCGACCCTCCCCGTGCCTGCCTTATAGTAGCACCTGCCTCGCAGTCGCGCCTCCAGGCCTAGCTCTTCTTCTTCTAGATCCCGCCTAGCTCCTGCGCTTATAAACGCACAGCTAGCATCTCCTTGTTGTCTGTCTCCTCCCGCTTTGAGGTTAATTGCTAGAGCTGCATTCCGCAGTCGCTGAACCTTGATCCGCAGCACAGCGTCGTCGAGGAGAAGCTTGTGCTGGAGGTAAGGAACAAGCAAGAGTTGTCTTTTACCAGCTAGTGCATCTGCATCATCACTAGCTAGCGTGCTGTGTAGATAAGTCGTCTGTGGTTGAAGACGCTGCAAAGATGCATAGAAAAAGCTAGTGAAGAAGATCTCTTATGTTTTGTGTCCTACTAAGCTGCTCGTTTGGTTTTGGTTTCGCGCTTGTGCTGCACTGTGGCATGCAAATTAAGCTGCTTTATAAGGGGCTAATACTTGTTGTGCCCATAACCAGCAGGCAGCTGGTGTAGCCGTGCAGCGGCGGCGGCGAGCCGAAGGAAGCTTCACGCGAGGAGGCGGGCCGATCGACCGAGAAGCTGGCGGCCGGCAAGTGGTGGGAGCGGCCAGATGACACGACCATGGCCGGAATGGATCCCGGCGGAGGAGGCAGCTCGCGATACATCCACCAACTCCTCCGGCCGCAGCAGCCCTCGCCGCTGTCCCCCAACTCGCACGTCAAGATGGAGCACCCCAAGATGTCGCCCGACAAGAGCCCGGTCGGCGAGGCGGAGGGGGGCGGGAGCGGGAGCGGTGCCGGCGGTGACCAGCCGTCCTCGTTAGCCATGGTTCCGGCCGAGGGTGGCAGCGGCGGCGGCGACAGCTCGGGCGGGCCCACGCGGCGGCCGCGCGGGCGCCCGCTGGGGTCCAAGAACAAGCCCAAGCCGCCCATCATAGTGACGCGCGATAGCCCCAACGCGCTGCACTCACACGTCCTCGAGGTCGCGGCCGGCGCGGACATCGTCGACTGCGTGGCCGAGTACGCGCGTCGCCGCGGCCGCGGCGTGTGCGTGCTGAGCGGAGGGGGCGCCGTTGTCAACGTGGCGCTCCGGCAGCCGGGCGCGTCGCCCCCGGGGAGCATGGTGGCCACGTTGCGGGGCCGGTTCGAGATCCTGTCGCTCACTGGCACGGTCCTGCCGCCTCCCGCTCCCCCCGGCGCGAGCGGCCTCACCGTGTTCCTCTCCGGCGGGCAGGGGCAGGTGATCGGCGGGAGCGTGGTGGGCTCGCTGGTCGCCGCGGGGCCCGTCGTGCTGATGGCCGCGTCGTTCGCGAACGCCGTGTACGAGAGGCTGCCGCTGGAAGGGGAGGAAGAGGAGATAGCCGCGGCTGCCGCTGGTGCGGATCCGCAAGATCAACTGGCGCAGTCAGCAGGACACCAAGGGCAGCAGCCGACGGCGTCTCAGTCCTCTGGTGTGACCGGAGGCGATGCCGGCGGTGGCGGCATGTCGCTCTACAACCTCACTGGGAATGTAGCGGGCTACCAGCTCCCCGGAGATAACTTCGGAGGCTGGAGTGGAGGCGGCGGCGGAGTCAGGCCGCCGCCGTTCTGATCCATGCCTTGCCATCCAATACTGAGAGCTGCCGGCTTACGGAGCTAAGACATGCATGCTAGATTGTTCATTGGAGAAACCTTTCATCTGGGTGCGACACACGTATGGATATATAACACAATGCATGCGTTACATATGAGGAGGATTCATTGCAAATCATCGTGTGTTTTAAAAGGTGGTGGTGATTGATCAAGGGACAAAGTAGAAGCTAGAGATGGATTCATGCAAGAGCTAGCTCCTAATAAAACTAAAGGTCAGTGAGATCCGACGTTTTGTGTTTCCAGGATTTTCTCTCTCCCTTTTCATTTGTAATGTGGTATTATATTCTGATTGTATCTTGCTTGTAGAATGGTGTTTCTTATAACCATTTGCTTCTTCTCTACTCTACAATCGCTGTACCTGCGCAATACCAAAACTCCTTCCGATCCATCCATGGTCGCTTTCTCATGTACTCAATATTCACATTCACAAGTGTCTGGTGTGGATAATTTTCGGTCAAATATTGACACCTCCAACCTAGTCAAAGTATCAAGCCTTAATTATCTAGGTGTAGACCAGCTATCTTGAGCATGTGTCTGTAACGCTGTGTTTTTCTCAAGAAAGTCGCCTCTGTCTCAGTCCGTTTAGTTGTTCCTCCTACGAAGAGCAGAGGGTAGTATGAGTACTGTTTTTTGACCTTGGTTTGGCAGGAGAGAGACGCCATGAGCCTTCTGTCCCTCTCTCTATTTGTTTCAACTGCAGTATTTGTTAATGGCTTCTGAAGTCATGTAGAGGCTTCTGACTATGGCTAGGTTACTGGGGTAAGAGCTATAGATGAAAAGAAGTGGCAGTGACTCAGTGATGCCGCCACAGTGCACTACTGTATCATAACCTGCAGTAGGGGACACTGGCCATAATAAGCTAGATGCCAATCCCAGAATTGGCGCTGCAGGATTCTCACCATCTGCGACGTACAATCCCTCCCTCCAAAGTACAAAAATGCACAATTCTGGAAAGGGCCTGCTTGCTTCATCTCCTTAAATGGAAAACGGAGGAGGCAGCTTTCCCTTTTTGCATAATTTGTGGGGAGAAGAGCGAGAACGCCTTCAGCTTTGGAACTTGCTCATAGCTTTGCAACTTTTATCGTTGGAGAGGCCAGTCCACAAAACCAGACCTGGTCCACTCTCTCTCTCTCTCTCTCTCTCTCTCTCTCTCTCTCTCTCTCTCTCTCTCTCTCTCTCTCTCTCTCTCTCTCTCTCTCAACATATCCACTTGTCCAGTGCACTTCAAATGAGGTGTATTGTCCGTTCTTTGGTTAATTTCAAACTTTGCCAATATAGTCCTTCATGAAATTTTGTTACCTTTCTTCTAGTTAATATATTATCAGTAGGATACTTTTTGATAGGTACTACTCGATCGGTGAACAATGAAATCCAAATAAAATAAAACTGGCCTTGAAATTGATTGTGTTTAGATTGAAATGAATGTTAGCTGAATAGGTAAACGCATGATAAAGGCTTAAGCGCTACAGAAAATACTAGAGCTAGCTTGTCACTGTTGGCTGCGGTCATCTAGCTTCATGCGAATCTCGTTTTGACAGTATGCACACAGCAGTTGATAAACTATTTTTGCTTCCATTAGTTTGTAAAGAAGAACATATATAAATTGAACATAAAATATCGTGAAACTTTCGTATCATGTAGTGTTCTTGCTCCCTAAATACAAACTTTAGACGAAGCTTGATCAGTTCCAGCCCTGAACTCGCATTACTATCCAGCTGTGTCGTCTGCAAGAGATTTCTCGCTTCTTCTACAGAAGAAAAAAGAAATATGCAAGTATTAAAAGTCTATTTGTTCCCTCGAATTATTTTTTTTGACAATAACCCCCTGAACAGTTTTCATTTCACTTTACCTCCTCAAACTACCATAGCCGAGTCACTTTACTCTTTAATGGCGTGTTCTTTTTTCTCACCTTATACGAGTTTATTCTAAGTTGAAATTTTGTGCGATGATAAATGGCATCATGCGCTATATTACAAACTAGTTTAAGATTTTTTCATGACTTATTTGCATAATTTCTGAGACGTAATTTTGTTCAAGGGGGTTAAGTAGGCCAACAAAAAATACTTTTTTTCTACAAATAGTATGCTTGTGCATGTATTGATATGTATATTCAAGTTTATAAGTTGATATGCATCTTGTTTGTTCTTTATCATGCCAGTTTGATATACAATTGCTGGAGTGAAAATTCAGAATGTGATATAGCCATGCTTTTAGTGATAGTGTAACGTCCGAATGGGTATCTGCGAAGTGTTTCTATGCTGCCCCCCTTAAATAAGAAAACTAGTTGGAGTACTGTTCCTAAACAAACATGAATGACTAGATCATATTTTTATTTTACCAATGCTTTTCCATTTTTTTTATAAGTATGGATTTAAGGGCGTTGTTTATATATGAGTCCAATTATCGTTCAAAATTTTATAACTGTTCATACTTGACCACGTTTATATTGTGTAATCACAATGTCAATGATCACGCATGTTGTTATTTAATTTGCTTAATGTTTGTTTTGTATGCATGGGACTACTGCTACTAATTTGTAGCAAAAACTTCCAAGGGCATGTTTAGTTTGTCTGAATTTCTCCTTACGTTTGTTAAATCCAACTGCGGTGGAAATTAGTAATCACTGTCAGATTCTTTCAAGACCTTCTGTGGATGAACGATGAGGCTAGCTTGAGTATTTCGACGTTCGTCTCTCCGTTGGAGTTTCTGACTTGCATGCAAAATGATGTTTAGTCCGTAAAGACGGATGACTAATGAAAGTTGAATTTGTTATATACAAAGAGAGTGGGAAATCAAACCAGATATTTTTATTGTCTTCTATAAGATGTATGCAAACTCTCTATATATATCCATACAACATTATTTTAAGAATTGATGCTAGGAGAGTTACATCACTAATGCTATGGAGGTTAAAGATTTGATGGTATAGGGATTATAGATATCCATATAAATAAGGATTTCATAGTACTCCCCCATGGATGTCCATTAATTGTGAATATGTATGACTCGTTAAAAACTTTACCAAGGAAAAACCCAATAGGAAAAAAACTATGGTCAAGAAAAAAAAAGTACACATATTCACTCCCCCTGATGGCAATATTACTTAATGTCTTTGAGTCATCGCTTTTCAACATCATGAGTCAATTTCTTGAATACTGAAGTGGGAAGTGCATTTGTGAATAAGTCTGCTAGATTCTCGCTTGAATGAATTTATTAGACTATAATAACACCATCCTTTTGAAGATCATGGGTGAAAAAAAACTTCAGCGGTATATGTTTCACTCTATCTCCTTTAATATATCCATCTTTTAATTGAGTGATGCAAGCCATATTGTCTTCATGTATGACTGCATGCGCTTCTGCTGTTGAAAGGAAATTGCATTATTTGCGAATATGATATGTCATATTCCTTAACCACACACATTCTTTGCTGGCTTCATGAATTACCAAAATTTCTGCATGGTTAGATGAAGTTGCTACTATAGTTTGCTTCATTGAGCGCCATGAGATAGATGCACCACCACACATAAAAATATAATCAATTTATGATCGATCATTGTGTGGATCAGATAGATACCCTGCATCTGCAAAACCAACTAGTTCTCCCTTGCATATATTAGAAAAATATAAACGTATGTCCTTTGTGCCTTGAAGATAATGAAGTATATGTTTCACACCATTCCAATATCGTCATGTAGGACAAGAGTATCTTGCTAACAAATTAACAGTGAATGCAATATCAGATCGTGTATGAGTAGAAAGATACATGAGTGCTCCTATGACACTTAAGACTAAGAATTTCACCATCACTTTTTGGTGGGCAAAAAGGATATTTGGTTACATAAATGATCTGACAACCATTGGGGCACTTAAGGGATGTGCTTTATCCATGTAAAATTGTTTCAATATTTTGTCTGTATAACTTGTTTGAGGCAATAGAATTCCATCCTTCAGGGAGTTTCATGTATATGTCACTATCAAGTGATCCATATAAGTATGTTGCAATAATATTCATTAGACGCAAGTCAAGATTCTCTTTTTTGCCAGACTAATAAGATATCTAAAAGTTATTGCATCCATCATGGGAGAGTATGTTTCTTCATAATCTATGCCATGTCTTTGGGAGAATCCTTGGGCAACTAATCGTGCCTTATATCTTGCAATTTTTCCCTTCTCATTCCATTTTTGCATAAACACCCATTTATAACCAACAGGTTTGACACCATTAGGTGTATAGATTACAGGTCCACAAACTTCTCTTTTTATGAGGAATTCAATTGTGCTTGAATTGCGTTATTCCATTTTGGCCAATCTTTTCGTTCTTTGCATTCCTCGACTGATCGAGGTTCTTGATCCCCATTTTCATCCATAATTTCTAGCGCTAGGTTATATACAAATGCATCATCAATGATGACTTTATCATGGTTCCAAATTTTTTCAGATATGACATAGTTTAATGAGATCTCATTTTCTAAAGAATCAGGTACATTTATTTCCTCTGTAGCATTATTATTTGCCATGTCTACTATCTCTTCAAGAGATTTTTCTTGAATTATAGTTATTTCCTTGACCTGGCCATCTTGATTCTCTGCTCCTCTTCTTTTTTTTTTTTTGAGGATTTTTGTCTTTGAAACACAATGATCTATCGCGTTTTATAGTAGGTTTTGATTCATTAGCGGTGGACGATTGCCCGTCTTGGATATTAATTTTTTCAGGAGCATTACCAACTGGAATATGTGACTTTGTCACTCTTTTCAAATATGTGAAAATGTCTGGCAAATTATTTGCTAAACTTTGTAAATGAATTATGCTTTAAACTTCTTGCTCACAAAGTGAGAAAGTGATAATTCATTCCAACTTATTTCTTTATTCAGCTGCTTGTTGTCTCCCCCTGACATTCAAAAATTTGATTCATTGAAATGGTAATCAACAAATCTTGCGGTAAATACATCTCCCGTTAATGATTCAAGATACTTTATTATAGATGAGGACTCGTACCCAACATATATCCCCAACCTTATTGTGTTTCGATGGAGCAATTGGAACATATACCGCACATCCAAAAGTTCTTAGATGGAAAATATCTGGCTTATTGCCATAAAACAATTGTAACAGGGAGTAAGTATGATAAGTTATTGGCCTAATGCGACTTAATGCTGCTGCAGGCAAAATAACATAACCCCAAGCATGTGTTGGGAGTTTTGACTTCATAAGTAGAAATCTTACTATTAATTGGAGCCGTTTGATAAGTGATTCTGCAAGACCATTTTATGCATGAACATGTGCTACAGGATGTTTAACACTTATTCCAATCGACATGCAGCAATTGTAAAAAAAAATTGATGTAAATTTACCGGCATTATCCAATCGTATAGTTTTGATAGGATAATCCAGAAATTATGCTCGTAGCTTGATTATTTGAGCCAACAGTCGCGCAAATGCCAGATTGCGAGTGGATAACGAGGAGACATGTGACCATCTAGTTGATGCATCAATTAAAACCATGAAGTATCAAAATGGTCCGACTTGGTAGATGAATAGGTCCACATATATCTGCTTGTATGTGCTCTAGAAAAGCAAGGGATTCGTGTTCAACTTTAGCCGCTGATAGACGCACAATCAGTTTTCTTTGAGAGAATATGATACATAAGAAGCTATTAGATTGAAGACTCCTCTGGTTCTTCAACATATGCCCACATGAATTATTAATAATTTTTTGCATCATTACTGATCTAGAATGGCCTAACCAGTCGTGCCAAATAATAAAGTTGTCATGGTTGGTGAACTTTTGTTCTACCACCATATATGATTCACTCTTATTGAGATTTATGTAGTATAAACCAGAAGGCAATCTTGATAATTTTTCTAACACATACTTTTTTCCCAGTGACATCTTTGTAATGTTGAGGTACTCCAAATCATCCTCACACATTGTCTCAATGTGATATCCAGTTTGTCAGATATCTTTAAAGCTCAATAGATTTCTTTGAGACTTAGGGGAATATAGTGCTTTATGTATGTGTACCTTTGTCACACAAGGTAATATAATTATGGCTCTTCTAGAGCCCTATATCAATTTATCACTTCCAAATATAGTATGAATAGTTGTATCTTATGTCACAAGATAAGATAAGTATACTTTACTCTTTAATATGGTAAAGTGTTGCTCCCCTGTCCATAAGACATATATCTTCTTCATATACAGGCTCTTGAGCCAACAGCTCGTCCATTCACTTCAAAAGAAAATGTACTAATAAATACTAATATGTTAAAATGGATTTATAAGTAGTGAAACAATATGGCCATGAATGCTAAATACAAACATAATAGAAATTATTCATTCATAAATAAGTTGCAGCATGATTTATTCTTAACATTCTTACATCATATTTATTCATGCATGAGAAATAAGTAACAACTAGATGATCTATTTTTGTGTGAAGAAATCAACAACATCTAAGTGAGTTGCATCACCGTGGCCGTGTTCTCCATAATTGTTGCACCAATAAAATCATCTTTGAAAATATCATTATCACCGTAGCTTGCAAAGTTTATCTCTATCTTTTTCTTTTTCTTCTCAAATGATTATTGATATAGATTGACAAGATATTTTGGTGTACACCAGTTACGTGCCTAATGAGCTCTTCCTCCACAATGGTGGCATGCATTTTCAATTATTTCACCTTTGTCTTTATCTCCCTTTTCTTTCCTTTTATGAGGATTGACTGGGTTCTTGAATTGAACACAATAATTTCCTCTACCACGACCACGCCCAAATCCATAACCACGACCACGTCCATGTCCGCGACCTCGTCCACATCCTCTATTTTTATTATCATATTATCGGTGTATTGAGTAAAGGGGTACCCTAGCAAAATAAGCCACGCGAGGGATATAACAGCCAGAGACGTATATTTTCTAAAACTGGTCGGTCGCACGACCAGGGTATGGTTCCCACAACTAGTACAAGACATACGCGATCAGTCTCCATGCGCCATCACATAAACCCACGACCGGCCTCACTGGTCGCAGGATCAGATCTGACACAACTTGTCCAATCGCATTTATTGACATTCACTCAAGTGTTTTCCTTCCCCAACCACCAACTCTAGTGGACGAAGTCATGGACGGTGCAGAGGGGCATTGTCCCGTCTCTTAGCATTAAATGCTATGGAGTGGGACTTTCGTAGGTCAATGTGGCACCGCACGATGGACAGGACATTATCAGCAGGCTGATCAAGCAAGTGGTTGGGGACGGTCCTCCGTAATGATAGCTTGGGTCAGATATTAGGATGAGTAAGGTCTTCTATTTAGATCCACATGTAATTTCTCCTCCTCTCTACTACATAAAAGGATAAGGACCCCGTTTGTAGAAAAAGGGCAGATCAAGTTTGGCAGCCAGCTAGAACTACCTATGTAACCAATTGAGATCCTCCAAAATACAACACACATGATGTAGGGCTATTATCCTCCGGGAGGCCTGAAACTGTATAACACCATGTGTCCTGGAGTCCATCGTACACGCACACATTGATTCTTGAAATGCCATTCATGCCGCTGTCCAGCATACCCCAAAATCATTGTTAGGGACTAACCCTCAACATTTGGCGCGCCAAGTAAGGGGGCGTGTTTTCATCATTTCATCTAGTTTGAAAAGCTTGATCAGGTTACCCATGGCCGGATCCACAGCAACCGCTGAGTCCTGTTTCGAGGACCTTGGCCGTCACGAGGTATTCGTCATGGGGTACTACCCAGATGAACCCAATGTGTTCCAGGCATAGGACACCAAGACGGAGTCTGGGAGCTCCAAGAACCAACACGAGGTCTGCATGGTGGACCATGCAACAGGGGGTGTTGGAGGCCCTCACGTCCCAAGCGCCGATGGTGAACCCATGGATATACACCCGAAGGGAAACCAGTCCGATGCCGGACATGTAGGTGCTTCGAGACAGCCCCTGCATGCCTAGTACCGTCCCGAGGAGCCCCTGCACAGGGCACAGTCTTCGGTGGCATCATCTCCTAGGTCATCGCGCCACCCAAGCGTTGGAGGCTCTCCTCCTCGTGACTTATCACTACTCTGCGCCCAACGTCTCGACTACGAGACCATGACGCCAGTGTAGAACCTACAGACCCTACGAGTGCTCCTTAGCCACCCACCGGTACTTATATCGAAGGTCTCGCTTGTGGCACCGTGGTTGTGTGATCTCACCCTCCTAGCCGAGACTGCCCGACGCCAGACCGCGTCAACATGCATCGTGCCCTTCGTAAGCTGGTGAGGGTAACGGTTGCCAAGAGTCACGGCAGGGCCCACAATGGAATAAGTCTCGTGCTCCCTCAACCACATGGGGTACTCATGGACCACCGCCACGTTGGGACAGCCAACCTTCCAACCTGCATGACTCTCTGCGCCAACGTGACCTTCGTGCTGTGATCCAGAGCCAGGTGGCCACTAAAGAGCAGGAGGACTGGGCTAGGTGGGAGCAGGAAGGGGGCAAGCAGACCTAACGCATGCCTTCCCCTGTAGGGAAGCATCGGATGGCTCCACCCTATCGCTGGGACCCCAAGATCACTATCTCTCCCCCCGGGCATATGCCACCGCCCAACAACGAGTGGATCCCTGTTACAGGATAGGGTGCAACGCCCTATTCGCCTGGTTACGGGAGGTGCACTGCCCAGACAAGTTCCGACCGGCCCTAGCCAAGAAGTATGACGGCTCAACCAATCTGGAGGAGTTTATGCAAATCCACACCACCATGGTGCAGGCAGCAGGAGGCTATGGGAAGGTCATAGCCAACTACTTCCCTACCATCTTGACTGGTTCCAACCGGTCTTGGCTTATCAACCTCCCTCATGGGTCCGTTCACTCCTGGGACCTTTGCGACCAGTTCGTTGCTAACTTCCAGAAGACCTACGCCTGACCAGGGGTCAAGGACGACCTGTATCAAGTCTGGCAGCGACAAGAAGAGTCATTCCGAGACTTCATAAGGCGTTTTACCAAATATCGAAACACCATTCCAAGGATCACGGGAGAGTCTGTGATCATAGCGTTCAAACGGAGGGTCAAAGACCAAAAAATGGTCGAGAAGCTGGCCTCCAGGATAATCCGAAGCACAACCGAGAACTCTTCGAGCTCGTGGACAAGTGCACGCAGGCCGCTGAGGCCCGAGAGCGACAGATCGACACCAGGCCGCAACCTACTTCCGACCAGCCCGCCTCTTCTAAAGGGGTTGGCCGAAAGGACAAGAAGAGCAAGCGCAAGGCTGGACCTCCCGAGGTCTTGGCGATCAAGAAAAATGCCTAACACGCCGGCACTTCGAGAAGAAAGAAGGGAAAAAAAGGTCGGGGCTACTGCCCGATCCACCGTACAAACGCCCACGACCTGACCAAGTGCAAGATTGTTCGAGACATCATCGACCAGGAGCTCGGGGAGCGCAAGCACAAGCACGGCAAGGACAATGAGGACGGGGCCACCCTCGACCAGTCGGCACTCGGATACCAGCAGGCCGATCACATGGTGCATCACATCTTCGGAGGCATCACAACATATTCCTCTAACAGGGAATACAAGTCGGTGGTCCGAGATGTGTGGGCGACCGCATCGGACCAGAGCCCGTACCTGAAGTGGTTAGAGGTCCTGGTCACTTTTAATCAGGCTAACCATCCCATGTGCGTCAGACGCCCTGGTCGCTATCCCATCGTGGTCGAACCCACAGTGCAGAACATCCGGCTGGGCTGAGTACTCATTGATAGGGGGAGCTCGATTAACCTCCTCTTTGCAGATATGCTAGACGCCCTGCAGATTCTGAGAAGCTCGTTGACGTCGTCTCCACCCTTCTTCGGGATCACCCCGGGCTCCTCGACTAAGCCTCTAGGGCAAATCAAGCTGCCTGTTACCTTTGGCTCGCCGGACAACTTCAGAACCGAAAGGGTCCTGTTCAATGTGGCCGACTTTGGGACCGCGTATAACCCGAACCTCGGACGACCAGTGATGGCCCGGTTCATAGCCGTTGCCCACTACGCTACCAAGCGATCAAAATCCCTGAGCCAATAGGGGCCATCACCATTATTTGCAATGCCAAAATGGCCTTGCACAGCGACAAGAGGAGAGTCGACATGGTCGAGCTGACTCCCGAATCGCAACCTGTGACTGCTGAACCTAGCGTGTGATCGGCAAAGGTCCATGTCGTTGCCAGCCTAGACGATCGGCTCAAGGCGGTGAGCTTGGACGACACCGACCAGACAAAGTCGGTCTAGATAGGGGCCGCACTGGACCCCCAAAAGGGACTCATGCTCATCACCTTCCTCCAGGTGAACACATACGTCTTTTCATGGAGTCCGTCTGATATGTCCGGAGTCCTCAGGGATGTGATCGAGCACAAGTTGTCTGTGCGACTAGATGCACGACCAGTAAAGCAAAATGCATGTCAATTCGTAGCCAACCGAAGGAAGCACTTCATCAGGGGATAGACAAGCTCCTGAAAGTAGGCTTCATCTGAGAGATACAGTACCCAGAATGGAAATCTAATCCAATCATGGTCTGGAAGCACAATGGCAAGTGGAGAATGTGTGTCGACTTCACCGACCTTAACAAGGTGTGCCCAAAGGACCTTTTTCCTCTTCCTCAAATCGACTAGCTAGTTGACTCAACGGCTGGTAGCAATCTGTTATGTTTCTTAGATGCTCGATCGGGGTACCATCAGATTATTATGTTTAGGGAACATGAGGAAAAGACGGCTTCTGTTACACCCTTTTGGGTCTTTTGCTCTGTAAAAATGCCTTTTGGCTTAAAAAGCACCGGCACCACTTACCAACAGTGTATTTAACTCATTCTCTGACCACAACTCGGAAGAAACATTGAGGCATACATGGACAATATGGTCATCAAAAGTAGGACCAAGATAGACCTGATCGCATACCTTCAAGAAACGTTCGACAATCTCCGGAAGTACCGCATGAAGCTGAACCCGGAGAAGTGTACGTTCGGGGTTCCGTTAGGGAAGTTGCTTAGATTCCTCGTGTCTCATCGAGGGATAAAGGCGAACCCTAACAAGATCAAGGCCATCCACCAGATGAGATCCCCAACCAAGTTAAAACAGGTTCAGAAACTAACAGGATGCATTGCTGCTCTGAGCAGGTTCATCTCAAGGCTAGGGAAGAAGGGGTTGCCGCTCGTCAAACTCCTAAAGAAAAATGACCACTTCCAGTGGATGCCAGAGGCAGAGGCAGCATTCCAAGAGCTTAAAAGGTAGCTCTCATATGCTCTCGTACTGACCGCGCCTCGACTTGATGATGAGTTTTTGCTCTATGTTACCTCAACACCACAGGACGCGAGCGCAGTCCTGGTTGTCGAGTGGGAAGGTCTCCAGCGACCAGTGTATTACATCAATGAGGTCTTACACGACATGAAGGCTCAATATCCATAGGCTCAGAAACTACTATACACGATCCTAATGGCCTATCGCAAGCTCAGACACTACTTTCCGGCTCACAGAATCAAGGTGATTTCCTCATTTCCAATTAGGGAAATTCTCCATAATAGAGATGCGATAGGAAGAACAGCAAAGTGGACAGTAGAGCTCAGGAGATTCGATCTCCAGTTCATCCCCCGAACATCTATCAAGTCCCAGGCACTGGCCGATTTTATAGCCGAGTGGTTGTCCTTCTTGCCCGAGCATGTGCAGTGACCAGAGGTAGATGAACACTGGACCATGCACTTTGACGGATCATTCACACTAAAGGGATCCGGGGCTATAGTGGTTCTAACCTCACTTACCGGTGACATCCTCAGGTACATAGTTCAATTACATTTTCAGCCACTAATAACATTGTTGAATATGAGGGCCTCTTGTCCGAAATGTAAGCAGCCTTCACATGTGGGATTAAATGACTATTAGCGATAAAGGACTCGCTACTAGTCGTGAACCAGGTGCAAAAAGAGTTTTAGTGCTTTGACTTGATAATGGTTGTATACCTTGCCGAAGTGAGAAGACTAGAGCGACGCTTCGTCGGCTTTGAGGTCAAGCACGTCCCTGACAAGGACAACTTCCTAGCCGATTAGCTAGTCCATCTAGCTTCTTCTCGTGAATATGTCCCGGTTGGAGTCTTTGAAGAAAAACTCTCACGACCATCTACCGTAGTCTCGAGCCAATGTGAAGGGGATGCTCTGGTCAAAAACAGAGCACCCGAGGCAACACCTTTGGAGGCAACGCATTTTTCAGTATTGTCGACCTTAGGTGGCCATCCTATAGTTGCCCTGCTCGATTCGGGTACGACCTAGATGGATCAGATCTTGGACTACCTTTAAAATGGAGCAGTCCCTGATGATGATGCATCAGTAGAAAAGGTCTCGCAAACAAGCTCACAGATACTCCCTGGTAGAGGTACGCCTCTACCGCCGAGGGAGCAATGACCTTTTACTGAAATGCATCATTCAGGAAGAGGGGAGCACAGTGCTCTCTGATATCCATGGAGGCATATGTGGTAGCCACATTTTATACCGCACCCTGGTCAGAAAAGCGTTCTGGCAAGGATTCTATTGACCCACTGCCCTTCAGGATGCCTGCGAGCTAGTGAAACGGTGTGAGTCGTGTCAGTACCACGACAGAAATATCAACCTACTAGCCTAGGCACTGCAAATCATACCACTCTCTGGGCCTTTTGCTGTCTGGGGGCTCGATATCGTGAGACCATTTCCTGAAGCCCTAGACGGTTTTGAGTTCCTGTTTGTGGCAATCGATTAATTCATTAAGTGGATCGAGGCTAAGCCCGTCAGGAGGATCACTGCTACAGCCGTGATTAAGTTCATACAAGGGCTGGTAGTGCGGTTTGGTAGTCCAAACCGCATAATCATGAGCAACAAAACTCAGTTCGTCAGTAGTGCTTTCTGAGACAACTGTGAAGAGATCATGACCATGGTTTACTATGCGTCTTTGTCTCACCCCAAAGAAATGGACATGTCGAAAAGGCGAATGGGATGATACTGCAAGGGATTGAAACTAGGGTCCACGACTGACTTAAAAGCTATTTGAGACGTTGGGTAGATGAACTCCCTATAGTACTCTGGTCGTTGTGAACGACCCCTAGTCAGTCACAGCCGAAACCCCTTTTTTCCTAGTTTTTGGCGCCGAAGCAATGGTCCCCTCTGAAATTGCCTTTCAGTCGCCCCGAGTCACCAATTACTCGGATAACACCCAGGTGGCATGACAGGAGGATGACATAAACCTGATCGAAGAGTTCCGCGATCATGCTCTAATTCAAGGCTCCTATTATCAGTAGAGCCTCAGACGCTACCACGACCGAAAAGTGCGGAAGCGAACATTGGTCGTAGGTGACCTTGTCCTTAGGCAAATCCAAAATAAGGTTGGTCGGAATAAACTCTCCCCTAAATGGGAGGGACCCTACAAAGTGATCGCCATAACCCGACCTAGCATGGTCAAGCTAGCCATAGAGGATAGTCATGAATTACATAACTCCTAGAACATCGTCATGTTGTGCAGGTTCTATGTGTAGGGTCGCTCGAAGACGGGCTTATTTTTCTATTTTGTAGGACCTTCCAAACGAGCGTGGAATACAGCTTTTAAGTTCTTAAATTCAAAAGAAAAAAAACCCAGACTCTCTATTTTGCAGGACTTCACAACCAAGCCACGGGCTCCTGACATATTGATTCTCCGGCCACAGCACGCGACCACGCTCGACGGCCACTACAGAACTTACTGACCAAGATGCCAAATGACCAGGAGGCCAGAGACAACGACCACAAGGACACAAGTCCTCGTAAGGGCCAAGCGCTACTCGCCCCCGATGGACTTGTCGTAGCCGTGTCTTGATCCGAGCCATGTCTTGTTCCGCGCACCAAGAACCTAACTAGCGTCCGAAATAGAACAAGAACAGGCGTCCAACCCTCACGCTTTTTCATTCATGGAAAGGTTAGGTTCCAGGCCAACTAGTTGCATCCGATCAAACTAACTATTCTATTACATGCCTGCCCTATTCTCCCTGGCTCAAACGGCTAGCGCAAAGTTGACAAAAAGGTTCTCCTGAATTGCCCTTGAATGAGTCAAGGAACCTCTTATACTCCTACTTGGAGCGGCAGCTCACCACTCCGGGGATCGAACGACGACCGGCATAAGGTCTAGGAAAGGTGGCCGACGCAAAGACCCTGCTAGGGCTGCTAACCGGCATTGGCGCACCCTGTAGACCTCCCTTCTACTTCATCTCTGACTCTTCCTGTTCATCGATCTCCTTCTCCAGAAGTTCCCAATCGACCCCCTCCTCACCATTGAAGATATCGATGACCTCAGCAGAGGGATCCTCCTAGGCGGGAGATCGAGACAGACCGAAAGGGGGCGACCTTCTTTGGAAGGGCATGAGCTCGATGGTCACCGGCTTCAACCTCACAAGCATACCTGCGGAAACTGCTGCCTCCGAAAGCACCACAGTGAGCGAATCTGGAGCCAGAGCTGACTCTGCCCCCACCGAGCGTCCAAGATCATCGACCTCTCCAGTGATGAAGGAGGGGAGTACGCCATGGCCTTAGGGCCTGCAAACACCATGGAGCAGAAAGCAGGACGAGATGGAGGCAAATGGACTCTATGCACTAATGGCTTGAGGGTGAGAAGGAAGGTGAGGGGTGGGTTCAAAAGGTCATCAAGCACTCCTCTTTTTAAACCACTGCGACACCCCAACCAACACGGCCTTCAAACCACTCAAAACCCGAGGGGGCATACAGAAGGAACCAAGAGTCCTTCAGGTCCAGTGGCAATCAATATCTCTCTCTGACACTGTCGGAGGATTAACTCCAGTCGCAGGGATCCCGAGAGACCCCTTTTTAGAGATTCAGCCGGGGGGATGATCCTGAATACGTTCGTCGGAGAAATAAATGGGAATGAATGCAACGGTCGGTGGTGGGGGCGTTGACCTAGCGCAAGAAGAAATAAATGCACCAGAATTTAGACAGGTTCGGGCCGCACGGGGGCGTAATACCTTACTCCTGTATGGATACTATAACTGTCCTCAGGAAGTCCCTCAAGGATGTTGCTAGTTACAAGAATGTTGGTCTATCTAAGAGCTTGAGGCTCCTTGTTCTTCGACTGGGACTGGGCTCAGCCTTCCTCACAGTGTTCTCTTGCGTTGTGTTCTTGTCTATCCGTTACCTCTAACCGTCTTCTTCAGCTATGCTCTTTTTTCTTTTGTGCCGCCGGCTGCTTTAAGTACCCGCCGGCTGCGACATGCCCCGAACGGAAGGAGGGGGCACGAGTTTCGAGACGCCATAAATGAAAAGGGTGTCATCATTTCCTCTGGGCGAAGTGACCGGGGGTGGAAAATGCGTCGCACGCCCGGTCATCCGTCACAATAAATGCCCTGTCAACGGGCGCCGTGGAGAGGGCCCACCGGGCAGCCGCAGAGCAGCCCGGCGTGCCCGCCCTGTCTTGTTCCTCTGCCACAGCAGCGCGGCAGACAGAATGCCTTGGTCCTTACGACGTTATCCCGAGACAGGCCGGATGGCACGGGACGGGACCCGTGCAATTAATAACCCCACGCCTCTCGCCAAAACATGGCAGGAACTGACGCTGAGCGCGGCGGGAGCAGTTGGAGGTGACAGGCCACGCACGCTCATTAAATGCGGCCTCAGGCCTTTGATTGGTTGACACCTCTTCGGTGGGCCCCTCGGGGGGCCTTTCTGGGTCGTCGGGGTACCGAGTGCTCGGGGGTACTGTTCTCCTCCCCGAGCACTCTCTCCTGAGAATGCCTTTCCTTGTCCTCGGGGTACCGAGTGCTCGGGGGTACTGTTCATCTCCCCGATCACTCTCTCCCGAGAGTGCCTTTCCTTGCCCTCGGGGATCCGAGTGCTCGGGGGTACTGTTCACCTCCCCGAGCACTCTCTCCCGAGCACTCTTGTACGGATCCTCGGGGAACCGAGTGCTCGGGGGCTGCCGCACGCAGCCCCGAGCATTCTCTCCCGAGCACTTAGCTCTCCGGATCGTCGGGGGACTAGGGTGCTCGGGGGTGACCGTACACCTCCCCGAGCACTTTCTTTCCGGTACTTGTATTCTGTAGATCATCGGGGAACTGGGGTACTCGGGAGCCACCGACTGTGGCCCCAAGCGCCTTCTCCCGTGACTTGATCTTTTCTCATCCTACAGGAGAGACCCCGTGGGATGGCGCCATGTGGCGGATGGCTGGCCTGGCCTCGGGATTCGGGGACCCCCGGTTCCTGATACACCGATAGACACCCTCTTTTTTTCCTCTTGGGACATTTAAACCTCTCCACGTGACACGAAGTTTAGAGTTGCACTCTGAGGACTGACGGCGTCAATGACCACTCCCTAGGCAGACTACGTCTGCATGGGGCCCAATTAGTGTGACTAGGCCAAGCTACGGTCACAAAGGAGCTCGAGACTACTATCGGTGTATTGAGTAAAGGGGTACCCTAACAAAATGGGTCATGTGAGGGATATAACAGCCAGAGACATATATTTCCTAAAATTGCTCGGTCGCATGATCAGTGTATGCTTCCCATGACCAATACAAGGCATACGCGACCAGTCTCCCTGCACCATCACATAAACCCGCGACAGACCTTACTGGTCGCAGGGTCGGATCTGACACAACTTGTCCAATCGCATTTATTGACATCCACCCAAGTGTTTTCCTTCCCCAAGCGGCCTCCAGTGGATGAAGTCATTGATGGCACAAAGAGGCATTGTCTCGTCTTGTAGCATTAAATGCTACAGAGTGGGAATTTTGTAGGTCGACGCGGCGTCGCACGACGGATGGGACGTTGTCAGTAGGCCAATCAAGCAAGTGGTCAAGGATGATCCTCCGTAATGATGGCAGAGTCTTCTGTTTGGACCCACATGTAATTTCTCTTCCTCCCTACTATATAAAGGGATGAGGACCCCGTTTGTAGAAAAAGGGCAGATCAAGTCTGGCAACCAACTAGAACTACCTCTGTAACCAATTGAGATCCTCCACAACACAACACAGAGGACGTAGGGCCATTATCCTCTGGGAGACAAACATGTATAACTCTCTGTGTCCCGGAGTCCATCGTACGTGCACACATCAATTCTTGAAACACCGTTCATGCACTCGCTATCCAACATACCCTAAAATCATTGTCAGGAACTAACCCTCGACACATATCTAGTTGCATTTGCTTCTAGGAGTGGACTTGAACCACTTGGACATGACTCGTGATTTTTCATCAAAAGCTCATTATTTTGTTCAGCCACTAGTAAACAAGAAATACATTTGTACATATAGATAATACATATGTACAGACGGTTTGCAACCTTGGTGCGAGACTTTTTTTGAACCGTTTGTGAAAAAGAGTCTATACAAATTAAATTTGTGCAGACAGATTTGATCCATCTGTACAAAATATTTATACAGATGGCTCGTAAATAAAGTTGTCAGCCCATCGCGGCTCCAAACTTCGAGCCGTCTGTGAACTAGGAATAGTACAGATTGCTCATAGTTTAGAACCGTTTGTACTAGCACAAAAATACCAAAAACTAAAATTGTGCCCTGCCGCGGGGAGCTGCAGGTTCAGCGCCCATCGCGACTGCTTGTTGCGCTTCTTTCGCATTAACAATCGCATGCTTAATAGTAAGAAGTAAGAACATATCAAGTAGCATAGAGAAGACAGTAAATTTTGTAGCAGTACTGTAGCAACCGCGTCGGGTACTGTAGCAGTACTGTATCAGCACTGTTCACAGAGGCCGACAGGCAGGTCCAGAGAGAGAAAAAAAGGAGTAGAAGATAGGAAATGGGGTAGCTGCTGGAGATGAAAAAATAAGGAACGCTGTAATAGTGATAGAGGATGTTGTAATAGTGTTTTTGAGGATGAAAATTTGAGGTAGCTGCTGGAGATGGTCTAAGATTTCTCTTTAGAAAATCCTACTCTCAGCACATAGCCAAAACCCAAGCTACTCAACATTGAACACTCATGGTTTTCACATGAGCAATAGAAGCAACCGATCCCTGATGTACATGTATGAACGTCGATTGTTACTAACTCAAAATCATATATTCATATGTAAAATAATACCTGATCCAGCGGCAGTAATAGCCTGACGATACTTCTTGTCCTGCACGTCCCCAGCAGCGAAGACCCCCTTCACACTGGTGTGCGAGGAGCATGGCTTGGTTGCCATGTATCCATCAGGATCTAGTTCGAGCTGCCCTCCAAGGAACTTGGTCGCCGGCTCGTGCCCGATGGCGAAGAAGAGGTCGGCCACCTGAAGATCCGAGACATCACCAGTCACCAGGTTCTTGACCTTGACGCCAGCTAATGGGCCGCCGCCCGCGGGGCCGTAGGCCTCGACGACCTCAGAATCCCGTACGACCTGGATTTTGGGGTTGTCGAGCGCCCTGGCCTGCATGATGGGCTTGTTCCGGAAGATGGGGGCGGCGCCGTCTGGTTCCAGTATGCGTCGGACCCGGGGAAGTGGAGGCGGCGGGCAACGGCGCCTGTAGCGACGACGATGGCGTCGGCGACGACGGGGGTGGAGTCGGAGGCGTGTCTCTCCAGTGGAGAGGTGTCGCCCATGCCCCGACGGTCGAGACCATTGACAGCACACGCGCCATCTGCGACCCCTCTGCCGTGGTGGAACTGACTCCTCTAACGTTGTTCCTTAATGTTAGAAACAGGAGCTCTGATATATAATTTATGAAACGCTGCAAAAAATACTGTTTATCAAAAATACTATGTGAGCAAAGATTGATTTCCTTTTTGTTACAGATGAGAAACACAGACACACGCATAGGAACATGCTGTGCTGCCGTGCCGACTATTTTGCTAATGGAGCAAAGATTGATTTCCTTTTTGTTCGCAGCGATGGTTCAGATACAGCGTATTGTCCAAATGGACCAGAATAAAGAGACCCCTGGCCAGCGGGCCTACTACAGGACAAGCTTGTACATATATACACTTAAAATTTTATATAAATTTTTTTCTATATGTCAACTATATAAAATATAAGTTAGTTTTTATATTATATACGTTTCTATGATATATTTACATCTCCATACTATAAGTTTATGCTTTATATTATCGTGTTTAATATTTATATTTTTGTTATAACGTATGGACATTTAGCCAGTGTTACGTTCTGTAGGTGTGCCTAGTGACCGCGATTCACAATGGCTCAAGCCCATATCATCACGACATGACTGGCATTGACGCGGCTATAACTCACTACCCGCTGCTCACGTAGCCATGCATAGCGGCCTAGACGTCTTTTAGGCATGAGTGATGACTACGTATGTGAGTGTGTCAATTCCTAATAGGCTGAGATCATGTGTATGACTATGTGACGACTACGTTACTAAGATGCAGGACTGTGGTGGCATAGGCGCGATTGAGGCGGGGTCACGGTAATAGGGCGGGGTGTGTGCGCAGGCTCAAGCCTCGAAGGCAGTGGCGGTGGCGACGCAGGCTCGAGCTAGACATGGCATAGTGGCGGTATGGGCATGAGCGAGACAGGACACATGCGGCTGTGTATACCGAAAAGAGCACCACGGGTATATGCATTTAAATTAAAAATGCTAGGTCCGCCACTGCCGCTGGTCCATTGGTAGATTTCCCCTAGCTAATCCACTATAGAGTTGAGCAATGGGCTTTTCTATTACCGGTGGGTCTGAAGCCCTGAACTCATGGCCCAACCGATGCGCGTCTCCTTTTTATCAGGAGTGGACTAGTTTGCATATTTACCATGCGTTTAGCACCACTTACTGTGGAATATATGATACACTCTCATCTACCGTTTTCTGGAATGATACAATGGCACCTAATGAGCCATGCAAAATCGCGAACGAGAATGATGATGTACTTGGTGACTGATAGAGAGTAGTAGCTAAGACCAATGACAAACCAGCATTATCCACAACGCTCGCTACTAATCATTTTATTATTCAAGAAAACCGATAAGAAAATAGAGTACTAACAGGTATGACGCAAAGCTCTGTTAGGCCAGACTTGTTATTTGTTTCTGGAATTGGTGGGAAACCGCCCCATTGGTTCGGCGCAAAAAAAAAAAAGAAACTTCGTCAAACTCACGTACTCTCGTCGTCACTTGCTTTCAGCAAAAGAAAAATGCACATCGGACAAGAGGAAATTAATAAAGGGATAATTATAAAGAAACTATTATTTTTGATGTTATTACAAGTTTATCATTAAAAAATTACAAAAATACTATTAAAACTGTATTCGAATGACATCATTGAAAAAATAAATAAAAAACAAGAAGGTATTTGTAAATGCCCCCATTAATAAATGGCACCGGCGTGGATCGTATCTCCTTTACACGCCTTTGAGCCAGACCTGTTTGATATATTCATCGATTATTCCTGTCCGTACTTTTTTTCTCAAATCAAACCCGTTAGATCTGAACGGTGGTTCGCTAAAATAACACTTTCAAGAAGGTCTACTCGTACAAGATATTTTTTTTCTTAACACGTACGCCAAATGGAAAATGTGGTACCGTGCACCAAGGAACATGTAAAAAAATTCAACATATGCACAGGGGGATTCAAGATATGCAACTCGAATTCCACACGCCGTGTTACAGCCGTGTGGACGTGTATGTATCAGTAATTCTAGTTCACATATGTAGGCTCAATTTGTGAACACACACAACACATCATTTTGTCACTTTTTTTGTTCTTGTTCCAATCCAAAACGGAGCCTCAAGGTCTGCTACCTCCTGGCGCTAACGCTGCCGTAGTCCTCGACCGGCACGGAGTTGCGCTTGATGAACTCGAGGCAGTCGGCGATGGCCTGCGCGTAGAACGAGTTGGACCGCATGAACGACGCCGTCCTCGGCGGCGCCTTGTTTCCTGCCGCCGCGTCCTTCTTCCCCGCGACGAGAACTCTTCTGCTGCCGCTCCGTGCGCATCTGCTGCTGCTGCTGCCGGCGCCGCTGCCTCTGCTGGTCGACAGCCTCCTCACGAGCAGGCCCACGTACCGGCCGACGAGGCCCAGGAACGTGAGCATCTCGGCCCGCAGCCGCCGCACGGAGAACCGGTTCCTCGGGCACAGCCGGAACCCCCTCGTCCCCCGCCGCCACCGCCGGCTGGCTATCCTCACGTAGCTTTCCTGCCAATGCAAAGAACTCATCCTTGCCAAGTTTCGCTGCCTCGCCTCACTCGCACTACGCGCATGCAGCAGATGCGTTCGTGTGTATGGCACGCGGCAACGTACGTGTCCCTGGCTTGTGTGAGCTGTGCGTGCGGCCGATTGGTGTGGTGCTGGTGGTCAAGTGGCCGGGGCGAGTGGGTGGGTATATATAGAGAGCGCTCGGGGCCAAGGGGCAAGGGAACAAGGCAGGAAGGTAGGTTTGAATCGGGCCTTTACTGAAAATGACGGGGCATCCCGGGACATGACAGGATTAGCTTAAGGGACTAACGCGATGGGTGCCGGGGCGACGGCACGACGGACAAGCAAAAGCCGGGGACAGTGACCTGGCCCTGTAAAATGTGAAACGGGCTCGTGCACTGCCACTCTGCCAATGTGCCCCGTCGCCTCCTTCCGCGTAATTGGTTGGGTGATCGACCGAACAGTGGGCACTAGTAGATAGTAGACAGTAGAAGACATGTATGCGTGAAACCTGCTCTAGTTGCTTGTACGTGCCGGCAAGCACTCGACGTATCACGTACCAGCATCACGTAGTGAATAGTTTTGCAATTTGTTCGTTCACGTAGTCAAGGAGTACTGGATTGGTAAAGTACAAATACTGAATGGGTAACTATAATGTGCTAGCAGCGATTTGGCAGGAGTTTGTTCAATTTGGCTGACCAGTTAAGCACAATTAACAAGTACCAAGCATGGTGGATTTGTCATGAATTTGCTGGGCATACGGTATATGAGGACGTGCTTTTGTGCTGAGAAACAGGAGTGCGCTTGTTTGTACCTGCCGTGCAGCACCCTGTTGCAGACAATTTTTTATTTTCGGGAACAATTGCAGACAATTTGATTCCCATGCCTCCCGGTTGAACTGGATAAAATAGAACGAGGAGTTCGTATCTGATGAAGTGATGTGTACGGATACGCGACATCCAGCTGGTTGTCTTTGTCCATACTAGTGAACCAAATATTTCTGGTGTGATCGACGCTGCTCCTGCATGCCCTCGACCTCATAAATTCTGCTCAACGAATTTTTTTTTTTTTTTTTTAGGATACGGAAGATAGCTGCTCAACGAATTTGACACCAAACAACGCCACGTCTGCTACACGAGATCGCCCTAATTGGCATTTGACAGCCGTTCTAGAATTTAATTTCCAAGCACGTTGCAAATCCCACGCTAAATCAGCATCAATCAAACTGACAATCTGGAGGCCACAAGAGCGCCACACTGACCACTGCCACGGGCGCCCACCGCCCGCACCAGCGTGGCCGCTCGCGTGGTCAGAGCTGTCCGATGGGTGGGGCGGGGTTAGGTGCGGCGAGGCGGCAACACATGGCGCCCGGCGCGGGAGCGTGACCCACACACGCACGCAGGCGAGCGCCAGGAATTTCTTAGCCCGAGACAACTACGACACGCGCGGGATTTCTCCCTCGGGGTCGCGCTGCTTCCCAGGCGCTACGCCGGAATCTCGCGGCTCGGCACGACCACGCGTGCCCCGGTGGCCGCTCACCTACGACTGCGCGCACGCACACGCCTTCTCGGAGACAGAAAGGAGAGAAACGAAGCGACGTGTTGGCGCCACATTTGCCGTTCGTTCGGGTGGGTTGTTGCCTTGCTGGGTTAGACTTAGACGATTCTTAATGATAAACGAAGGACCACGTGTTTCTCCGGGCATGGGGTGTGATTAACAAAGACGGGTGGTTTAGGAATTTGGTTCAACAGTTGACTGATTTGTTTTGGGATATCTGTGAGCGGCTGGTAGTTTGTTAATCACTCGAAGCTAACAATAGTTGGCTAAACGGACAAACGGTGAAATTTTTATGTATTGAAATATGAGAAGCTACGGCAACCATGCACAACAACGTGCTGCAGTAAGGAAAAAAAAAACGTGCTGCAGCAGGCACAGTGGCCATCTGCAGCGCTGAGCCGCGACGTGTCAGACTTGGACCATTCATACGGCGCTCGATGCTAGGAAGTAGGAAGGTCATGACTTCATGGTTCCAGCCGAAATGCCAAATGCCGAATACACTAGTAGCCCTTGGAGCCCAGAATGACTGAATTAACCAGTTGCACAATGCGATTGGGCAGATCCGCATATTAAGAGCCCACACATACTCCACGAGACCACAGCGAATAAACGAAAGACCGAAAAAATTCTGACCATATCGTCGGATTCTTTACCACCCCGAGTCCAGCAACATTTTTGGCCCATGACAGTAGCGACAGGGCAACAGTTCCACTGCGAGTCCTTTGAACGTTGCCCTGGCCAGTTAGTCAAACGCACAATAAACTGAGGGCCCAAAAATCATTTTAGGCTATAGAAGCCCAAACTCTCGAATAAGGCCTATTGCACTGCAGAGTTGGGCCGGAAGGCGGAGTCAGTGCTTGCTGTGCGAGTTCAACCTGCATCACCGACGGCACAACGGACTTGTTCGTTCCGCACGGCGTTAGCTTGGGGTTGCGGCTTCAGGGGTTTGTTACAGCTCTTTCTGATTTATGATTTGTTTGATAGAGTTTTTTTATTTAAATTTTTCGTGGAGATTGATTCTCTGATAAACGTGATTCTATGACTGAAAGTGATTATGTAGAATAAACTATACGGAGAAAATGATTCTGTGCGGAAAGTGAATCAGTGAAAACTGTTTTTTTCAGCTACTCAGTTTCTAGTTCATTTCAGATAATCACTTCCACGGATTTCACTTAGAAAGCTAAAAGCTGAAAACTGCTATTTGGTAGAGTTCCTCCTGATTCCAGCCAGGAAGCTGCTCTGGAAGCTCTGCCCAACAGACCTTAAATTCTCTGTGAAAAATGATTATCTGTGGAAGTGATTCTGTAGCTGAAAGTGATTCTCTAGAATAAACTATACAGAGAAAGTGATTCTGTGCGAGAAGTGAATCAAGGGAAGCTGTTTTTAGCTCTCCAGTTTCTAGTTTATTTCAGAGGATCACTCTCACAGATTACACTCAGAAAGCTAAAAGCTAAAAGCTGTTGTTTGACAGATCTCCCTCTGATTCCAGCCGAAAAACTGCTCTGAGAGCTCTATCAAACAGACCCTCAGTTCACGAATCCACCGACCGAGTGCGCCACAGCGGTTGTCTCGTCTCCTCCAACCACGGCGACAGCGGAAGACGAGGTTTAGGTTTGGATTCTCTCTTCTTTCAGTATATCACAGGGAAGCAGGCGAGCCCGGTAGTGGCGGCGAGACGACAGGGATCATCGGAGCTAGATGAGAAGAAGAAACAGAGGTGGTCAGGAATATTATAAGTCGCATTAGGGCTTCGTTAATCTGGCTATACCAGCTTTTTGGAGTCGAAGACTTGTTCTAAATGTTGTGGTCATTCATATCTGTGTTGAGATGACTTGGTTATATTTCTGGATGTTGAGAATTATAAAGTGGTGGTGTAATATGGATGAATCAATTTTGTTCTATGAATCAACTGCGATGTATCGATAACTACTGATTTATTATCTCTTACTGAACAGCACGGGCTGTATATGCATGGACCGAATTTTGGTGACGGTTAACACACTCAAGAAATGTATTCTCTGAGCGAATGCTGGAAACAATTTTTGGTGACGGCCAAATCGTCATGAAAATTAATTCCTAACGGCTAACATGTGGTTGTCAAAAAATAAACATAACGGAGACTGACGGCATTCCGTCCAACTATTGGTGTGGTCTGACTTGGTTGCCTGTCACAAAATGTGCACTGATGGGTGTTAAGGGACCGGCCACATTTGGTGACGGTTGTGCTGTCACTAAATTATTCCTTTTTGGTGACGTGTTTTTGTCACCAAAGAGTTTCGTGATGGCCTCAGGCATCTGGTGACTGGGCGGGACAGTCACCAAAAGTCTATTTAGTGGTAGTGTTAGGACTCTAATCCCTCGTCGATCATTATCTAGTTAAATCCACTAATTGATCTAATCCATACAAGTTGTTCCAACTCGTTAAATATGCAACCCATTAAACATACATAAACAATAACTTTTCGAACCATAAGTCAATAGTTGTTCCTATCAAGACATATTAACTCTTGACTATATAAAGATCATATTAGTTGAACATTAGTATACACATTACAGATTTCACTGATGCTTTTGCCTCACGACATCAATCAAGATTAAGGCAAGATATGTGCTATCATCATGATAGCTCAACCATTCACTTGATCGTAGAGTGGATTACTCAATTCATGATTAAATCTTTAATCATATTAGTATAGTCGTGCACTTTTAAAATCAACTACATCGAAGGACCCAAAAATATATCTCCTGTTATTGAGAAGACTAAATTTTATTTTAATTTCTCACACCCTACAACATGTTTCCAAGTATACATGAAAACTACCTTAAGTGTGCTACTCTATATTATGGGGATCATGATGATCTCAGGTTTAAGAACATGTAATTATACCATTCGAGAGTGCAACTCATGGCACATCGCATAATAATCTAGCAGTGTCTCGAGGTGAGTCAACCTAACATAATATTCTCTAACATGTGTTAACATTATTTATTTGATATCTCTATATCTATGATCCATAAAATATAATCATCACTCAATACATATGCCGATCTATTAATCATTATTATGATATTAGATCAAAGATCATTTAGAGTAATATCATAATATAGACAAAAGAGTTTTACAAACAAGTCATAGACTTGAGAACCAAGCCTAGTTAATAGAGGTGGTTGTATTATTACCCACCAAGGATCAAACCCCATATTTACTCCTTGTGTGTCTCACTAAATTAGAATTTTGTTTCAATAATAGGCGACATATCCGTCGACAGCGACTTCGTCAAACTTCATGCTCCGCATTTCCGGTCTTAAGTAGGCACTGTGTGAGTGCATGTGTGTGGTGGTGTCAGTATGTGTGCATCTACGAGTTGTATTGGTATTTAAATAAAGTCATATACTTGTTTATTAATGTAAATGATGATATTTTATTAAAAATAGAATAGCATATTATTTAAAAGTACATAAATATAAATATGATACAATCATCTCTATGATTGTCTTTAGGGTATATCACCGATAAAAAGGTTGCTAGAGGCAAGGAAGAAAGGGAGGTGGATGTAGAGACTCGCTAGAGGGGCTCATCGGTGTTGGAGGCGGTGGAGGGGCGGCGAGGATAGCCTAGAGAGGGCTGTCAAAAAAGTTTGAAGTTGGCGAACTACTCGAGTTCAACTCGTTCTAAACTTGATTTGATCTCAAAACGAGCCAAACTCAAGCCTGGGTTAAGTCTCGATAAGACTCGAGTTAATGAGTATTGTAATTTTTATTTGAGTTTGTCACTCTACCAAATCTATATAGTCTTAACTTTTCTTATATATCTCTAATTCTCAAAGAAACGTAGCAAGGACCGTATAAGAGGGATCATCTTTAAGCCTACCTAGGTGACTATCGGAGGATTAACTCCAGTCGCAGGGATCCCGAGAGACCCCTTTTTAGAGATTCGGCCGGGGGATGATCCTGAATACGTTCGTCGGAGAAATAAATGGGAATGAATACAACGGCCGGTGGTGGGGGTGTTGACCTAATACAAGAAGAAGTAAATGCACCGGAATTTAGACAGGTTCGGGCCGCACGGGGGTGTAATACCCTACTCCTATATGGATACTATAACTGTCCTGAGGAAGTCCCTCAAGAATGTTACTGGTTACAAGAATCTTGATCTATCTAAGAGCCTGGAGCTCCTTGTTTTTCGGCTGGGACTGGGCTCAGCCTTCCTTACAGTGTTTCTCTTGCGCTGTGTTCTTGTCTATTCGTTGCCTCTTAACCGTCTTCTTCAGCTATCCCCTCTCTTGTTCTCCGTCATTGCTTCTATGCCGCCGGCTGCTTTAAGTACCCGCTGGCAGCAACGTGCCCCGAAAGGAAGGGGGGCACGAGTTCCGAGACACCATAAATGGAAAGGGCGTCATCATTTCCTCTAGGCGAAGTGACCGGGGTGGAAAATACGTCGCACGCCTGGTCATCCGTCACAATAAATGCCCTGGCAACGGGCGCCTTGGAGAGGGCCCACCGGGCAGCCGCAGAGCAGCTCGGCGTGCCCGTCCTGTCTTGTTCCCCTGCCACAGCAGCGCGGCAGACGGAACGCCTTGATCCTTACGACGTTATCTGAGACAGGCCGGATGGCACGGGACGGGACCCGTGCAATTAATAACCCCACGTCTCTCTGCCAGAACGTGGCAGGAACTGACGCTGAACGCGGCGGGAGCAGTTGGAGGTGACAGGCCATGCACGCTCATTAAATACGGCCTCGGGCCTTTGACTGGTTGACACCTCATCGGTGGGCCCCTCGGGAGCCTTTCTGGGTCGTCGGGGTACCGAGTGCTCAGGGATACTGTTCACCTCCCCGAGCACTCTCTCCCGAGAATGCCTTTCCTTGTCCTCGGGGGATCGGGTGCTCGGGGGTACTGTTCACCTCCCCGAGCACTCTCTCCCGAGAACGCCCTTTTTTGCCCTCGGGGAACCGAGTGCTCGGGGGTATTGTTCACCTCCCCGAGCACTCTCTCCCGGGCACACTTGCACGAACCCTCGGGGAACCGAGTGCTCGGGGACTGCTGCATGCAGCCCCGAGTACTCTCTCCCGGAATTTAGCTCTCCTGGTCGTCGGGGGACTAGGGTGCTCGGGGGTGACCGTACACCTTCCCGAGCACTTTCTTCCCGGTACTTAGATTTTGTGGATCATCGGGGAACTGAGCTACTCGGGGGCCACTGACTGTGGCCCCGAGCGCCTTCTCCCGGGACTTGATCTTTTCTCATCTTGCAGGAGAGACCCCGCGGGATGGCGCCATGTGGAGGACGGCTGGCCTGACCTCGGGATTCGGGGACTCTCGGTTCCTGATACACCGACAGTGACCATGCCACAATAACAAACTAAGACAATAAGACCTACTTGAGGTTTAATTTCTTCCATTATTGAGCTTAGACGAGTCAAACTCAAGCCTACTCGAGGTTGACTCGAGTCCATCCCTAAGTTTAGCCATCATTGTAGGCTTGCTCGAAGTCCACTCAATATTTTATCGAGCTCGAACAAAACATGGTAAGCTTGCTCGAGCTCAGCTCCTTGATAGCCCTAGCCTAGAGGGTGGGCGCGGGGCTATAGGCGGCGTGCAAACCCAGGCTAACGAGCCTAGGAAGCGAAGTATAACATCTCTGGAGAGGTGGCGTGGCATGCACACTCAGCATGTAGATTAGAAGGACTCCAAAGTCCTGAAGAGACCAGACAGGAATGCATAAGAACAAGGACTATGAGAAGGATCTTCCAATAAAACGCAAGGCTAATCTTGTCCCTTGATGACAATCTTCCAACAGGCAACAAGAGTATAATGTCATCAGGATGTAGCAGCGATCCCTTTTGCACCACGGCATGACTGATGACCTAAACTTTTTATTTTTATTCAAGTTGAATTAAAAAGGGAATATCACATGAAACGAAAAAATGCATATAAATGAAGCATTACAAAGAAACTTACTTTTTCACCAGTTAACCTAGTGTTTGAATTTTTTTTATAAAATAGTACATCACATGAGAAGAATATTAGTAAATTTTTCTAGATTTTTGGGAATTTATTTGAGTATTAAAAATTTCTACAATTTATAAAAGTAGGCCTATTTAGAGAATTTTAATTAAATATTGACTCAGGCTTTTTTTTATCAAACTAATTAAAACGAGTTTATAGTGAACTCTAGTTTGCTCATAAAAATATTTAGAATTTTTATACTACTTTTGTAATCCCAAATAAAATCAAAAATTAAATAAAAATATAAACAGACAGTACAAATTACAACACGGCTTTCTTCTTTACGACCCATCGCTTTCTTCTAGCTTTCTTCCTTAGGACCCATCGCTGCCACCCTTATTCAGCACTTTTGCACCTCAAATACCAAAAACAAACTGTAAGATGTCATATTCGGTGTCAAAAATTGTCAAGTCCACTATTTTTCGATGCCTCACGTATCAAAATCAGATTTTTGGTAAATAAGATACCGAATATACATATTAAATTTATAAATACATCAATATATTATTTATTTTGACAAATATGATGATATATATTATCTATTTTTAGATTTTTGCCTAGGTTACCGAACGTCAATCCAGTATCAATTCATATAAATATGGATTCATTGTGTAGTACGAGAGTGGCGCTTATCTAAACTCTGCGTTTGAGGTTGGTCTCCAACATCTACTGTCGCTTTGCGGATTGATTACTTCAGCCTTTTGGACGCATTTAACTACAAATTGACATAAGCTTCTATAAAATCTGCATAGGCTTTCTATTGGTTATTGGACCCAACTGCTCGATCATTTGTTGCGTCTCTTATAAAACATTAGGTGACGTACGGTGCAAATTGGCTATTTGCTATTTTGATAGGAGTCGACGATGGCTACCTTTTCTATTAACTGAGACATTAGGTAACCACCCGCTAAAATGTATTTGGGCCATCTAAGATATGAATACCGACTTTTCACGGTACAATCGTGACACAACTTGCTTACGCTTGCAGCTCTTACATCAAAGTGGCGTCAACGTTTCCCCGGTGACTTTGAATGTTGAATGCAGAAGCTTGTCCATTTCTCTTGTATATTCCACTTCACTATATCTAGTCCTAAATATAAGTTTATTTAGATTTATTCTAAGTTTAAAAAAATAGCTTTGACCATCAATAACTCTAAAAAATCATATAGATCGGTAGTATAAAGTTGATGTTACTAGATTTATTATGAAAAATACTTTCATAATATATAACTCTTTCTATTTAAAATAATATATTTTATAAATATTATTAGTTAAAATGTTCTATTGAAGGTCGTGTCAATGTCCTAATTAATGGACTTTCATTTAGAATCAGAGGAAGTATTCTTTAAGTAAGTTTACTTGTTGGCCTCAACTCTTGTCAGCTAAAACGGATAAGCATCCTATCACAATCCCCAAATGTACATTTTCATATTTGCTCCTCACAGGCCCACTCTGTTGTATCAACAGGAACATCCATTACATGTGCTATGTTGTTTTTCTCTTGTACTTAGCTTGTCACACGCCCCATCAGCCAATCTAAAGGAGCATTCTGGTGACAAGTATTTGCACAACTACACATTTCAATTCGTTTACATTTATCTCTCTAAAGAAAAGGCAAAAAGAAAATCATGTGCATCTTCCATGTTTTGCTATCTTAAACTTCCCCGGTTAATTTGTTTCAGAAAACACCTTTCTCGAAAAATAACCGTCTGTTATTATTGATGTGATTTTGCTTGCAATAAAATGACTTTGTGGTGACGAGGTTGCTGAAAATTTTACTTCAATTATTAGATGCCAAAAGTACTATATGACTGAAACACTTGCTCAACTAGGAGTCTACTGAGCTACTTGTCATGTAAGTATCTCATCGTTACAGAAACTACTTAATTAATTTTTCTACTTGCTCAAGTGATTCTCCTAGTTAATAAGTTCATAGCAAAATTTCCAGGAAACTTAAGTTGGACTCATGGTGAAGCTTTTCATCAATTGGTCTCATCCAGCACTAAGCAAAATCAGCTGAACCTACCTGAATATATAGAATGTTGCTTATTAGAATATTAGGTTAAAAATGCAGATATATAGTATTGTCTTCACAAGGGAAGATGCTTGTTATTCTAGTAAGAAAAATTGAAGCTGCAAGCTGGGGTGTGTCGTGCGAAATTCAGTTCCTACTACAAGTTGATATTGGGTGCATGACAGCAAATGATATAAGCATACAATGGTAGCTGATCATTTTATTAGCAGTCATCTGCTAAAATATGACTACTCAGCATAAGTTTGTAAGAGACAACTAGTGATGTGTTCACAAGGAAAGCTGTTTTATTTTATTTTAAAAAAGAGAGATTGAATGTGCATGCTTTGTTCATTTTACTTAGGTTATTCAATAGGCAGTCCATCTTTTAGTATTGTGAGATGTCACATTCAAAACACACATTGTTGCTGCTGTATCTGAACAATTATCGTTCATTCTTCTTGATGTAAAGCTATACAATCCTCCTGCGTACTCTTAGACCAAGATGTTAATGATTGCGTTGAATGGTAAATCCAGTCACCTATTCTGGGAAGTCCGTAGACATGTTTCCTGATATTATATTAACCAAACGGTGTTGCCTCAAAAGGGAGGGGGGGGGGGGGGATATGTCTGACAAGCAAACTGTTCTTGCCTGCTAAATAGGACTACACCAGTTCTTGATGCAATCAATCTTCCTGATAAACTTGAGGGGCTTGTTTGTTGGTATTCGATGGTTGCTCAAGTAGACTAATTTAAACCAACTTGCACAAGTCTGAGTTGGCGCTGAATTGTTATGATACAGTTGATAGGCTATTAAATTGCTCTTTTGCTATCCTGCAGGAAAAACAAAGTAATTTCAGACTGAACCAAACGGTACTAGAGAACTAGAAGCATCCGCAAATTCTGATGCTCCCATGTTGAGACCGGTCTAAGATCAGACCAATATTTTTACCGTATATTAAATCAGATATCAATTTTAATATATAAAGACTTCACAAATAACAGCATAATACAATATTATTAACTTAACGAAAAAATCATTCTTATATAGAGGACTTCCGAATGTCAAAAAGCAAATAAACACTACAGCTAGCGTAATCTTCTCATCCACAACTCCTATAGGCAGTTGATCTATAGCATCATCTTAGATTTCTCCATCCTCAGAGTCATCTTCAGAAACTTTTCCAACTGAACAGTATGGTTATAACAAGTATGAGTGCGTCTTGTACTTTGTAAGTTATGGTAAAATAATGATACGAAGACAATCATAATAATATAGTCTACATGGGCTTATTTGCATAAAATTAGAATTTAGTAAAAATATTTAAATAAAGCGAAAGTAAATACTCTCAAAAGTTGACCCTTTTGGCCTCAACCGAAATTAACCACCTCAGGTATGGTTTCCACAACCATAAATGACCCACCATTCCATGGTTATCCAAAAATATTGTATTCTAATCATGTACGACATTCCTCGTCACTCATGACCGCGAGCACAGTTGATATATTTGTTTTACATTGGGTAGATGTTGCACATTATACCGAAAGACATGATCATCCATTACGCCCGTATCGGCCAACACTTAAACACTTTTAAGGTGTGCGGCTAGGATTCTCAGTTTCTCCCAACAAGTGTCTACCTGCTAAAGTTTTACTGTCGCGTGACACAAATATCGTCAACAACGAAAATCTCCTCTTGCGCCTTACGGTTCCAAGAAAATATCATCAATTCCCCGTTCCACCACCTGGTCTACACTATGTTGGAAGAGACTAATTAATTGGTCAGACTTGTCCCATATCAAGCTTGTGGTTATTTTGTAAAGCTCGATCTGACCGCACCATGAACCAGTTCTTAATTGAATTGAGCAAGACTACTATCCACCTTCCCTTGCCATTCAACCCAACCTCTAAAAGGATAATGATGTCGCATAGAGGGTGGTGAATAGATGTTTTTGAAAACTTTGCCCCCTTTTTCAATAGTTGGCCTAAACTTACAATGGAAATAAACTAACGGATTTTTCATAAGTTAAAAACCTAAATATTTTAAGCTCAATTAGTCCATAATCACCCTAAACAAATGCGAAAGTTTCAACCTTAGGGTGACAAAGATTATTCAAATCTAGCAAGATATGCAATAAACTCTAATCGGAAGGTCCAAGCCTACTGATCGGATGTTCTGATACTATTTATTGGATGTTCTGATACTATTTATCTGATGTTTCGATACTATTCATTGGTTATCGGATGTTGGTACTGTTCATCAGATGTTCCGAATTGTTCATCGTATGTTACAACTCACTCTAGACCTATAAGCATTAAACACTATCTAATCTTGTGCTTAATTTTCTTGGATAATCACTTTAAGCACTTTGGTGGCTTGGATGTCTTCTCAAGTGTGTATGAGCTTACTCTAGACTCCAACAGTATGCCACACCATCAAATGACAGAGTGAAGGGGTATTTATAGCTTCAAACCCGCCAACTAGCCATTTACTCAATGGCTAAAAAAAGTTGTTAACACCGGATGATCCGGTAAGAACAGTAGTACTAACACCCGATCATCCGGTGAGTACAAACTCAAAAATTAGCCGTTGAAACTTCACTCACTGCCTCTATGAACACCGGGCATTCTGATGTGACTTCAAATCCATCATCAGACCTTGCAATAGTTATCGTGAGCCAGACCGTGCCACTTCTTCTCTGTGTAAAATGCTCTGGTGCATTGATCTTCAGAGCACCGGACCTTCCGGTGGGTTGTTCTTTATTCTTTAACATTTGCAGTCGCCTCTACAAGAAATATTTCGGTGCTATAATCCGATGAGCATAAACCAAGCACTGGACCTTTTGATGGGTTGATCTTTAGTCTTTGCACTTGCATTCTTCTCTACAAGAAATACTCTGGTGCTATCCAATGCAGATCACTGGACTATCTGGTAAGATCCTCAACCTTCTCACCTTTGTTAGAAATACTCCAGTGAGTTCAACACACAGAGCACTAGACTTTCTGGTGAGGCTAACAGTCTCTGAACACAAAGCTCCGGTGAGTGCAAACTTTTCTGCACCGGACTATCCGGTGAGGTCAATTCTCTTTGGACTTCTCCAATTCAATTAAACTTTGTACCGGCTACGGTGACTTCTTAATGTATTGCATCCATAAGACCTACTAACATATATTTTTAAAAAACATTTTAGTCCCAAGGACTAGGTTATCATTAATCATCAAAATCACAATCATGGTCTAATAGGGTCATTTTCTCTACACTCTCGAACTCACGCATGATCAACGTCGAGTGCTCAAACATATACAACTAATGCGACACATGTAAGCAATCTAAGCTCCACATACCTCATACAACTGACACTTAGAAAAAATAGCAACAACTTTTGACCCCCGATGTCTAATTTTGGTGATCTCGGACTATACAGAAAGCTTATTTAAGGATCTACACACCCTTACTGAATTTATGATCTCAACCACATTAGATCAAAATTAGGAACACTCTGAAAACCAATTCGGACACTTCCACCCATTGTACAAAGCCTAATCCACCAAGATTAAACTAGGTATCACATGGAGCGTGCCAAACACCACTAAGGCTTATCCACAACTACTTTTTGTCACTAAGACCAACAACAACAAAGGGTTAAATCTAAAACACCTTTTAGATACCCCGAACTCATAAAATGAACTCTCAACACAAATCCATCCCGCACTAAGCACATGATTTAAGCATTCGACACAATGATCGAGCAAGGCTTTCAGTAGTCCCTCTTAATAGTACGGCTATCAATCCTATAACCCGATCTCCCACCAAACTTCTTGAGACCGGCAAAACTAGAAAACATATTCTAGTTATACCTTTGCCTTGATCAATCCCATTGGACTTGACGAACACGTCATCCAAGCCCCGACGCTTCTCATAGCTCCTCAAGGCTCGTCATCAACTCCTCTTCTCTTGTTAGTGATGATCATTCTCACTTTCATCTTGATCTTCACTTGATCTTTGGAAGCTTAATGTCTCTTGATAGCTTCTCACGCACCAAGCATAAGGGACTTCACTTTTTTACGTCATCTTTATTTGGTTCACAACCAAGGTATAAACTGCAAGCATCAAGCATATAAGTTATCCACTAAGCTTGTCTTGATCTTGCTCTTCTAACTTGTTATATTGAATATCTCAATTCAACTCATGCCTTATTATGGAACCTACTCCTAAATCACTCTCAAGCACAAACCACATGGGTTAGTCAATAAAACCTAATTGACAATTTTATACCTTAAGTCACTTAATCTTCACAAGTAACTTGGCCTTCGCACTTATCGTCAATCTTCTTGAGCTTCTCTTTCATCTCATGAGGATCACCTAGAGCTTAATAATATCGATGCATTTCTTTGATCTCATGACATTCTTCAACGAATCCATGTTTTATCACTTATGCATCTCCTATAGAACAACCTACTAACAATTCTCAATATAATTGTTAGTTCATAGGTATTATCATCACTTATCCGAGCATCACCTAGAGTTTGATGCATCTCTCTTGATCGCATGACATTCCACAATTTGATGCATCTCTCTTGATCGCATGACATTCCACAATGAATCCATACTCAATCCTCAATGCATCACGTATGGAACAACCTACTAATAATTCTCAACACAATTGTTAATCCATAGGTATTATCATGAATTACCAAAACCACACTTAAGGACTAGGTAAACATTCAACCTCTTGCTCAATTCCCTAATCCATGTTGCTAAAAACACAATTTTATCTAGTTGTGTAAAATCATTATCAAGTTATTAAACCAAGTATTTTCCCAAGCATGGCTAAGAAGTACTACCCTTGATCCCACCAAACCGAGGCGATAGGTAGATATGAGAAAACTAAAGTACATCCTAACTTAGGTTTCCCATCGACAACTATAGCATGCAACATTATAAAATGAAAATATTTAGAAACTTAGGATCAAAATGCACAACTTGCCTTCACCTTAGTGCTCAGCAGGGTCTTCGAACTCTTGGTCATGAAACATGCAAATTCTTCCTCCAGGATGTCAACATCTAATTGCAAAACAAAACAAGGCAAATAAACACCAACAACAAGAAAAGAACCAAAAACATTCAAAACAACTCGATTTATTATTTTTATGATTTTTGGTGATTATTGGCGAAAGAAACAATTAGATCGGAGTTGCGTCAGTTGAGATATAGTTTTGGAAGGGTGAAATAAAGGCGAAGAAATTTTCCTAGGTTTTTCTAGAGGCTTCTGGTATTTTCTAGTAATTTTTTAGATTTTTTGGCAATTTTAGGAATTAAAAAGGATTTTTAGGAATTAAAGAAACATTAAAATATATTATTCATATTTATATTACTAAAGAAAAAACCCCTTTTCATAATTATTTACAATTGTTCCTCAATTAAAAACATTAAAGAAACGTTACTTAAACATTAAATAATTATTATAGTTTTTTAAATCATTTTCATAATTAAAACATTTATTTTTAGTAAAATAAAGTATATTTAATGAATTAAAAGAATGAAAAATAGTTTATTTTATTTATTTTACCTAGGAAATAATTTAAAAACCTTTTTTCTAATTTATTAAAGAATTTTTAGAAATTTTCTAATTAAAGAAACCCAATTTTCAAATTTTTGGATTTTTAGGAATTATTTTCCTAGAGAAAAGCATGTTTATTGCGCAATGGTGACGTTAGCAAAGGATTAAAAGAGGGAAAAAGTTCAAATTATTACCCTGAACTATGCAAAATCGTTTGTTTAATCCCTGTAACCATAAATCTAGCTCACTTTACACCCTTAGCTATTTAGGAAACCGATTTTGCTTATGTGGACGGCGATTTTACTTATTGGATCGTCTCTTTCACCGCTCCTCTCTCTCTCTGATCCTCTCTCTTCTCATCTCAGTCTGACTCGCTGGAGAGCTCGCTAGTGTCACTATCATCGGCGGTTTCTGCCGCACTTCAACTCAGTCGTGGCAGCGGAAGGTCGGGCATGAAATGGGGATCCCGTTTGAGGGCTCAACTGTCACACTCCAAAATTCCGATTTTGGGTTGTGAGCATTTTAAAACAATAAAATAATATATTTTTTTCTAAAATTTTAAAGCTTTTGTAAATTTATTTTAGAGTTTAAAAAGAATTTGTTTTATATGATGAAAATGTATTTATAAAATATTAGAATAGGTTAAGAAATTTCAAGGTTGGATAAATTCTTGTTCCATTTTTCCCATATCATCCAAAAATTCTCCATGAATAATCTCATCTCACGTCCTTTTACATCCAACCCAACATGCACTATCTTTCCTTAATATTTTTCTCTCTAGCATGTGGCTCCAGACCAGCAACATGCCATCAACCTTGTATCACGTTGGATTGCTAGCAGGACGGACCACATGTGTGCTAAAGTTAGCCCAAATTAGCTTGCTTGCATGTGTATGTACGTGATCGTTTCCATCCACCTCCAATCTACGTCGTCCCTTCACTTGGTAGCCATGGCCAGCTAACTAAGCTCGAGTAAATGCACAATCAAAACGTATTGACATCCATTTATCCTCTTTCAATTTCCAGCAATTCAGAATGGAAACTGCCGCTTTAATGGCTATAATGGCAGTTGAAGCTGGCTGTCGTTACTCCTTGTCGCTAGTCTCTTCTTCACGTAGTTTCGGAGTTCAAAACGGCCTCAAATGCAAATCTTGACAATACTAAAGTTATCTCATCGAGGGCTTTGATTTGCGCCTATGGAAGTCCCCATTCGGATAATGGAGCTAGGAGTTATGGCACCCGAAATCAGTGCTGCACAGATTGGTCTGAGTTCAAAACAGTTTATCATGTGACGCATTTTTGGAAATCAAGATGGTGTTTTCAGAAATTCCAATGAATACCAAATTTGTAGATCTTTTCGAGTAATTCAATATAGAGTCTAAAAACGTCCAATTTGGAGTACGGACAGTGAAGATATCATCATCAAACCTGAGCTCTCTATTTCATCTTCCACCCGACCATTTCATCTTCCATCCCTGGCCATTTCCTCTTCCCACCTTATGGCCAGCCGTCGCTAGGCCCATAAAAAGGAACCAGCACACTTTACTTTGACCCTTTCCCACGTCCACAAACCCTAGTCGCCGCCCCTGACCTGCCGGGCACCGTTCGTCGTCCCGAACAGCCACATCGCCACCAGTTGGCATCCGCGTTCCTGGCGATTCATCCAGGCAAAAACCTTGATCTTTCACCAAGATGTGCCCCAGATCGTCCCTCACCATGTCCCAAAACCTTTTGGTCAGAGGAGGACAGATGACGCCGGGATCTACGTCGCCGTCCGCGCTGCTATGTGTCTGGCCGTGTCCAGGGCTCGAACCGAAGAATCCATCGGCGTTCCCAATGATCCAGAGAATATCCAGCAAAGCCACCCACATCACCTTGTAGAACGTCGAGGGAACATCAGGATCTCTGAAGGGCTCGACCATATCTTCATCGGTGCTATGGGAACGTGAGCCTAAATTCCAGAGTCTCCAGGAATTTTTCTTCACCAATCGTTGCAGCAAGGTGAGGACTCGTATCAGTCCCTTCCCCTCCTCTTTTCCCCTATATGAAAGCCATTTGTGATCCTTAACCGAACCCTAGCCCGGCCAAAGCCCGATCTGCGTCACTATGGTCATCGCCGTCTTGGACAGCTACGCCGTCGCTGATGGCATCAGCGTTCCCTGATCGATCGGAGGTCGGATCACCATGCCCTTTGACCAGAACGTGCCCCTAGATGTGCCCCATGTCCTCCCCAATGAGATCAGCTATTAGAGCCCCAACACCATTAGAATCCACATCGACATTGCCGCTGCCCCTGTCTGGATGAGTTCTGCGCGTGCACCGCGTTCGCATTCCCCATCGATCCAGATGTAGTATGGATACACCAACCATGTCACGATGTGTTCCATCAAGCCATCTACATGTCCACAGGAGATCTCAACAGTATCTACAGAGACGCCACCAGGAATGTAATCCCAACTTCCTATGTCGTTGCACAATCTCACCAAAGTTCCAACCAATCGATCTCCTTCTCAGGTAAAGTTCTATCCAAACCTCTACCCTAGCATTGTGTTCCTGATATATATGAAGCTCTGTGGTCATGTACTTTCATTGAATTCATAATCTATCTCTAGGAACACAAGTGTCTTTGTTGCTGCATCTGTTCGCGATCACCACCAAACCTAGCAGCGTTCGTTGCTGTTTTGCCGCTATCTCAAAACACCCCTACCTTTACCAACCATACCACAGAGCTTTCCTTCTCGCGTTATACGCCGTGCTTTCCTTATTTCCCTGAAATGCCACTGAAGCCCAGCATCGATGTCAGTGGCAATGCGCTTGATCGCTGCCTCCGACGAAACCCGATCCCCTCTGCCGTGCGTGCACCTCCGCATGTAGCAGCCAAGGCGAGCACCTCCTCGAGTCCACGGCAATATGGCCGCCTGTTCTGGCTGACTGCCACTGTCGCCCATGTCCTCCATCGCTAGCGACGCCGAGAGCCCACCGCCGGCCATCGCCTTGTTCCACTCTGTTACAATTGTCAATTAGGGCTTAATAAGATCTCACATACCATCTTGATCGGACATCCTTTTTGTGTCCTATCCGATAAGACCCTAAAATTCCGATACGCTATCACCATATCATCGTCGCATGCATCGTGCCCTTCATTCTTTTCCTGCCAATATCATGTCATCACCATAGTTAGGATTTTCCTTCGACAAATAATTGGTCGAGAATATTTTCAGAGAATATTCTAGCTCCTTTTTCTTCAACCCTAATTTAATCTTCCGAGAACATGTTCTCCTCCATCTGAACTCTGATTTGAGCGGTTCTTGTGCCCAAATTCTTCTAAAATCATGTCCTATCCAACCATAGTATTTTTATGATGTGTTGTCTCTGTTTGGTGTATTGTTTATTAGTTATTTTGTGCTTACTCTTTTGTCGGTGGATCTTGTAGGCATAATATGGTGTTTCTAGATATTCGATGAGCTACAAGGTCAAGACTTCGAGACATGCTAGAACCGAGTTTACGAAGATAACTGAGCAGCAGCTAGGCAAGTGTGCTTGAATATCTTGCACATATTTTATGATTTATATGCTAGTTTTTTATCCTTCATGCATACTTGTCTAAATTAGAATCCCATGATTAGGGTTTACTAGCAATTGTCTGAATATCCTTGTCGTCGTTGATTGAGTCATGGGAAATAAAAGGTAGATATACTAGTTGTTGTCTTGGTTAGGGTAGATATTAAACTTGACTAATATTTATGCAACATGAATCGGGTATGGTAATCTTTCGTAGCAATATGGAATAGGGATCCTAATAGGATAGTTGGTATGTGGATGGTGCATGAAGGCGCATGTGTTGTGCCACACGGTGGGAATGTGTCTTTTCCTGTGTGAGGTCCTAAGGACCGGTTCTTGAAGCATGTAACCCGGCTAAACAGCGCAACCACGAGGCCTATATGGTTACGACTTAGCCAATTAATTAGCCATGCCTTCAATTCTGTGAGCACCATTGGATGGTTGAGTGGCACAAGAGGGGCTTCTGAAGTGATGAAATCACTGTTAGCGGTGAAACCTCAGTGTGTGCTTGCAGGTCGGTGGGAGCTTCGTAAAGGGCTTGTAGTGATCTCTTGGCGCACACCTCGAAAGTGTGCAAGTGCTTAGCCGACACAGTAACATGGAGACTGTCATGTGGTAATACGGGTGATGAAATCATGACTCGTGGGTAAAGTGTGCAAACTCTACAGAGTATAAAACTGATCGATCAGCCGTGCTCACGGTCAAGAGAGGCTTGGACCTCTTGTTGATTAGTTGGGATCAGGGTTTTGGTATGAATGGTTAGGTTGCCAAGTAATGGGATTACATGGTGAATTTTGGTAGCCAGATATGGAATATCTCGTGAGTTTGGTTGTCGTGAGTTTGAGCCGGATATGGTAGCTGGATATGGAATATGTCTTGTTTAAGTTGTGTCTTCACACTTAGTAAATAGGATGCCTAATTCTTGAAATTATAGGTTAAGGTTGCTTAGTGCAGTAAAACAGTGCCTAATCTTTTCTTGAATTAAGCCACATGTCATGCTTTCCCACACTTACAGAGTATATTATGTACTCACACTGGTTATTTTCAATAATAAATGTTGCTTAGTTGGAGAAGACTACAAGAAGATCAAGGAAGTTGAAGGCTATAATGAAGACAGAGCATCATAGGTCGCGTTGCCCCCAGTCGATTGCATGTGGTGTGCCCTGAAGCTTTCATTGGAGTTCCCTCTTGTTCTTCCGCTACTGTTTAAAAACTCTGATATTTATTTTAATAAAATTATTCTGTTCGATATAGAACTATATGTCACTAATAATATCACTGTATGTATGATGAAACTGATCATATCATATATGTGGAATGCACCTGGTTGTTCTTTTGATAAACTAGGTATGACATCAACGGCCAGTTGGCTCGGTCAGGGCGTGGCCGGCCGCGAGTGCCCACATGGGGAGGTACTCGGCTCCTGTGATGAGCTACGCCGACGACGGGCCAAGGTCGAGGCAATGTGTGCTACGGCATGCGTGGGAAGAGGGGAATCTCAGCGTGAGCTCAGCTCGGGTATAGGAGGTGCGGCAAAGTAGATCAGCGATGTGGCTTGACGAGGTGGTGGCCAGACTAAGGAAAGAAGGCGGTCAGTGAGCTCGATTCGGTCGGGGAATCCTGGATTCGTGTGAGGACGGGTTGAAGGAGACACCAGCGACCTTCCCTCAAGCCGTTCGTGGCTTGGCCCCCGCGGATTTGTGCTCTGTGGCATGGGATTTGGTGGTGGCGTGCGTTGATTTGTGGCGGTGTAGTGCTCCACTTGTGCGCCGTGAGGGAGAAGAGAGGGGAGAGGGAGAGCAAGGAGATGGGGATGGAAGAGATCAGGTCAGCCTCATCCTCGCCGCACTCCCGCTAACCAGGAACCTCTCCTCTGCGCTCACCTTATCACGCCGATGCACTTGGCCACTCATGCTTACTGCGCGGGTGAACGCGCACCTCCAGCAGTTCGAGCCTGAGTCGTTGCCACTCCCCCTCCGACGCATGTTGTAGCATCGTCCCCGGTGTGCGCCTATGCTGAGGGTGAGAGGAGAGCGCATAGAGGGTGGCGACGAGAGGAGGAGGTGCCCATTGTGGCCTCCGCGCAGCCAGAGAGAGATGACATGGCAGTCAGGTGGCAAAAATCGGGTGACGTGGTAGTCATGGTGGCAAACGTGGTAGTCATGGTGTCAAAACCACTTGTAAAACCGGTCTCAATGGGTTATGTGATATGGTATTCGAAGTTTGGGGAGTAAAACAAACAATTTTAAAGTTCGGAGGTTATCTGGGCAACAAGCATTAGTTCAGGGGAGTAATTTTCTTAAAAGAAAGAAGGATAAAGAAATGTTGATGTGGCGTGCTGACTGGGCTCAGGTTGCTGATGAGGTTGCCACGCAGGATGCATATGCTTGCATGGCATGTTGATGCGGTAGGATGACTAGGATTATGAGTTGCTGACTCAGCACTAACGAAAGGGTATGCGTGATCTAATCATTTTCACACAATTTTAATCGAACAGCTGAGGCTTACCATGGCTTGCTCCGATGGACTAGGGTGGCGACGCGGCTTGGGTGCAGTGGCGCGGTCTCCGGAGAGAGGCGGAGATGCCATCGCGGTGACCGAGGAGCTCCGATGAGAGGTGGAAGAGCACCTTGGGACATCGGGGAACTCAATTTGGGGACACGTGGTCATCAAGAAGCAGTGCAGAGGCATGGCAACGGTGGCAGGCGGCTGGCTTCAGGGTGCTTCAGCAATCGTGCTCGAGTGGCTGGCGGTCGACGAGTTCGACCCAGGAAGCTTCCTCGTGAGCTCGCAGTGTCATGGAGGTCCTTGGTGATGCCGGTGCGGCTTTGGTGGTGAGGATCGGGTGCGACATAGCTCCTCATCGGCGATGAAGAAGATGAGCTCTCAGGCGGCGCTAGCGCACTGGAGAGTGGGGGAAAAGAAGGCGGAGATGATGCTCAAGGGGGAGTCTCAGGGAGGGGTATATAAAGGCCGGGGCGCGGATTGAGTTTAGGTGGGGATCGACGTCTGGCGAGATTTTTGCGATGATTCCAGGTCTTCCGTGCTTAACCCAACGCAAATTTGATGCCCTCTTTCCTTCTTCGGTGGCGGATTCCAAATGCGCAGTTGTTGGCTGATCTCCTACCTTTCCTTGGCACGAAATTGATGTGGGATGGCTGCCGGTGTCAGGCACAGAGGGAGGAGAAAGGGGCGGCAGGAGGTAGGCGATGGATTCGACACATGGACCTGAGCACGGCACAGAGAGTGGAAGGTGGACGAGCGTGGGTTGGCGCGATCATGGCCCACTCCCGAGTGGCGTGACTCGCGTGCGAGAGAGGAGAGCGGGCCAGCTCAGTTGGGCCGAAGCGCTCGAACACGGAGGAAGGAAAGGGAAAGGAGAGTGGGTTGGGCTGGCATGAGGGGAGGGCAGGCCAGCTCGGGTGGCTGGGCCAGAGGGAGCGGAGGGAAGGAGGGGGCCACTGGGGCTAAAAGAGAGAGGGAAAAAGGAAGAGAGAGAGAGGGCTGAGGGAGGTTTTCTTTTCTTTTTTTTTTGTTTTGTTTTCTATTTTTCAAAAGGCAGAAAAAAAGATTTTCTTGTTTTATTTCTTAAAGAATTTTTTCGGTTACAAAATGTGTGTCTTTACATTTCATGGCGCATGGATAATTTATAGTTTGTTAAATTTACAGAGTTATATTTGATTACTGCACCTAACCAATCAGATGTATCTTTTTAGTGGCAAATTATTAATTTATTCTGCTATTATAGGTTTAGTCGTAGGCAGAGTTTATTGAAAATCCGTTGCGAAAAAGTAATTTTTGCAAAGATGAGTATCCTCAAACATTTACGGACAAATTCTTATGCCCATACAAGTATAGTAGCCTTAAATCGATCCACTTTAGGTCCCATCTATAGTAGCATGTCGGCGCCTGGTGAGAGAAACCTTGCAGGAAAATGCTTGCTGTACTACTGTTTCTGCAATCCTCCTGCTTTAATGAACGGTATGAAAGCTTTAGAAAACTGGATAAGTATCCGTCATGATCTACGTCGGCTTTGCAGTCTTTTGCTGACGCTAGACTTGCCGCCCAAACCCACGAAAAGGAACCTCGTGTTCCTGGTGGGAGCAACCTTGCTAGAAGATGCTAGGCTTCGCAGGCTTCGCAGAAGGGTCCTGCCAATTCATAATCCAGGCTCTTTTCAGGTAATCGGCCACATCAGAAGCTCTCCTCCGTTTCAAAAGAATTCAGCTACCTTTGGTCAAGTCATCTAGAATCTCATCCATTTTCGTTCATGAGGGTGATAGAATGAACAGGAGTCTTATACATCATGTACATCTCCAGTGTATTTCCTGTTGTAGAAGCATCTATGCCGGAGTTCTCCAAGTGGCCATTGTGTTGCTTTTGCTCGCGGAGAAAACCCAGCTTTAGCGTTGAGGTCCGAGAAAGATTGGCGACCACCACTGCAGAAGGGTTCGACCGAGGATGGGAGAAGGAACAAGGCAGGAGAGCGATGAGAATTCAACCATGGACTGGGGGATTAGAATAAGGTACAATTTGCCCATCTCTTCCGCATGGAACAACAAATACATCGCTAAAGCCACAACTGCCTTGATGGATGAATTTTTTAATGTGAAGAGAACAAATTAGACCATTCGTCTGCCGGTGTTCGCTTTTTTCTTTTGCAAGCTTGTGTTGTCTGCACTCTTGCCTGGTTTTTGTCAAACTTTGAAACAATCGTTATGTTTACCTCTTCCAGTTCCTTCCACTTGTTCATCCGTTCCATTTCCCATTCACTGGATGGCAATACAGTGACAGTTTGGTTCTGACGTAGTCACTGTCTCGTTTGTTATTTTGGTAGTGACCCCGTAAGAGGTGAAAATACGAAACAGTCCGCGTCAGTTCCATGTGACATTTTGTTGGTGACCCAGTAAAATGTGAAAACTTTGTAGTCCATACTCCACTAGTCATTACATCACTGGTTAGGTGCATCACCAGGAAAGTAAGAAGGCCATAGAGTTTTGCAAACAGAGAAGCAAACGTGGGGAATAAGAAAAAACAAAAATACGTACAGTTCAAAGATGAGGAGGGAGTCCATTTAAAGTTGGGGTACAAACTGAACGCAATCATCTTTGCCCAGTCAAGTCGCCAGCTGCCTCCCTTGCTCCACCAATCGCCCACTCCTCTGCCCCTCCTCCCATGACGGGGCCTTCCCGTCGTGGCCACGGCGCCACAACCAGCCTCGCGCTCCTCCTGCTGCTGTGGACCGTCGCCGTCTGCTCCCTCCCCGCGGTGCGCGCACAGGCCACGACCTTCACGACCACCGTCGCCGGCAGGGAGTTCACCAACTTCGCCTTCCCCAAGTTCGACAATATCCTGCTGCAGCTCCCAACCAACCTGACGTTCTGGAGCAACGCCAGCGTCAGCCAGAACGCGCTGCAGATCACCCCGGACAGCAGCAATAACGCATCGAGCTTTCTCGTCAACCAGACCGGCCGCGTCTTCTTCGCCACCCCGTTCGTGCTCTGGACCGCAAACGCCTCCAACTCCACCGCCGACGGCCGGTACGTCGCCTCCTTCTCCACGGTGTTCAAGGTCAATCTCTACCGCGCGAACCCGGCCTTCAAGGGGGAAGGTTTGGCGTTCCTCGTCGCGTCCGGGAACGATGGCCCGCCCTCCGGCAGTGACGGCGGGTACCTCGGCCTCACCAACGCGTCCACCGACGGCCTCGCCACCAACGGCTTCGCGGCCGTGGAGCTGGACACGGTGAAGCAGTCCTACGACCCCGATGATAACCACGTCGGGCTCGACTTTAACGGCGTCCGCTCCACCATCGCCAAACCACTCGCCCCCTTCGGTATCCAGCTCGCGCCCAACGACACCAGCACCAGCGACGGCAGCCACATGGTCTGGGTCGACTACAACGGCACGTCGCGCCACGTGTGGGTGTACATGTCGTCCTCGGACGACCGCAAGCCGGCCACCGCCGTGCTCAATGCGTCGCTGGACCTCTCCGCGATCCTCCTCGGCAAGAAGGCCTACTTCGGCTTCTCGGCGTCCACCGGCGTGGAGTACCAGCTCAACTGCGTGCTCATGTGGAACATGACGGTAGAGAAGCTCCTCGACGGCACCACCGGCGATAAGGCGCTATCCGGCTGGAAGCTCGGGGTGACCATCGGCGTGCCGTGCGGCGTCGCCGCCCTGGCGCTCGGTCTGCTCGCTGGCCTGTACATCAGGAAGAAGAAGAAGAAGGTCGGGGATGACCCGAGCTCGGTGTTCAACAACGCCATTGACCTGAGGAGCATCCCGGGGGTGCCCAAGGAGTTCGACTACAAGGAGCTCAAGAAAGGGACCAACAACTTCGACGAGAGGATGAAGCTGGGGCAGGGCGGGTACGGCGTGGTGTACCGCGCCACCGTGCCCGGGGAGAACGCCCGGAGCATGGAGGTGGCGGTGAAGCAGTTCTCCGGGGCCAACACCAAGGGGCAGGAGGACTTCCTCGCGGAGCTCAGCATCATCAACCGCCTCCGGCACCGGAATCTTGTCAAGCTCGTTGGTAAGTAACGCTTCTTCCTCTGCTCACTAATTCCACCTTGTTCCTCCTAAACCTCTACCGGTTCTTAATTTTGCCTAATCTGTAACAAGTTTTAAAATTAAAAATAGGTCAACATGACCTTGGCCGGCATGGTAAACTGCTGGTGGTTTTTAGTTTCTGCAGTTTTACATGTACAAGAGGTTTTTGAGGGTTTAGTTACATTTTTTTCATAACACCACCACCACTACAGTCGACAACAACAGTAACAAAGTCTTTGTCCCAAACAATTGAGGTAAGCTAGAGATTAAACTCTCAAGATCTAACTAAATAGAGGATGAGAAAACAACAACAATAATAAAGATGTTAGTAATGGACCTTTTATTGCTAACAACACCAATTTACAATATTTCATCAAGCACTTTACTGCAAGAGACCTCTTACTGCAAACGGCAATCGAAATCACGAAAGCACCCGTAATAGAGTCGCAAATTGCAGCGCTATATTCCCATCCTTGTTACATGCTCAACAGCGATTTCCTTGGATGGTTGCGTGAAAACGAAATCCTTCCAGGCGACTATCGGAAATATCAAACGGTGCCGTCTGTAATATACAACAATGTCAGATTTTTCGTACGCACCGATGGGAGGATAACGATGCCAGCCAGGTGGCGACTATTTCAACTCTCACGATTCTCTGAAGAAGTATAGATTTTCAAGCTAATTGCACCAATTAGGCGTCGAGAATAAAGAATACTCGCGTTCTCGGGAAAAAAAAAGAGAATAAAGAATACTGTGGAATCGTACCAGTAGGCACCCGATTGCAAAAGTAAAACTAGGACTACTTCGTAGTGAAGGTTTTGCTTGTATATTCTATGTTAGCTTTGAGATCATGATTGGAACGTTAGCATTGTACATAATATCTCTTGCGACAGCATTTTATACTGGAAACTTTGACCCGGCTATTCCTTGCTTAATTACTGATTTAAGGAGAAAATTATTTGGTAGTTGTAGAACGGTACTCTCTGGGTAAGCGCTCATCTCTGACTTGAACAGCTGAACGACCACTGAACCACAATCGCTGTGCAAAAACTAATCTGCTCCAGTTCATTGTTTCTTCACTTTTCAAAATGATCAATCAGCTGGTGAAAGGACAAAGAAAAAATAATTTGAATGACGCATTTGCAGGCTGGTGCCATCAGAACGGCGTGCTGCTGCTGGTGTACGACTACATGCCTAACGGCAGCCTGGACAGGCACCTCTTCGGCGGCAAGGACGCGCCCACCCTCGATTGGAAGCAGCGCTACAACGTCGTCACCGGCGTGGCGTCCGCCCTGAACTACCTCCACCATGAGTTCGACCAGACGGTGATCCACCGCGACATCAAGCCGTCCAACATCATGCTGGACTCCGCGTTCAACGCCCGGCTCGGCGACTTCGGCCTCGCGCGCGCCCTCGAGTCCGACAAGACCTCATACACCGACAAGATCGGCGTACCGGGCACACTGGGGTACATCGCGCCCGAGTGCTTCCACACCGGCCGGGCCACGCGGGAGTCGGACGTCTTCGGCTTCGGCGCCGTGATTTTAGAGATCGTCTGCGGCCGCCGCATCTCGTGCAGCAATCCGGCTGGGTGTAGCCAGCTGCTGGAGTGGGTGTGGAGGCTACACGGCGCCGGCCGCGTCCTGGAGACCGTGGACACGAGGCTGGCCGGCGAGTACGACGAGGAGGACGCAGAGCGGCTGCTGCTGCTCGGGCTGGCGTGCAGCCACCCGAACCCCGGGGAGCGGCCGAGGGCGCAGGCCATCATGCAGAACCTGACGCGGTCCGTGCCGCCCCTCGCCGTGCCCATGTCCAAGCCCGTGTTCATGTGGCCCGTGCCGCGCGCTGACGGGGAGGAGTACGGCGAGACGCCGACGTCCCACAGCGGGGTCACCAGCACGGCGGTGACCTCATCGTCGTACTACGCGTCGTCGGGGTGGACCCAGAATTACCAGGTGAGCAGGGAGGATCACGAGTACGCGGCGGAGAAGGACGTGCCCACGGTTTGAGTGAGGCGGGCGCGGGACGAGCATGCAGGCGCCGGCTGACTGAACAGAGGCAGGACGAGCCAATGGCTCACGTGGGCGGGATCGAGTGGAGGCCAGCTCGGGTACGGCGGATTTGTTGGGCCAAAATAACATATTGTTATCTATTTATCAAAATAGATAAAATATTATTATATTTGTAAATTTAGTATTTGTATTTAACATCTCGTTTATCGAAAACGTGTTTTTGGTACCTATGCACCGTATTCGATAACTCATATGCTGTATTCGGCATACTATATGTCAAATACGGTGTATAGTGCTGTATTCGGCCGCCGCTGTGGGTCGCGCTAGCTCGTTAAGAAAGTTAGAAGTTGCGCGTTTAAGTTTTTTATTTAATTCTCGATTTTATTTGGAAATATAAAAATAATCAAAAAAAATTCTAAATGTTTTTCTAAGCAAACTAGAGCTCACTAGCAATTTATTTTAATTAGTTTGATCTGAGCCATTATTTAATTAAAATTCTTCAAATAAGTCTATTTTTATAAATTCTAGCAATTTTAATACCTCAAATAAATTCCCTAGAAATCTAGAAAATTCACTATTATTCTTTTCATGTGATGTAATAATCTATAAAAATATTTCCAATCTTAGATTATTTGGTGAAAAAATGAGTTTCTTGGTAATGCTTCATTTATATGTTTTTTTATCATTTCATGTGATATTTTCTTTTTAATTTAATTTGAATAAAAAAAAACTAATGGCAAGTATTGATGCATAGAATCCAGAAAATCATAAATTCATTAATATTTTTCTCATGTGATGCATGGCAGATTGGCAACTACTACTAAAATGGTAAAGCTAGACACTTAAGAAGCATAGAACAAGAAATTATGAATATATATTTACATTCATCTTTTCAAAGGATTTAGTGATACGATAAGTTTTAATATTTATCAATTAAGTATGACAAATAATATATTTAAAATTTAAACAACTAGATAAGGTACATGCAGATGGGGAAATTATCTCTCAATGCACGAAGAAAGAACCAAAGATGAAATAAAGCACAGAGAACAATAAGAAGGGACTTAATATTAATCAGAGAGATTGCCCAATGTTTCCAGCTTGGTGCTGGCAACAGCTTAAATGAAGCATGTTTGAATTAATCTGAGAACTAAGATTTTATGCATGTTTGAATTTTTATTCAAATTGAATTAAAAAGATAATATCATATGAAATAATAAAAACGTATATAAATAGAGTATTACAAAGGCTTACTATTAATCTGAGCAACCAAGGTTTTGTGCATATTTGTATTTTTTATTCAAATGAAATTAAAAAGAGAACAACACATAAAATGATTAAAAAACATAAATTGAGCATTACAAAGGAACTCACTTTTTCACCAAATAACTTGTTGAAAATATTTTTATAAATTAGTACATCACACGAGAAAAATATTAGTGAATTTTTTAGATTTTTGGGAATTTATTTGAGGTATTAAAAATTGCTAGAATTTATAAAAGTAGGATTATTTAGAGAATTTTAATTAAACTCACTAGCGACCCGTTTTAATTAAATATTAGCTTAGTTTTAGTTTGCTATGAAAATGTTTAGAATTTTTTTAACTATTTTTTACTCTCAAATAAAATCGAGAGTTAAATAAAAAAACTTAAACGTGTACGTACAACAGCTTTTAGCTTTCTTCGTGAGCGAGCATGGCGCACAACGAGCGGCTATATTTAGCACTTGAGGTACACAGTGTCGTATTCGGTGTACAGTACAAAAACATATTTTTGGTGAACAGAGTACCAAATACACATATTAAATTTGTAAATACGGTAATATATTATTCATTTTAGTAAATACGGTTGTGTATGTTGATTAATTTTGGATTTTTACCGATTTGTTGCAGTGAGTTGAGCAGAGTAGAAGTAGTAGGAGTAGGCGCCCGTTTTACCTGGCAACTACTCGTTGGTTACTTTCCCCCCTGCTGTCGAGTTCTGAAGTCATCACCGCTGTATATAAATCGCCCCTATCTCTGTGTTTGTTTAGAATTTTCGTTGGGTGGCCTATTTTGTGCAGTGCTGTCGTTCAGTATCAGCGGTATGTTTATCTCGGTCGTGTTGGAGATTACAGAGCATATCATTTTCCCGCTCTACTTTGATTTCTGCCGCAGGAAAATGTCAAACCACTTGTGCCCTTGTGCATGTAAATACGCCCACTATCTTAGCTCTCAAAGTGGCTTATTTATACTTTGTACTTTTGTATGTACAAACTCGACGCTCAAATTCTGATAGTTTGTTTAGTCTCGCCTTAGTTTTACTATACACGATCTGGAAGTGATTAGTTGCTCAATGATGGCAGGCGGACAGAGCTCACTTTTCACCTTGTTCGGTCTAGAAGCAGGGGCAGACGCAGAACCAAACATAGATGGGGCTCAAGTGCATAAGGAATTGCTTCTTCTACCTCTGCTCTCCCCTCATCATATATGGCAAAAAAATTTGTGGCCCCCAATCCGCTTCGGTGACTTGAGTTTCTCCTGATATTCCCAAGAAAAAAAAATCCCGTGATCACCTGAAACTGGAAAAGGCACCTTTTAACGCCTGAATCCTTGATTGCCAAATTGCACTTTTTTTCTAGTACAACTACACTCTTATGCATTTCATCATCTGGAAATATGCAGATGGATGGCTCAAGAATTTGAAGGCCCCATTTAAAAAAAATACACGCACTACCTTTTTTTAGACAAAAGGAAAATCCCGTTTTTATTGAAAGCGAAGACAGAGTCTTACAGAACTGGGATTACTAGTTAACCAAAAGCACAAAAGGTACTAACTCGAAAGACCACATCTGCCCTATTACATAAGAGGAAAAAGAGACCACAAGCTGACTTATTACATAAACATCAAATTAGATATGTTGTTCAAAGAAGGATGGAATTTTTTCACCCAAAGCAGCACCCTTGCTATGATTTGTTTCACCTTCATCTTATCATTCATCTTCAGAAGGAGCTTCCACTTCTGTAACTAAGAAATGTCAGTATAAACGACATCAATAAGCTGATTAGGGAAAACATGCTGGATAGCCATCTTATTCTAGTGCTCTAAAGAGCCCAAGCTAAACCTGCTAACAAAAAAAGACCTAACTTGTAATGAACACCAAAGATACCATCAATCCAATCCTGCAGCAAGACTATTAGTAGAAGTTAGCTAGCCCTCCCAACCAAAGACTTACACAAAGATACACCACATAAAGCGAGCCAACACATGTTTGAAGAACATATGGTCAGTTGTTTCAATACAACCACATAGAACACAATACCCGCTCCCTCGCTAGTGTCTCTTTTTCAATTGATGACTAGACTGTACTTTGTTCTAAAACAACTGCCAAAGAAAGATCCTGATTTTCAAAGTACTCTACACTTCCAGAGCTTTTTAGCTAAGCTATGAGGCATGCCCCCAAAAGCGAGGAAGTTATATAAGGATCTGGTAGTGAAATACTTAGAGGGAGATAGAGCCCACTCCACATCATCCATCTCACCCATGAGATGAACATCTCTAAGTAACTCTTGTAAAGACTCTCATTCATGCTTCTCCAACTCCCCAAAAGTCCTTCTGAAATCAATACCCCATCCATCCTTTAGCACAATCTGCAACCTTAGCATTAGGAATACACCATATATCATGGGGAATTGAATCCTCCGGGGAGTACTCTTCAGCCACACATCATTCCAAAACAGAGTCAGACTCTCATTGCCTATATGATGAATAGCACCCCATTTGAACAGATGCTTGACTTTATGTAAACCTTGTCAAAGTTGAGAACCCCTAGCAGCTGAGGAGTTAAAAAAGTCACCCTCAGGCATATATTTATCCCTAATCAGCTGACACCAATTCTCATTCCATTTGGTGCTCAAACAAACATTGATAATTTTTGTATTGACAATACCAAGACCTCCTTGGCCTTTAGGATGACAAACAATAGACTATTTCACCATATGATATTTAAATTTTCGAGAGACCCTTCTCCAAAAAAAAATAGCCTTTTATGGAGCCCATTTGCTTATGAATGCCAGCAAGAAGGACGTAGAAACCCATAATATAAGTTGGCAAAACTCAATGAGAAGTTGGTAAGAATGAGTCTTCCCCCTAAAGACAAATGCTTACCCTTCCAAGGGTTCTCTTCCTTAATTTCTACACAACACCTCCAAAAACCCCTAGGTCTAACTTATGATCATCCACTGGGATAACTAAATATTTCATTGGCAAGGTACCCAATTTGCAATTAAGCATATTAGCAATTTTGTGTTGCATCTCATCCTCCAATCCAAACACATAAACTTCACTCTTATGGTACTTAATCTTTAACCCAGATAGCCATTCAAAACAGTACAAAATGAATTTGAGATCAAGAATGGATCTGTCATCACCTTTTGTCACGATCACAGTGTCATCTGCATATTGGATATGAGTCATACCCCTGGCAACAAATGGCTCAACACTCCCTTAATGAGCCCCTTGCTCTTAGCTTTGTCCAGTAACCCAGCTAAGAAATCAGCCACTATGTTTAAAAGTAGAGAGAGTGGATATCCTTGCCTTAAACCCTGGTATGTTTTGAAACAAGCACTCCTCTGATCATTGATATTAATACAGATTGTCCCCCTTGAATAGTCTGCATAGTCCATTTAATCCAATCTTGAGGAAAACCCTTTTTCTCAAGGATATCTTGCACAAAACTCCAACGAACTTTGTTATAGGCTTTCTCAAAATCTAGCTTCAAAATAACCCCGTTTCTTTTGAATCTCTTAAGCTCATGAATAGTCTTATGAAAGATCACCACTCCTTCAAGGATGTTTCTGTCTTGTATGAAAGATGTTTGACTCTTACTAATGGATTGTTGAACCACCAAGTTAATCCGATTTGTCAAAAGCTTTGAGAAGATCTTGAAATCGACATTAAGTAGACAAATTGGCCTAAAGTGCTTAATATTGTTTGCGTCCTTAATAGGCACCAAGGTAATAACTCCATAGTTCAACCTTTGCAGGTCCAGATTGTGATTATGAAAATCCATCACCATCTTCATGATGTCTAATTTAATGAGACCCTAAAAACTCTTTAAAAAGGGTAACACTAAATCCATTTGGACCTGGAGCAGATTCAATCCTCATTTTCGAGAGAGCAATCTCCGCTTCTTTCTCAGAAAAGGTTTGATCAGAGAAACCTTGTCCTCGTTAGATAGCTGACCAAGATCCCCCTAAAAGCCAGCTTGCAGCCTAACCCCTTATTAGGCACAAAACCAGACAATGCCTTGTAAAAACCCAGTAATATGTTTTACCAAAGCTTTTCTGTCAGAAATACTTCCATTCTCATATTCCAGAGAAACAATGGTGCATTTCCTTCTTCTTCCATTAGCCACGACATGAAAGAAATCAATATTTACATCACCCTTGATAAGCCAAGTTTCATCACCCCTTTACTGCCATTACATCTCCCCCATAGTATAGATTCTCTGTAACTCCTTTTCAATTTGGTATCTCAGGGATCACTCCTCAGGCAGCAACACCATAGTCTCAGCTTTCCTATCCAAGCCATCTAGTTGTAGTAGTAGCTTGGTCTTGTCCCTCTTGTACTGACCCCCGAAATTAGTAATCTAGCCTCTCAAAAATTGTTTGGAAGATCTAAGTCACCCGTGCCAAATATCCAAGGAGTATCTTTCATTCCCATATCTACTTCTAAACTCCTACCATCTTGAAATCAGAAGATCTTTAAAACCATCTTGCAAGAGCCATTGTTTCTCAAAATAAAAATTCTTTTGCCTTTTTCTAAATTCTCCCCTGAATCCAGAAAGATTGGACAATGATCAGAGCCAACCCTAATTTTGCTCCATGCAAAACATAAAGGAAATTGCTGCTCCATATCAGTTGTAACAAAAAATCTATCCAAATTAACCATAATTGGACAAGTTTGTTTATTGGTCCATGTATATTTGGGACCACTCCTGATTTCCATCAATTGGTGTAAGTCTATAAATATGTTGAACTTGTCAATAAGCCCATGATCAATATTGTTAGTGTTCTTATCCTCAGAACATCTAACAAATTGAAATCACCTCCAACAACCAAAGGTAGAGAATAAAACATGTATTTTCTAGATAGCTCGGAGATAAAATCGAAGGATCTCAAATGCTGAGCAGGACCATAAACCACAATCATCTCCCAATGAAAATTCAATAATCTATTTCTCAGTACCATGCTGACAAAGAACTCATCACAATCTCTCTCCTGTACTCCTAGCAGGTCATCTCTAAGCCCCAAGATGATACCACCAGAATACCCCTGGGCAGGTAACCAATGCTAGCTAAAATGGGTAGAATCCACCAAGTAAAAGAAGTTCCTATCTGAGAAATCAGTTTTGATCGTTTCCTACAGCCCAAGGACATCAAGTTTTTCCTCCAACATAAATTCTCTCACATGCTTTCTTCTGTCAGGTTTACCCACCCCCTGACATTCAAAAAAGAAATTTATTTCTTTTGATTAGGAATATTTCCCCCGTCCTCCTTTTACTAGGTCCCTTCCTAGAAAAAGGATATAAGGGTTTCTATTTGGCTCTATCTTCATTTACAAACACATTCATCTGTAAATATTGCAGATCCTCTGAAATATGTTCCCGCTCTCTTCTTTTCTCTAAATAGGCTTTGTATTCAGCTTCAGCAAAAGCAGCTCTTGCAAGCTCTTGAGTTTCATAGCACTTATCTGATTTAATTCTCTCTTCACAGGAACAAAATCAATACCTACCTCACTAGCTAATCATCATCTACATCATTAAGAATAGTAAATGAGGCAGTTTGCTTTGTATTACCTAGGATCTCAAGATTCTTAACTTGAACTCTCCTACTAGCTTTTGCTTCCACTGTTAACTCCCTAGTTAACAATCTAGAACTCTTTCGAGAAGCAGCCACATGCCCTTTCTTCCTCTTCGATTCAAGCTCTTTCTTCTTATTGTTGTTAACAGCAGTGGACCACCCTTAGTCACAGAAGTTCACTGTCATCTCTTCATCAGACACTCCAACAGCCTTGTCATCTAGAGTAAAACCCATCTTTATGTTGTAAATCCACTCAAGCTAGGCAATGCTATTTTGTAGTCATGTCTTCATTTTGTTTCACAGTATTTTAACTTAAGTCTAAATGATATTGTAAATGATCGTTTGAATAAACTTTTATGAACATGGTGGCACCCGAAGTGAGGTAGTACATGAGTAGACTGCATCAATATGCTTTCATGCCAAAAAGTCTGACTGCGGTTAGGGTTTGGGTGGCAGCTGGGCGACTGGTCGCAATCTACCGGATCCGCGAGTTGCCGGAGGTCAGGATGGAGATCGACTCCGATCTGTTGAAGGAATCCCCTGGGGATGGATTGCTGTCCTGGATGGCATGTGGGAGTCGTGAACAAGCAAGCCTTGGAGCCACAGATCGGATTCCGATTCGAAAGATATCTGGTAGCGATCTGTTGCCGGATCCGACTTTGGTTGCAAGGTTTACTGCCGATCGAAAGGAGTTGGGTTTCGATCTGGTGAAGGAGTCCCTAGGAGATGGGGGACGTGGTGGAGCCGCTACCAGAGATCATATCCAAACCGAACCTGGGTTCAGGAATTCAGCGGCGGATTATAAAAACAAGGTATGGGCGCTGAGTTTAACATCACAGCAACTTCTTTTCGCCTCAGATCTAGTCTTCGATCCAGGAGAGCCGTACTCTTCGGCTTGTGCCATGCTACCAGGGTCTGCTACCGATGGGGGTGTTCCCAGGGATCCTACTAAAGGATCTTCCCACCCGAAGTCGGCTAGAGGCACGACGATGGGGAACCTGCGGTTGGTTGAACATGGGAAGGAATTGCTGACGGTGGCCGGGGTGGAGCCCTCTACTGCCCTGGTGCTGTGGAGGACTTCCAATACACCGGACATGAAGGAGCAAGATGTGTCCTCGGCTGGGGCTCAGTTCAATGAAGGTCCAAGTGCACATCTGGAGGGAGAAGTAGATGAGTTAGAGGAGGATCCAATTGAGTTTGAGATTGATGAGTCAGAAGCTATTGCAGCAGGACAATGGATGGTGCTGGCAAGATTTTACTCTTTGAAGCACCCAAATCCGGCAGCTCTTTTTGATGATCTTAAACGTGCATGGATGTTGAGAACCAATTTCAGTTTCAAGGCATTGTTGGACAACTTGTTCATTATTACCTTTGAATCGGAAGGGGATTTTGCCTTTGTTCTGAAGGGGGGCCATGGGTTCACAAGGGAGATGCCTTGATAGTTGCTCCTTTTGACGGTTTCACAAGCCCTTCGAAGGTTCAGCTCAATGCTATTCCAGTGTGGGTGAGGATTTATGACCTCCCTCTTGGGATGATGACCAGGCGTGCGGGTGAAACCCTCGGCAAGAAGTTGGGCCGGGTGGTAGAAGTAGATGTGGAAGATAACGGCCGCAATAAGCATGATTTTCTTCGTGTAAGAGTGGAATTGCCAGTGGACCGACCCCTCAAGGTGAGGCTTCCAACAAAGGTTAAAGTGCAGGGCAAAGAAATAGTGAGGAATTTTGATCTGCGGTATGAGCGGGTGCCATATTTTTGTTTCCAATGTGGTTTCATGGGGCACTCGGATAGGGAGTGTGAGAAGACGGTTGAGGGAGAAACCTCACTGAGGTACTCGGCTGAGCTGCGATGTTCTCCTTTGAAGCTGACTCAACGACGCGTTGGTTATGTCAAGGCGGAGGCTACACCAACTGTTAAGCGCCAATTGATCTTTCAACAGGCAGGGAACGCGGGATTGTCATCTACCTGCCGCTGGGAAGCAGCACATGGCATGAGGACGGGGGACCTTCTAGGGAAAGTGGGTGCTGGAGGGGAAGAAGACACATATGTTAAGCAAGGGAACACTCCAGTGGATAAGGATCTATTGAGTCAGGTTGCAAATCTAAAGGTTGCTGGACAAAAAGACCTTCAGGGAGAAGAAGACATGCAACTAGAGGATGAGGCGCCACTAGCAGGGATGGAATCGGGTCGGCCAACTCCATCTAATGAATTGATCCCAGCATTACGAGAATTGTCCTCAAATTTGGAGTCTCAGGGTGCATCCGATATGCTGGAAGATGTGTCCTCGAGTGCCAAACGAAGGGTAGAGAAAAAGGGCGCCCAGATGGAGCAGCAGGCGCTGGTTCTGGTGTCAGCGCAGAAAGAAGGGAATAAGGGGGGAGCCATGAAGAAGAAAAGATTAAATCCCCCAGCAGGGACTGAGGATAAGGATCAGGTTATGACAGATGTAGTACCGGTACGTATGGGTGGTAGGGAAGCGACCAGTCCTGGGGCTACTGGTAAACTGACGGAGCCATGTGTGGTGCTCCGTCAGGAACCATGAATTGCCTAAGCTGGAACTGTCGGGGTATTGGGAACGCTCCGACAGTTCGCGAACTAGTGGCTTTGGTGAAAGCCAATAATGTTAAGTTAGTCTTTTTGTGTGAAACTAGACAAAAGAGTGAGCGGGTGCGTCGGCTCCGTAATAGGCTTGGTTTAGATGGTTTTGTTGGTGTCAATAGTGATGGTCGTAGTGGAGGTTTAGCTCTTTTTTGGCATGATAAAATGTACGTAGAAATTAAAGGTGTTAATGAAAGATATATTGATGCGTATGTTCGGGTGTCTCAGGATGGGCCGCTTTGGCATCTCACATGTGTTTATGGTGAGCCAAGGATGGAGAATCGCCATCACATGTGGTCTTTGTTGAGAGATTTGAAACAAAGTTCAGATTTACCGTGGCTGGTTTTTGGTGATTTTAATGAAGCCTTATGGCAATTTGAGCACTTTTCAAACTCTCTGAGGCTAGAGCGGCAGATGAAGGCCTTTAGAGAAGTTTTAGAGGTGTGTAATTTGAAGGATTTGGGGTTTGAGGGCTTGCCGTATACGTATGACAATGGAAGGGAGGGTAGGAAGAATGTGAAGGTGCATCTAGACAGAGCGGCAGCGGATGAATCTTGGAGAGATTTGTTTAGTGCAGCAGGGGTTGTACATTTGGTGTCTCCTTGCTCGGACCACTGCCCGGTCTTAGTGCGATTAAGTGTGGAACGTCAGAATGGAGCACGACAAAGGTGTAGGCACTATGAGATAATGTGGGAGAGAGAGGCGGAGCTTCCGGAGATTATTGCAAATGCTTGGCGGGAGTCGGGAAGTAAAAAGGATTTGGGAGAGATCTGTACTTCTATGTCGGGTATCATGAAGACTATGCAAGCCTGGGGAAAAAGGAAATTCGGGAACGTGGTGAGGCAGATCGATCAGCTGAGGAAGAAGCTGGGTGATCTCATGGAGAGGGATGCGAATAGTAGAGAAATCCGGAAATTGCAAGATCAGATGAATGAGCTTCTCTACAGGGAAGAGATGCTTTGGTTACAAAGGTCTAGAATTAATTGGCTTAGGGAAGGGGATAGAAACACTAATTTTTTCCATCGCAGGGCTGTTTGGAGAGCTAAGAGAAATGCTATTTCAAAACTGAAAGATGGGGACGGGAACATACAGACAGCTGCGGCTGTTATGGAGGACATGGCCACTTCTTATTTTAAAGATCTCTATTCAAAGGATGATTCGCTTAATCCTAATACCATTGTTCAGTTAATTGATGCTCAGGTTATGGATGACATGAACGAGGAGCTATGTAAAGAGATGATGGAAGATGAAATTGCAAAGGCGGTGTTTCAAATTGGCCCGACTAAAGCTCCGGGGCCGGATGGATTCCCGGCGAGGTTCTATCAAAGGAACTGGGAGACGGTGAGGAAGGATATTGTTGATACTGTTCGGTGCTTCTTCGAGTCAGGGGTAATGCCGGAGGGCGTTAATAATACTTCTATTGTTTTAATTCCAAAAGTTGATAATCCTGTAGATCTGAAAGATTTTCGACCGATAAGTCTCTGTAATGTTATTTACAAAATTGTCTCCAAGTGTTTGGTTAATAGGTTGAGGCCGCAGCTGGATGGGATCATCTCGCCAAACCAAAGTGCGTTTGTGCAAGGGCGCTTGATTACGGATAATGCCCTGATCGCTTTTGAGTGTATTCATCACATACAACAGATGAAGAATCTAGAGAGATCATACTGTGCATACAAGCTGGATTTGTCGAAAGCTTATGATAGAGTGGACTGGCGCTTTTTGGAGCTAGCAATGCAAAAAATGGGCTTCGCTCACCGGTGGATCAAATGGATTATGGCTTGTGTGACCTCGGTGAGATATTCTGTAAAATTTAATGGAGTTCTATTGGATGCATTTGCTCCGACGCGGGGCCTCCGTCAAGGTGATCCTCTATCCCCCTTTCTTTTCCTCTTTGTGGTGGATGGTTTGTCGACTCTGATCAAGGATGCTGTGGAAAATGGAAATCTTTCTCCTGTTCGTGTTTGCCGGCGAGCTCCGGGGGTTTCTCACCTCTTGTTTGCTGATGACACATTGCTATTTTTTAAAGCGAATAATTATCAAGCAACAATAGTGAAGAGAGTGCTGGAGTCCTATGCAAAGGGGACTGGTCAGCTCATTAATCCAGCTAAATGTTCCATCTTATTCGGTGAGGCTTGCCCGGATTCAATCCAGCAGGGCGTCAAGGAGATTTTAGCAGTTGAGAAAGGGACTTTTGAGGCAAAATATTTGGGTTTACCAACACCCGAAGGTCATATGAAGAAAGGTAAATTCCAGAGTCTCCAAGAACAACTCAGCAAAAGGATCCTTCAGTGGGATGTCAATTACCTTTCCAGTGGAGGTAAGGAAGTCATGATTAAAGCAGTGGCTCAACCAATTCCGGTTTATGTCATGGGAGTGTTTAAGCTACCGGAATCAGTGTTAGAGGATCTTACAAAATTGTCTCGGAACTTCTGGTGGGGGGTGGAGAATGGCAAACGGAAAACACATTGGAAGGCTTGGGATACGTTAACTAAACCAAAGTGTAGAGGAGGCTTAGGTTTTCGGGATATGAAGATGTTCAATCAAGCCCTATTAGCTCGGCAAGCATGGAGACTCATATATAAACCAGATAGCCTCTGTGCAAAGGTGCTGAAGGCTAAATATTATCCTAACGGTTGCCTGGGGGACACGGTGTTTACCGGGAATGCTTCACCATGCTGGCGGGCTATTGAGTACGGTCTGGAACTTTTGAAGCAAGGACTCATATGGCAGGTAGGTAATGGTAAACAAATCCGAATATGGAGGGACCCCTGGATTCCAAGGGATCACTCACGGAGGGTCATAACAGCAAAAAGGAAATTGCAGATTAAAACGGGTGGCTAATCTCCTAGATGAAGATGGTAATTGGGATGTACAGAAGCTAAGCCAGGTGTTCTTGCAAGTAGATGTAATGGACATAGTTAAAATCAAAACTGGGCTACATGACGCTGAAGATTTCTTGGCTTGGCACATGGAAAAGAATGGCCTCTTCTCGGTCAGGAGTGCCTACAGGCTGGCTGAAGATTTACAACGCTGTGAGGAAGGAAGTGTGGCATCCAGCTTAAGACCAGATGGAAGCAATCCGGCCTGGGATGGCATCTGGAAGTGCCCAGTTCCTCAAAAGATCCGTATTTTCGCCTGGAGAGCAGCTTCTAATAGTTTAGCAACCTGGGAGAATAAATGGCGCTGGTGTCTGGAACCGGATAATGTGTGCTGTATTTGTGGTACTGGAAAAGAAGATGTTTTCCATGCGTTATGTCATTGTCCTAATGCCAAGGCGCTGTGGAATGCGATGAGGGAGGTGTGTGTGGTCTCTACCGCCAGAGGAAAAGCTTCAAATTGAAGGTACAAACTGGCTCCTTCAACTTCTAAATAATATTTCAGATACTGAACAAATGTTTCTGCTCATGCTCCTGTGGCGTATTTGGCATGTACGAAATGAGGTGGTGCACGGTAAACCGGCTCCGCCGGTGGAGGCGTCTCGGCGGTTCTTGGGAAGCTACGTGCAGTCCTTGCTGCTGATCAAGCAAGGCCCGAATCGAGACATTGCCAAAGGAAAGCAAGTCCTTGGTTATTCCTTGAAGGAGATCAGATGCTATCAGGGGACAAAGACACCAAGTTCATCGAAGGAACTGCGCTGGACATGCCCCCCTTCTGGGTGGTACAAACTAAATGTGGATGGATCTTTTGCTTCATAGAATGGGGAGGCAGGGATTGGATTGATCCTTCGTAACAACTTTGGTCGACCAGTTATTTCAGCGTGCAGGCCTCTGGTCCTCTGTACAGATGCTCTGGATGCAGAGTTAATGGCATGTAAGGTTGGGATTGAATTGGCAAGACAATATACGTCAGCACCTATAATTGTGGAGTCTGACAGTTCCATGGTGATTCACCTAGCGGAAGCTCGGGAGGAGGACAGATCAGCTCTCGTCCACTTAGTGAAAGAAGTAAGGAGATTACGCGCCAATGGAAGGGATGTGGTATTTAGGAAAATCAATCGTTGCCAGAACAAGGTGAACCATGAGCTAGCGAATTATGCCAGAATTTATGGGAAGTCCATGAACTGGATAGGGCATTCAGCAGAATTTGTAACTAGGCTAGTTCATGACGATTGTATAACCATGGGCCTTGAGTAATATATTCCCTTTCCCCGCAAAAAAAAAAAAAGGTGAGGTAGTACATGACACATTATTCTTCGAATGTGTGCAGGCTGCAGGCATGGGCGTACATGGGCTGGCACTCAATGGGCCCAAATAAGAGGCCTGCTTCTCTTTGTTTGCAAGGATTATTCGATCCGATTGAGTGTCCAGCCAGCAGGCTGTGAGCCCAACGTTGCTTCATCGCAGGTAGATGGAGCTGCCCTTCCTACCTCGACACAGGCTGCACAGACCTGCACCAAGCCCTAGGCGAGCTGCACCTGCCCAATGAGTCTGGCCATGTTACACTTTGCAGCACGCAAAACCAAGGGGAGGCAACTAGATGGGACTGGACGTGAAAAGGGGCCCATGGCCATGGAGAAGGCACGTACCGGGACCCGGAAGTCGTCGTCACGTGCCGCGAAACGCCAACCGCTGCCGCTGCCAGTAAACCGTTGCGGCCCGGCCACTGGCCGTAGCTGCACAGACCACCTTCCCGGCCTGACCCATGTGCGCCTGCCGCTGTTCGCACCCGCATCGCGGCAGAGGCATTGCCAGTTCAAGATCGCCGTGCGCCGGTGCGGTGGATGGACAAAAAATTCTATTAGAGTATGTATGGTTTATCGTAACTATTTATTTATATTAAAAAAGTAAATAACATATCGTATGATAAATAAAAAATCAACACATATGAGTATAAAATAGATGAAATGGACTATAGAGATAAGTCTTGCGTGTGTAACAGCATGAGCTGGGATTACAATTCATTATCATGGACAGCCGAAGTGCCTGTCAGCCCGCATTTTTGACGGGCCGCGTCGCGATCTGCGCGTCAGGCTGGTTCCACCTTGACGCACGTACGTCTGTAGTTCTCAGTCGAGCCCTTGTCATGACAGCTAGTGAGCTAGCTAACCCCTCGCAGCAGCTCCTCTTCTCCGAGCTTGAAGTCAAAGGCTGGCTATCTTGGCTTTCTTCTTCTTCTTTTTCTTCTTTTCTTGCTTCTAGGGAGCTGTACGCGCAAACGATGGTTGGTGAGGCATCCATCACACACCATCGGCATACACTTCTGTTCCTTTCCATTCTCTCTGGTAGCAGCTGTTGAGGTCCTGTCACTTCTGTTTTTCTACACAGAAGTGCGATGTTGCTCCTCTTAATTTGCCATCTCAAATATGAATACTTGGTTTCGATTTCAAGGATGGCAACCAACCAATTAACTAATTATACAAATTCTTACACCCAAATTTTCTAATCATTTGTGCTGATTAAAATCCTTTTTCATGTTTGATTCATTTTACCTGGACTTATCTTTATGCCCCTATTAAATTCCTCTTTCCATAATCAGGGTTCAAGATGGATCATCTTCGTAACACCCTGCTGTAATTACAGTCTTCCTGCCTAACAAGGAATGCCGATTGACCAAGACAATCTAAGAAATTCCATTCACCCATGAGCTAATTTGAACACTCTAATAGTACAACGATGATAAGGCCGTCCCATGTTGGTGCACGGGTTCACAGGCTGCTAACTGACAATGCAGTGGAGCATTGTGCTTCAAAGTATATTATAATTAGTCCAGAGCCCAAATAGGCAAAGCGTGCTTGTTCTGAACCTGTCACGGGCAAACTCTGCCCCTCTTGCCGGCTTTCCTTGACTAATAATGGAACATGACCCCGTGGTTGCAAAGTTAGATCCCTCGAACGGTTTCTTCCTTTGGAATTCGGACCATACGTCTCCGTCGACACGGACGTCGAAACCACCGTATCACTAGTTAGACCGACTGCACAATTTAGAGTCTCCTTGTTTGTGCTTCTGACTTCTTCTTTGAAAAACTGTATTTTTGAATTTTTTTATAATTGTTTTTATATTTTAGCTGTTGAATTTTATAATAATTTTTTAGCTTTTTAACACTTATTTATCAGAAAAGCTACTTTCAATCCGTTTATTTAAATTTTTTGTTTCTAACAAAAATAAAAATTAGAAACAATCTAAAACAAACATACCCTTAGTTCAGACTTTATTGCTCTGCTTCCAGGCTTCTAGACTGCAATAGCTGTTTGTTCCGCCAAATCACACAGGAAAGTGGAACTGAGAAAGAGCATAAGTTTTGCATACCAAGAGCTAACCATGAATAGAACAGGGAAGCAATATGACATGTCTATACAGAGATTAAACAGCAGTAGGCACGAGTCGCGCATATTGTCATGTGATATCAAAGTTAGGTGGTGCTGTAGTTGAAACACAATGGCGTCAAGCTCTGAGAACGCAAAGCGAGCTGGTGTAGTCATTACCTGGGGCAGATCGATGTGGTTACCGATGCCGATACAGCCTGCACGCAAAAGCAGAGGTTAGATCGAATCATTTAGGAGCCTATAGATTCCAACCATCAAGGATGGAGTGTGTGCCAGAATCGCCTCCCCTAGACACAAACTGCCATCTCATCTAGAAAAAAGAGAGCTGCTGCCTGCTGATAATGGGCCGACGGTTTTATTAAGATCCCGTTTAGTAGGTTCCAGGTTCTTCTAGAGTTTCGATTCTAGTTTCTCTCTGGAGTAGTTTCTCCGGTGAATCTGAATTATTTTATATAATCATTTGGATAGTTCGATATATTATGATTTTGGAGAGAGGATGATAGTAAACGAGAGTAGAGTGATTTAGAAATATGAGAAACTACTTTTTAGCTTGTTTCTGTTGTAAGTATAAATAGAAAGTAGAATAGAAAGATTAAGAGAATGATTATTTGTATTTATTGATAAATAGTGTATATATTATATAGCACATAAACAGTTATGTTTGTGATTGTTGGGATTAGTAACCGCTAATCAGTTACTCTTTAATTGATCATATGACAAATACATAAAAATGTCTATTTGTAACACTCCTCTTTGATCAATTATTCATAATATAAATTTTTTGTTGAAAACTTCTCCAAAACATAATGGGAAAAATGATAAGCAAATAATATACAGATATATTGATATGCCATTAAAACTCTTTTAAAACCTGATAAGAATATAAGAAGAAAATGATATGATATGTATTGGTTATTGCTTCATTGTAAACTCATATATGAAACTAGGTAGGAAAACCTATTGGTGAGTTTAGAGAACAATAATCATGATATATGGATTATATTAAAACCTCTGAAAAGTCATTTGAAAAAATTAGAACAGTAAAGTAGATGTTGCCTCATTAAAAAACTTATATAAGAAACCGTACATAAAAACTCATAAAGTAAAAGAGTGTAATATAATATGAACGTGTTATTATTCAGGGATCAACTCTCTATGAACCTTGTAAATCTCGTAGTCACCGCATACCAATTATGTGAATATATTTTTGGAATGTGAAAGTTGGTAAGGACTTAATGAATAAATCAGCGAGATTATCACATGATTTAGTTTGCAAGATTTCTACCTATCCATTATTTTGCAATTTATGATGATAGAATAATTTAGGACCAATATGTTTGGTTATATTGCTCTTTATATAAGTTGTTTGCATTTAAGTGATGCATATAGAATTATCTTCATAGATAATGGTTGATGATTCAATGAAACCAATACCATATGATTATTGTATGTGATTTATCATTTTGTGAAGCTATACGTGTTCACGTGATGCGTCATATAATGCAATTATTTCAAAATGATTTGTGGATGTTGCTATAGAGTTTGTTTTGAAGACATCCATAAAATGGGTGTTTCATCGTATAAGAACATGAAGCCTGTCTGTGATCTGGCATGGTGGGGATCTGATAAGTAGCTAGTGTCAGTGTATCCAATCATATTCATATCTTGTTTTCTTTTATAGAAAAGACTAAGATCTATGGTGGCTTGGAGGTATCGAAAGATATTTTTTTACTCCCGCCCAATGTCGTTTAGTTAGAGCAGCACTATGTTTAGCTAATAAGTTCACTGCAAATGTAATATCAAGTCTGGTACAATTTTTAAGATACATAAGCACTATAATAGCATTAAGATACGAAACATCAGGTCCTAGTACCTCTTCTGCTTCCTCTTGTGATCTTAATGGATATTTCTTCATATCAAGAGATCAAACAACCAATGGAGTCTTTGATGGATATGATTTGTCCATATTGAACTTCTCTAATGTTTTCTGGATATGCGGCTTGCTGTACTTAGAATACCTGAAGGAAGATGCTCGAGTTGTATACCCAAACAAAATTTGGTTTTACCCAAATCCTTCATTTCAAATTTCGTCTTTAGATGATTGTGTGCTTCATCTATATCTGTTGTATTTTCAATGATATTCAGATCATCGACATATACATATATTATGTAAAATCCCATTGAGGAATTCTTTATGAAAACACATGAGCGATCATCGTTGTTAGAGTATCTTTTTTTGGAAGGAACTCTTTCATTCGGTTGTACCACATTCTTCCCGATTGCTTTAAGCCATATAGTGACTTTTTAAGCTTTACACAATATATGTTGTGGTTTGCATTGGATTCAGAATTTGGATTCCATTGGAACCTTCATAAATATGCGGTCACTACATCCATTAACTGTATAGATAGATGATTTTGAACTGCTAGTGAAATTAGATATCGAAACACGCTTCCATTCATTACCAGAGAATATGTCTCATTAAAATCAATATTGGGTCTATGTGTGAATCTTTATGTTACAAGCCTCACTTTATATCTCACCACCTCGTTGTTTTTGTTCTGTTTGCGGATAAAAACCCACTTATATCCCACATGAAAGATATTATGATGAGCAGATATTACTGATGTGAATACCTCACTTTTGGAGAGCGAGCGCAATTCTATCTGGATTGCATCCTTCCATTGTGCCCAATCCGAGCACTTGTGCCACTCTGCCATGGTTTTGGGATCTGGATCATTGTGAAGATCGTTTGAATGTTTGAGAAGAAGCAAGTGTCGACAATTGTAGTCTTTTGGTCAAATGATTCTTCGGAATCAATATAATTGATGAAAGTTTCATCTACCCTCTATAACTCATCATGATTTTCCATTACGATAGAGTCATAGTGTTCAGATGTCCCAGCATCAATATTTGTACGCACGGTTGAGCTAGGATGTAGATGTTGATCATCCATTGGATGTATAGTATCCATAGGCCTTGGGTGTCATTCGACTTGATGTTGATTTGCATTTACTATTTTATAGGAGAATTTCCTCAGTTCCCGCGGTAACTTGTAGGAAGCTTTATCCTTTTTGACCGTACTTCTCCCTATCTTATTTTGATGTGGAAGTTGAGTGGTTTTATTTGGTACATCCACTCTTTCCGCCCCATTCCTAGCAGGAATATAGGATTTGATGACACTTTTGTTGTTAGTAAATGTATCTGGCAGGTTATTTGCAATATCTTGTAAATATATAATTCTATGAACTTGGAGTTCGCATTCTTGAGTATGTGGATCTGATGAGGAAATATCTAAGGCATTCTAATTGATTTCTTGACATTCTTTACTTGAAATCTCTCCCTAATACCGAAAAATGCTCCTCATCAAATATACAGTCAACATATCGGGCTATAAATAGGTCCTTTGTAAGGGGCTCGAGGTATTTTATGATCGATGGAAAGTTATACCCCATGTAGATTCCTAATTTTCTGTGTGGACCCATTGATGTATGTTGCAGGTCTGGCAATGGGTCGAGTTGAGGCCGGGTGCAGCTAGAATGCATCTGACCCAATACCCAAATCAGAAAACATGACTCGGACTCAATTTGACTAACGGGTGCAAATATGCTCACATCCCCAAACTCGGTGGGGACCCCTGGTCGCGGCGGTGGCCAGGAGACCGAGGCAGGTAGCGTCGTCCAGGAGGTGCGTGAGCGCGTGAGGAGGCGGGTGGGCTGGTGGGCACGAGCAGAGGCAGGGTACCTGGCGACAGGCGATGGACGCGGGCGGGCGACGGCACCCGGAAGGTGGGAAAACGTAGGGCAGCGAGCGTGAGCGTATGTGGGGTGAGCAGCGGCGGCTGGGAGGCAGGTGTGTGCGGACGGAAGCATTGCTGACGGCGGTCGGGAATCAGGTGCTCATCGGGAAGCAAGCGGGCAGTGGCGACCAGGAATTCGGCACCTGCCGGGGGCTCGTGAATGAAAATCATCCCCCGACCTGACCCAAAATCGGGGGCCCGAGTCGTGACCCCCACGGGCAAAAACCCAGCCTTGCCCCCGCACCCGCTGCCGCCAGGTGTAAAACCCACAGGGACCCAACCCAGCCTACCCCGTTGCCGTCCCTAGTACGCTGTGGTGGTGAGATCGGTACGTATATAGCGCAACCGAACTTTCATAAATGGAAAATGCTAGGAGGATTACCACGTACTAACTATAGCGGGGAAGCTGTGTAATATGCAGTTGGTCATAATTGAATTAAGTTAGCAGTTGTAAGACTGCATGATCCTAACATAAAGTTGGTAAGTTACAATTATGTAATAATGGTCGTGCGATGAGCTTGACTCTATTGATGAGATTCAGCCAAACTATTTTGAGTATGGATGTATGGTATTGAATGTTGGACTTGAATTTCTAGGGCCATACAATAATCTTTGAAAGCACGTGAGGTGAATTTAGCCGTATTGTCCATCCGAATGGATTGTATCCTATGTTCAGGATAATGTGCTTGTAATTTAATAATTTGAGCAATTATTTTGTTAAATGTATGGTTTTGTGTGGACAAAAGACACACATGTGATCATAGTGTAGATGCGTCAATGAGAATCATGAAGTAGCTGAATTATCCATATAATGGTTGGATTGAACTACATATATTGCCTTGAATGTGTTTAAGGAATTTGAGTGGTTCAACTCTGATTTCAGGTAAGAGGGTCTTAAAATCAATTTTCATATAGCACATGCAGTGCATACAAAGTCCGAAGATTATAGAAATTTGGCACTATCATGCCATAACCAATTGAATTACTGATATTTTTTTTTTGCATCATCCCGACATCAAGATGACCGACGACCAAGACGATCATGTCATAATTGGAATGTGTCTACATTCTAAAAAAATTACCTTGTACGTAATATGTGGTACGGATTTAATGTATGTACAGTACAATCCTGAAGATAAAGAGAGAATTTTCTCTAGTGTTTGTTTGGCATATCCATTATTTTTTAATGAGGAGATACTTCTCTTTGTTGCCACCATGGGTTTCGATATGAAAAGTATTTTGACGGATATCTCTATAACTCAGTAGGGTACGATTTGAATCAAGATACAATAGTGCATCATCGATTATAATTTGAGTACCCATAGAGAGAGTTATTATGACGCGAATAGAGCCAACAATCATAGCATCATGCTAGAAATTGTCATAATATTTTCTTTACCCTTCTTAAGAGTTTGAAAATATTTGGTTTTCCTAAGTATATAGTTAGGTACAACTATTCACTAAGCATATTTTCTCTTTTATCGGATTGTCCTCCCTAGACATCTATATAAAGAAATAGAGAATTTAAAGTGAAAATTTTCATAGATATATAGAATATATACAACTTTATTGAGTATCAATGTGCTGATACATTGTTAAAATATACAACATAGCATAAGATGACAATACCTTATTGCAACACTATGTAGGACATAGATATAATAATATCTAATTATTTGGAAAACTAATTGAGGTCTCCAAACAAGTCATTAGAAGCAAATTTCACGATCATATTGTCGGTGCTCTCAAGGTCCTCTAGCTGATGTAGAGTGATGTCGTTGTCTGGTTCTGGAGGAACACTTTGGGAACAATTGGCTTTCTTGATGGTGTCAAGTTAAAGATTGAAATGCGCTTCATATCTTTCACCTTGAGCTAGTCGGCTTCGTCCAACGGACTTGAGATATAGATCAATTAAGTGTTTTGGAGTGTGGTATTTCTTAGTTGTGTGGCTGTAGCAACCACATTTATGATAATTTTCAGATTTATCTTTGTTACTTTTGGAAATGTCCTTCCCTTTGTTGGGTCCATGGAACTTTTACCTTTTGTTGCGCTTCTTTTTGCCTTTGGAGTTCTTGGGGTGGTATTTGTTGCCGTCAAATTTTGTAGTATTCTGAATATTAGAATTAACTTAAGGTAAAGGAGCAGTGTCTGTTGGGCGTTGGTGATGATTCTTTAAAAGAAGTTCATCATGCTTTTTATCTTGAAGTAAAGTGTGAATTAATTCAGAATAGTGCTGGTAGTTCCTAGCATGGTATTGTTGTTGCAATACCCTATGGGCACGAAGCATAGCAGATAAATTTTTTCAAATTTCTCCGCATCTGTGGGAGCTTTGTCACAAAATAGCAACTTAAAGCAGATCTTGTGAACAACATGGCTGTATTCTTCAATGAACTTAAAATCTTGGAGGCGAATATTGGACCACTCGTGTTGTGCTTTAGGTAGTTTGACTGTCTTTTGCTGTTCATAACGCTTTTTGAGCGAGTTTCATAAATCATATGGATTCTCATCCATCAAGTATTCAGATTTTAAATCTGGATGAAGATGATGCCTTATGAAGTATAGAGCCCCATACTCGATTTGATCTATAAGTGACAGATCTCCTTCTTGAGGATGATTAATTGTCGTTATTAGTCCATGGGACGATAGACCTATCTTCATATCCATTGCCCAAGTTAGATAGTTTCGACCATCTAACTCGAGTCTATCAAACTCAATGTTATCCTACAAAATGACCAATGATTGAATGAATACACTTTGGGTAAATTGGAGAATCATGGTAATGTTGCAAAAAATGCAAAATTATGTAGAGTCAATTAAGTTGATACTTGAAGTATATAGTGTAGACCTCAAATTATGTAGCTAACACATTGGATAATTAAAAAATACGGTGCAGATCTCACAGTAGTAGGATGCATAATCTGATATTTGTTAGTAGATACCTATGTTTATATTATCTTGTGTTATGCTAAGTAGAATATTTGAAAGAACACGTTGAAGTTAATTATTAAGTCAAGGTGACAAAATGTAGACCTTACAGTAATGCTGGATAATATGCAATAGATGCCATATATCCATTACTTAGTGTTTCTCAAATATTAAATTGAGGTAATCATTTAAAATTCTGCATTGAATTAAGCACTTTGCGCTAATATGAAGCAATTTTTGGCTTAAATGTAAAAGTGAGTGCAGAATAATCATAATTACAACATGAAAGTAAATTGCAAGCATTAATAAGGACATGAAAATAAATATACATGTTATTAGAAATGCAAAAATACATACACATAGAACATTGTGCAAATCCTGGACTCATATGGTACGGATGTGCATATTATAAAAGTACATAAATTGGTACAATTATAAATAATTACAAGGGCTATAATAGAAATATACACACAATACTATTTATATGAGCTATTTTTCGGACCCAGGGGGCCTAAATGGAAATAGCTAGCCACCGATTTTTATACAAACATGTAAATATGCAGAAAGCCAAGGGCTTTTCTGCAAAATGGTCAAAGGCACGCTACATTTTGGCTTGGCCGAGTGGGCTAAGCCAATCTGGGTTGCGATCCAGGTGGACTTTTTGGCCCACTCAGCCCAGGCAGGCTGCACGTTGTATAAAAGGCAGGGGGCGATGCAGTTAGGATTTGGAAACCCTAACTGCCACCAACCGTCGCTTGTCGTGAGGCGCCAACGTAGCCCGCCTATGTGCCTTGTCACGCGCCTACGCGCCTTCGCCGTCGACGCTCTTCTCGGAGTCGGCAAGAGGAGGAGCCCAGCCTCCTTTGCGGAGGAGATCCAAGAGTGCCGGTGTCCCGAGTGATGGTTAGCCACCGCCATTGTCATGCGCCGAAGGTGGCAGAGTGATGGAATCATTGGATTCAATGATGGAGGGGCTGTTGTAGCCTCATTGGTGGTGGGATCTGCCGATGTCACTGCATTTGTGGCCGGCTCGATGAAGAAAGGGGCCGCTCATCGGCGGGCTGCCATGGTGCCGAACGTGAAGCAGAGCAATGGCGGCGTTATGGTGGCGTCGATTGGAGTGGAGGCACCACTCGCGCCGTGAAGGGGGCCAGCGCTATAATTCCGGTGTCGGGAAAGGGGCCGACATGGGGGGTCAAATCTGGCGTCGGTGTCCGTGGTCAGGCGGTTGAGGTAGAATGGGCTTCATTTTCTCCTCCTCATCCTGAAGATCCAATTCTGTCAATGGGCCTCAGAGGAGGTTGTGTTCGGTGGTGGAGGCATAGAGGACTCCACAGAGGCCGGCGTTGGGGATGGGAGGTCGTGCACTGCTCCAGCCGATGTGTTAATGTCGAGGCCGACAGTGCGCGGTGGGATGGCCGTCCTGGTCGGAGGAGTGGCCATGGGGGTCCTCTCCGACAAGTTACCACTTGCCTCTGAGGCGATGGGCGCCGGTGCCCTCTTGCGCCACGCGGTGGTTGTAGTGTCCACGGCCACGGTAGAAGCATAGTCGACGATGGCCGTAACAACCGAAGGGTGAACATCGGCCTTGACGACCATAGAATCAACGACGAATCTATGGACGACGACGAAGAGGAAGAACAAGCGAGATCGCTCTTCCTAGTGACATAGGAAGGATAGGTAAGTTATTGTGTGGAGGCATGGCTTGCCTTTTGTTGATATCGATTAGCGTAGTGTAAAGCAACGTGATTGATAACGTGTTGTAAGTAGAAATAGAAAGTAGAATACAGAGATTAAGAGAATGATGGTTTGTATTCATTGGTAAATAATATTTATATTATATAGTATATGAATAATTATGTTTGTGACTGCTATGATTAGTAACTGCTAAGCAGCTACTTTCTAATTAATCACATGACTACCTTCCCAAGGATGTCTATTCATAACAGTTTCTACCTCGCATTGTAAAAAAAAAAAAAGAAACTTTCTACTATTTTGGGTTTGAATCAATTGCTAAAAACATGGTTGGTAGGAATTTTACTGATTCTGGTCAGGACCGAAAACGTTTCTCACTAAACAAACACACCCTGAGCACCGAGTGTGCTGCGATTGAGCACAACCACACGAAAAGCAGGCACGTATACAAATCCAATGCAGCTGGATTAGGATGAGAGATGATACGACTAGCACGGAAAAGAAGAAAGTACTACAAAGTGACGGGGGACCCTCTGTTATAAAGATGTGGCCTTGATGGGGATGACCTGTGCTCGTGCATGGTACAGGTGTAGGCACAACCGCACAAGAGCACGTCCGGGGAGCCCGCGTGGAAGACGGGAGAATGAGATGACGGTGGATGGGTCGTCTTCTAGGCGAGAAGAGATGACGGTGGATGGGTCGTCTTCTAGGCGAGAAGAGATGGTATACGTGTGCTATAACCGTCTGGCACGTTGAATTCTTTTCGAGCACACCGTACACGTGGACGAGTGCGTCGTTTTTTCATGTGCCGTCGAAGCGTCCTTGCGGTGATGCAGCACGTCTGGATGGACGTGGAGCGGCGCGAATGTCTCGGCGGCGTCGGCGTCACACGGCTCCACCCCATGGCCCAATCCATCATCCATGATCCTTGGAGACGGGCTGGACTGACGATCCGCACGCGCGCTCTGCTCGCTAGAAGACCGGTGGCTACAATGAGTGAAGAATTTTTCCTCCTTTTTTTGACGAATCATGAGTGAAGAGAGGATCGGGCCTACGATGAGTGAAGATTTTTCCCCTTATTTTTGCGAATCATGAGTGAAGAGATTCCGTTTCTGGACCAACCTGAGTCGAGTCGAATAAAGCTCGCATCCTTTTCTTCTTCTTCTTCTTCCCTTCCGTTTCATCGGGTTTTCACCGCTACAGACTACCGTCACCACGGCCACTGGTCGCTCCACTAACGCGGCTGGTGGGGACGCCTCGCATTACGCTAGGTACCGCGCGAAGCGGCGGTAATCGGCAGCCCACCAGCCACCATTACGGCCTGGCGGTAACTCGGAAGCCAGCCAACCAACCTGAAGCCCCCATCCATCACTCGGCGTGCGTCCAGAAGCATCCCACACCGACCCGCCCGATTCCCACACCACCCAGCCTCTTCATCACCTTCCTCCACCTCCCACATTCTTCACATCCTTCCATCTTTCCTCGCCGTGCGCGAGCCAGTTCCCAAGAAAGATAAGGGGAGTGAAGACTGAAGAGAAGAGGAGAGAAGTGCGGCGCCCAGAGCTCCGGCCGTGCTCGGCAGCTCATCCGGCCTGTGCGCGTTAATCGCCAGCCGGGCAACTAGCTCCGGTAGCAGAGGCGAAGCTGTAGCCGGACGGCCGGGGAGGTTGGGGGCCGAGGCTTACCATGAAGTTTAACACTAGAAAAGATGTGGGAGGCGGCGGCGGTGGAGGAGGCGCGTCGTTTGCCGTCCCGTGCGTGGACATCAAGTCGTTCGTGGCCTCGCTCGCCTTCCTCACGCTGTTCGTGGCGTTCTGGCAGCTCCAGCCCTACGGCTCCTTGCTCACCGCGGCCCGCTCCACCGCTTCCCCTTGTTCTCTCCTCGTCACAAATGAAGCCGCCGTCGCCGCCACCGACCTTCACTCTTCTAATGCCACCACGGATACAGCCACAAACACGAATCAGCCGGCAGTGGCTTCTGCTAATACCGCCGCCGCCGCTAGTGCTGTCACGGTGCGGCAAGCGAGGGTGGGGAGGCCGGCGCGGGCGGAGGACCAGAACAAGCGGGTACTCCGGCCGTACGGCAGCGCGGCGGCGCTGTTCGTGCAGATGGGGGCGTACCGGGGCGGGCCGCGGACGTTCGCCATCGTGGGGCTGGCGTCCAAGCCCACCCACGTGTTCAGCACCCCCTACTTCAAGTGCGAGTGGCTGCCCAACCCCACCGCCGCCGACCCCTCGCCGCGCCCCGTCCGAACCAAGGCGTACAAGATGCTCCCCGACTGGGGCTACGGCCGCGTCTACACCGTCGTCGTCGTCAACTGCACGTTCCCCTCTAACCCCAACGCCGGTAACGCCGGTGGCAAGCTGCTCGTCCACGCCTACTACTCCACCAACTCCCGCCGGTACGAGCGCTTCGTCGCGCTCGAGGAGGCGCCGGGTTCCTACGACGAGTCCCGCTTCAGCCCGCCGTTCCAATATGACTACCTCTACTGCGGCTCGTCGCTCTACGGCAACCTCAGCGCCAGCCGGATGCGCGAGTGGGTGGCATACCACGCGCGCTTGTTCGGGCCCAGGTCGCACTTCGTGCTCCACCACGCCGGCGGCGTCAGCCCGGAGGTGAGGGCAGTGCTGGATCCGTGGGTCATGGCCGGCCGCGTCACCGTCCAGGACATCCGAGCGCAGGCGGAGTACGACGGCTACTACTACAACCAGTTCCTGGTGGTGAACGATTGCCTGCACCGGTACCGCCACGCCGCCAATTGGACTTTCTTCTTCGACGTCGACGAGTACATCTACCTGCCCAATGGGCAGACGCTTGAGGAGGTGCTCGGCAAGTTGTCCGGGTACACGCAGCTCACCATCGAGCAGAACCCAATGTCCAGCAAGCTCTGCGTGCAGGATCCGAGCAGGAATTACTCAAGGTTTGTCGTCCTGTTTCTTCGTATGTCCTTTTCTTGTTTGATTCATGCAGACCTAGTACCATTTTATATTGAAATTGCCCCAGTTGCAACGGCTCATTCTAATTTCACGCTTATAGGCCTCAGCATCATGTTCAGGCTATGAAAAAACAATGCTTTCTGCAGGTTTGGTCGCATTCCCGATTTGATTTATCAAATAGACATTCTGGATGGTTTAAGAAAGTTAGTCGGTGGCTAGTTGTTTATTTTTTATAATGAAAATACAACTTCCAGCCTCTGCAGCATTCTAGAAGGTACATAACCATTTTTAAAAAATAGGCACTTAAATTTGTATCTAACAGAACTTAAACTTGGGTGGTCTATACGAACATCTAAGAGGACTCGGTTGCTAGGCTATTTGTTTATGCTATTTGTTAATTAATTCAGTTTGTGACCCCTGACATGAGCTTGTTTGATTCCCGTAGTCAAATTGTGTCCTCAAGGGTCAGAAGTGATTGGGCCCTTTTTTGTTCTGCAGATTTCAACATTGAACCAAAAATCGTAGTAATGCATTGTTAGGTTTAAAAGAACAGTAGCCACAGTGATTCCATCTATGCGTAGCAAGCTGGCTAGAAAAAAGAAAGGCTTAACGTAGACAGGTTGGAAAATGCTGTACAATCGAAATGTTCGTAGCACTGACTACGAAAATTTTTAAGTAACCTCAAGGAAAAAACAAGAAAACTGAAAAATACCTGCACAGGCCCCTTCTGCACAACTTTCACTGAAATGAGTGACCTGCACATAGCTGATGACAAGTTTCTTTCGCTAATCCATCCAAAGAATCATTTTTTTTTGTGCTCCGTGTTTTTTTGTAGCTTTGCATGAGAAGATGTTAGTGATCCATCTGTTTTGTGATAGAGTATTTAGTTGGCCTCTTACTGTTCTATTCTAAAGGTTCTTATATGTCTCTTACTGATATGCAGAGAATGGGGATTTGAGAAACTTGTCTTCCGAAACTCGATCACCAAAGTCAGGCGGGATCGCAAATACGCCATCCAGGCCCGAAATGCCTACTCAGCTGGCGTTCACATGTCGCAGAACGTCTACGGGAGGACAACCCACAAGACAGAGAGCCTGATCAGATACTACCACTATCACAATTCCATCAATGTCATGGGAGAGCCTTGCCGCGAATTCGTCCCAATGCCCGTCAACGGCAGCAAGATCATGTTCCAGGGAATTCCCTATGTATACGACGACAACATGAGGCGACTGGCAGGCGAGATCAAGCGGTTTGAGAAGGAAACCATTGGATCGGCTCAGACATAGCAAATTGGGAACCGGAGCTGGCGGTACATATAATACATATGACATTCTTTGGATGCATAGCTCGTGTGGAGCCACTGCTGCGTCTGGCTGATAATCAGACGGGAGAGCCTGTTAGGGGTGGTCCAAATGGTGTAAAGTTTTGGTTTTTATTGGCATGACCTCCTCTGCAGGGGCACTGCTGTTGCTGTAATTTCTTGTCTTTTACCTTTTCTCCTTTATCCCCACATCTGTTCATAGAGATCTGTGTAGACTGATGATGCTGGCTTTTTAGTCTGTTACTAGATTCTTTTATTCTACTCCTGGGTTACATGGAAAGTGTAGTGGATTGGATGTCGCGCTATTGCATTCCAAAGTCAGGAAGCGAGGCATTTCTGCTTAGTGATTTATTTTCATTTGTGAGTTTTGACTGTACGGACAAGCTTTTGTTAAGTGAGCACAGCTAACACCTAACAATCTGGGATGGTGGCCTGAAACTAGGAAGAACAAGCCGTGTTGGGCGTGTTCAGTGCAGGGCATGTGCTTGTGTTGGCATTGGGACCTTGGGGCTGGCGGTGTGGCCTGGGCAGCGCCGCAGTGGCGTACATAGAAATCATTATCGTGTTGTGCATGCCGAGATGGGTTAGGCATCCAACTTCACATTATGATGACGGGAGGGGGGCGTGAAGCTCGAAGAGTTGGGAGGGGAGGAGCAGGAAGGCAATCCAAATGATAGCTGTCATGTCTTAAATCTGTAATTTAACCGTCTAAATTTTTAAAATCAATAACTTTTTTTAAGAAAATAAAAGAGTTTGCAAAAACTAAATTAAATTTCTAAGTGTGTATGTGTGCCTTTGTGCATATAAACATATATATATATATATGAGTATGTGTGCTATGTGTATAAATACATATATACATTTAGGACTATTTTTCTATAAAAGAATATTTATAGGTATATAAATATATATACGTGTATATATTTGATTGCTTGATTGATTTTTTTTAAAGCCAATGTAAGATTATATATGTAGTATATACACTATATGTGTATGCATGAGAGAAAAATAGAAAACCCTTTTATGCGAAAAGGTCGAAGCCCATCTCTCTTCCTTTCTTTTTCTCTCTTCTCTCTCGGCCCACTTGACCAAATCAACCCAGCGTCACCTCTCTCTCTTCCCTCTCCTTCCCTCGGCCTGGTCCAAGCGGGGCCAGTCGGCTCTCTCTGCTCTCTCCCCACCTGGATCAGAGCCAGCCTAGCGCTTCCCTCACACTTCTCAGCCTAGCCGCCCCCGTCTGCCGAAAGCGCACCACGCTGATCTACCTCCGCTCTGAGCCGTTGACCAGCCGGTCCCGCCTATCAAGCCCATCTTCTACCTCACACTTGAGTCTGCTTCCTTCATGAGACCAAGTCGGCCGCGCTAATCCTGGAAGTGCATCTAGGCCCCTTTGTGGGTTTTGGCTAATTGATGATAAACGATTAAGGGACTAATGAGTTTATCGAGATTATGAGCAGATTTTAGTCCCATTGAAAAGGTTAAAAGAAGTTGGCATCTCTCAAAAAGAAAAGAGAAGTGGCATGAAGAAACTCAATAGGGTTTAATTAATTTTACTTTTGAACTTGAGTTTAAGAATGTTGTACTATCAAGAGGGATGTGTTTTGATAGTCTTGTTGGAGTCTCAGTGCAATAAGTGTCTTTTTGGAACCAAAAATTGAGAAACACAATCACTCACGGACACTGGGAAAAAGGGCAGAGTTGTCTGAACCCAGAGTCTCCGGGTTATCCCGGATACTCTGGATTCTGTTAGTGTCCCGGAGTCTCCGAGTAACACTCCGAGAGAAGGTCTCTGTCTGGTTTAAAAGTCTGAGCTCGAAGTCTCTGGGTTAGCCTATTAGCCTAGATACTCCGGATTCTGTTAGTGTCCAGGATTCTTTTAGTGATCTCCAAGCCACACACCTCGGTAGTGTGCAGTGTGCCTAATCAGCACGGGTAAAATGGAGACTTAGTCACCCACTTGCATGTGATAAAATCACGACCTGTGGGTAAAGTACAACCTCTGCAGAGTTAAAATTGAATATTCAGTCGTGCTCACGGTTATGACTGGCATAGAAAACCTACCATGATAATAATTTGATGGTTTAGTTAGTGTGATCAATTGTGGCGGTGGGAACCATAGTTGATGTGTGGGCCAGTCACGATGGTGGGGAATCGTGGTTGAGGTAGATTATCTGTAGTTCAACTTTGGCGGTGGGAGTCATGGTTGAGATGTTGGTTGTTCAACCTTGGTGGTTAGAACCTTAGTTGAGGTGGTCAATTGGTTAGGTCAAGATGGATGGAATCTTGAGGTGGTTTGCTATTTACTTAATAATTACTTTCAAATTGTTTTACTTAAATGCCATTTTATGCGAAAGAGTCATTTAGTTATATTCTTGTTGAAACCTTCAGATGCATACTGGTCTCGACAGATGTGGTATCAGAGTCATATCGACTTAGCATACAACTATAGATAGTCTGGACAACCCTAAAACAAGAGAAACATGGAATCTTAAAAGATACGCTTAAAGACTCCTCATCCCAGTCTTTATCACCTCAGCTTTTAAAGCACCTCACCCTTGGTTTATGCCCCAGATACCCGTACTTTTAGGAGTTTAGGTTTGACCCTTAAGCCAATAATCGAGTAGTGAGCGCTTAGGGTCATTTTGTGGCTTTTGGTTTCTCTTGGTTCTTGTCTGTGAGTGTTAGATGTGGGTTGTAGGACCGCCTGTGGCCACTCTGTCCGCAATCACATCTTAGTAGTTAGGAAAAACAAGGATAATAAATGAATCAACCGAAGTTTTGAAAATCAAGTTTATCCAATCCTTTCCTCTTCAAAATTTCATGTCCCTATCTCAAGCCCATTACTCCCCTAAACCAAATGGCAAACACAAGGAGCAATTCCAGGAACAAGAGCGACCATGCTTCACCTCTAATGAGCACGGAGCAACTTATGGTGATGCAGACTTAGAACCCTCAAGGAGTATTACGAACAATGACCAAAAATCTATAACCGTCGCAGTCTCAACCCCAGCCATAGTCACACAACCATCACAATGAGTCCAAATTAGAGTAATTCATGGGGACAAAGCCACTAATGTTCTCCTACACCACTGAGTCATTAGCTACAAATACTTGGAGCAAGAACTATTGAGAAGAAGCAATCACTATGATAAGGAAGAAGTTCCATAATTGGAGGCAAGGAGTTAAGTTAGTCAATGACTACATAATACGTTCAATAGGTGGAGAAATGAGGACCAGACTTTTTGCCTTAAGGAAAATCTTAAATAAGGGGGTTGATTTCTCTGCAAATCTGGCAATGCAAGAACCTGTTATCTTTGGAAAGGATTCAGAAGCAAAGTTCAAAGGAGACTTTGAGTGTACCAGAAGGGCAGTCACCATGGTTAACGGAAAAGGAGTTAAGGACAAGCTTATGGCAGACAGATCAGCAAAAAGCAAGGATAATACAAATACAAATGGAAGGATTAACATTGGAGTAGATTTAAACCGACTAAGAATTCTCTGATGTATTGCTTGAAGAAAGATGGAAGCCAAAGGTTGCACATAGATTGCAAAGCATTACCATCAAGAACAAAGAGTCCTATACTAAGGATTGAGGATCCGTTTGATCAACTCACGGAAGGTTGAGTTTTTCAAGGATACATCTACGATCAAGTTATCATCAGTTGAAGATTGGAGCATCGGATATACCTAAGACAATACTTATCACTCGATATGGATTATATGAGCTTGCAGTCATGTCATATGAATTGACTACCATCATGGCTTATTTCCCATACCTCATGAATAAATTTTTCATGGAGTATTTGAATAATTTTGGGGTAATATTCATTGATGACATATTGATTTACTCTAAGAGTGAAAAGGAACATGAGGATCACCTAAAAAATATCTTGGGAAAGCTTAGAGCACATCAACTATATGCGAAGCAACCAGTGTGAGTAAAGTTAACATAGGTGCCATGTCATGGACACATACCATCCGCCAAAGGCGTTACAGTAGACCCAAGTAAGATGAAAGATGTACTGAATTAAAAATCACCTACAAGTGTCACAGAAGTACGAAATTTTATTGGTTTAGCCGGATACTATTGTTGCTTCATAGAAGGATTCTCTAAGATAACCAAAGCTGCTCATGGGGTTACTTAAAGAAGGAAAAGGAGTACGTATGGACTGTTGCTTGTGAGGCAAGTTTCAATGAGCTTAAGAAAGATTTAGTCATAGCCCCAGTACTAGTGTTGCCAGATATCCAGAAGAATTTTGACATATATTGTGATGTGTCCCGATAAGGAATTGAGTAAGTTTTGATGCAAGAAAGACAAGTGGTAGCATACGCTTCGAGATAGCTAAGGACTCATGAGAAGAAATACTCAATTCATGACTTGGAAGTAACAGCAGTGGTACATGCTCTAAATATATGGAGGCATTATCTCCCAGGGAAAAATATGAGATATATATGGATCATATGAGTTTGAAGTATATACTCACGCAAACGGATCTTAGCTTAAGAGAATGCAGATGGTTGAGGGAATCCATTATCACCCCAGAAGGGCAAAAGTGGTTGCACACGCGTTAAGACTGAAAGTATAGATCACCATGGCTATGTTACAAGAAGCGCAACCGACTCTATGTAAGGAATTTCGATGCCTTAACCTAGAATTTGTCGTGGATATGGAAGTAGTACCTATGGAAATAGAACCCATGCTGGAGGAGAACATTTGGAAAGAACTTGCAGAAGATGAACAAATCAAGGAGTTAACCAAAGCATCAAAGTAGGCAAGACCCAAAGTTCTTAGAGGACGAGAAAGACATAGTGTGGTTTGACAACAACATCTATGTACCATACCAGAAAGGAGCTTAAGGAGATAATCTTAAGAGGAGACTCACGAGTCAGCTTACACTATTCACCCAGGCAATACCAAGATGTACCATGATCTAAAGGACCTTCATTGGTGGCCAAGTTTGAAGCGAGAAATAGCCGAGTATGCAGCAGTATGTAACGTAATCAGCATATGAAAGCGGAATATTAGGAACTAGACGAATTGATACAGCCTCTGAAGATACCAGAAGGAAAGTGAGAAGAAATTTGGATGGATTTCATAGTCGGGTTACCTCGTACCTAGTCAGATCATTTAATTTCGGTTAAAACAATCTATAAAGGAGATAAGTTAGCAGAGCTATATATATCTAGGATTGTGTGCTTACATGAAGTTCCAAGGAGAGTAGTGTCGGATCGAGAGACCTAATTTATTCCCAAGATTTTGGCAGCAACCTAATGAGTCACTAGAGAATTTGAATTTTAGCTTAGCATATCACCCATAAACAGATAGATAGACAGAAAGAATAAACCAATTACTTGAGGATATGTTGTAAGCATGTGCCCTTCAAAATCACAATAGTTGGGAAAAGAAAGTGCCATATGCAAAATTTTGGTATAACAACAGTTATCAGTCCGGTTTATAGATCACCCCTTTCAAGGCATTATATAGAAGGAAGTGTAGAACATATTTGCATTGGAGTGAGACCGGATAAGGTCAAATGTCTAGACCAAATATACTCAAGGAAGCAGAGGAACAAGTCAAGACAATCCTAGAAAGTTAAAGATAACTCAGTTTAGACAGAAGAGTTATGCAGATAACCGTTGCCGAGAGATAACCTTTGAGGTTGTGTATCTCAAGGTCTCGCCTCTAAGAAGACTTCGTCGTTTAAGGTTAAAGGCAAGTTGGCACCCAGGTACATTAGACCATGTAAAGTGAGTGACAGATGTGAAAAAGTGGCCTACCAGTTGGAGTTGCCACCCAAACTGGAAGACGTGCACGATGTGTTTCATACATCACAGCTAAAAAAAAGTATTTGCGAGTACTAGAGGAACAATTACCGTAGGAAGAAGTGGAACCACATGAGGAATTGACTTATTTGGAATTCCTAATTAAGATTTTTGGAAATAGCAAAGCCAGTGACTTGGAGAAAGGTTTTACATATGTGTAAAGTACAGTGGAGTCACCATACCAAAGGAGAAGCAACCTAGAAAACAAGACGAAGAGCTAAAGGCGGAGTATCATCACCTGTTGGAGATCAGCCTGAATCTCAGGGACGAGATTCCTTTAAGGGGGGGGGGGGGTAGGTTTTGTAATAGCCCAAAATTTCAAAACCCAGAAAATTTAAAACTTTTTCAAAGAAAATAAAAGAGTACTGCAAAAACTAAATTAAATTCCTAAGTGTGTAAGGGTGCCTTTATGCATATAAACATATATGTGAGTATGTGTGTTATGTGTATAAATCTTATATACATTTAGGACTATTTTCCTATAAAATAATATTTATATATATAAATGTATATGTGTGTATATATCTGATTGCTTGATTGATTTTTGTTTTTGTGAACCAATATAAGGTTATATATGTGGTATATACGATGTATGTATAAATATACATGTGTATATATATGATATGAAAATAGAAAGCCCTTTTGTGTGAAAAGGCCGAATCCATCTCTTCCTCTCTTTTTCTCTCTTCTCTCTTGGCCCACTTGACCAAATTAGCCCAGCCCGCCACCTCTCTCTCTTCCCTCTCCTTCCCTCAGCCTGAATCAAGCTGGGCCAGCTGGCTCTCTCTGCTCTCTCCCCACCTGGGCCGTAGCCAGCCCAGCGCTTCCCTCTCTTGAGTTGCTAAGCGTCGGCGTGAGCTGGAGTTCAAAATTGGAGATTTTGTCTATCTCAAGGTCTCTCCTATTCGAGGAATGCAATCCTTCCAGATGAAGGGGAAATTAAAACCCTGTTATGTTGGCCCTTTTAGGATTATTGGTCGGCATGATGAGGTGGCTTATCAGTTGGAGCTATCTCCATCCCTCTCCACCGTGAACAACATTTTCCATGTCTCGCATTTGAAAAAATGTTTTTGAGTCCCTACCGAAGCCATTGAAGTGGTAAATTAAGAATTGTAGCTGAATCATTCCTATCACGAGCTTCAAATTCTGTCACATCCTAATTCCGTAATCATATCATTAAGCATGATCATTCATCATGAGCATCTTATTTTGAAGCATTTGTTGAGTGCTCGTTATTTCCTTTAGTGGCATAACTTTTGCGAAGTGTTAAGACAATACCCGACGCTAGAGTTTTCTTTTAGTTAAGTCTCGTATGGGCGTTGCGGGTGAATTCATTTATTATGGGTTCATCTCGCATTGTAATCATTGTACCCAAGTTTGTAGAATTTTTTGAGCAGTAGAGCACCGCGTTTGGGTTAATAAAAGAGTGAACGAAAATGCGGGGAGAAGAAAATGTTTTTGCAGCTAAAAATCTTGTTTCTCGAGCATGTGGGTCCTTTTGAGCTGGTTGGCCCCACCACCTCACCTCTTTCTCTCTTGGCTACACTAGCAGCTCACTCCCTTCCCTCTCTAACTCACGCTCACTCTCTCCCTCTCTCCAACCTAGCAAAACAGCAGGAGCTCACTCTCTTCCTCTCAAGCTCTCTCTTCTCTTCCTCAAATCTGCCCTCAAGAAGAAGAAGCACGGTATGCATGTCACACCGCTGTGGTCCCTAGCTCTCTAGCTTCCCCTTAATCCAATTCATTCTCACATGCATGAAGATTTGAGGGAGTTGCAAATCAATTTCATCACACCTTGCTTTTCTGAAATTTCAGTAGGCCTTCTTCATCTTCTCAAGCTTTTCCCTTCTAATTTTCTCTCTTCACCGATGGTCCCCAATCATGGAAAAGACCCTTGGGTAAGTCTATAGGGTTCCCATGGTGGAAATACATGTTTTGGAATGGTCGATTTTGAGTTTTGTGGGCTGCAATCGAAAGTAGCGATGCATGTTCGTTCTTGAGGCAACAAAACTAGAAGAAGAGTTTGGATGAGCAATAGCTAGTGTTCTTGCTTTTGGAGTGAGTAAATTAAGTTTGGAACCAATGGTTTAGTGCCTTTACATGTTTAGGTGACTTAAATTTTGACATGCAAGTTGAATCGATCGAAGAATCGTCAAAAAATTCACGTTCTGCTATAATCCGGATGTTCCGGGTTACAACCCGGAGACAATTTTTAACAGAGGACCCCCACCTAGAGGTTCACCCAGAGACTTCAGAACCCGAAGGGTCCGAGTTCAACCCGGAGCATCCGGATTGTACTGTTCATCAGGTGTTTTTCTTTTTCTTTTCCTTTTCTTTGCTGAAACTTGCAAAATTCATAATAAATTCTCTGAAGCTCCAAAAATTATGAAACTAATTTTTTTGGTTTCATAATAACCTCCTATACATACTAAAAATATCCCCAGCAATGAAATAATTAAATAACTTTCTGAGATAAATTAATTAGGTTAAAACTTCATTAATTCACTGTTAATTCTTTACAAGTGCAAAATTGGTGAAACCAATTTTGCTAGTCTTCTTATGACCTTTTGTAACTCGAAAAAAATGTTTTCATGCATTATTTTATGGAATTTCTTCATATGCTTATTGCGATGCATTCTTTTTTTACTGATCGTCGATTCGGAGTATAACGGGTTTTCGTGAAGGGGTTTAACGTTTGATCCCGAATTGAAGAAAAGTAGCAAGGCAAGCATCTAAGCATGTTGTAACTTATACTTTGTATTATGTGATGACTAAATTGATAAATTATGCTCTATGTATGTTATACATGTTTAGTTAATCGATGTCGGGAAATCAGGTAGCACCTATTTGTTGCATTTATACCTATCTTGTATTGATGATCTCAATCCTTGTAGCCGGGGTATAATCATGATAATTTCTAACTTAAAAGTTATAGGAGATGCTTAGTAATGCATAGGTCATCGGTAGAAGTGGAGCGGTGGAATGTTCCATCGTTCGTGAGTATAGGACTTAATTACTTTCACCATGAAAATAATGATGGGTTGATGAGTGGTGAGAATGAGATGAGATGTAAGCGGTGCTAGGGGTAGATCGGGAGAGATACATGGATGCCAATAGACCGCTTGCATCGTTTAAGCACAGTCCGTTGGTTTTGACAGTTTTCTGTACTAACCACATATCCGTATATGGACCGGGTGAGCCTAGTATCGTAATTCACCATGTTCATTTGACTCATGCACCGAGATGTGAGCGAGAAGGCTTGTAGAGGAACATGAGGTTGGTCCGGTAAGTTATCGTACGCATGAGATCTAGTTGGCCTCCATATGGCTTGGTATGGGAACAAAGATTCAGGGTGAGTACGTGAACAGTTATCATGTGAATCATCACTTGCAACCAACGGGTTGTATGGAGGATGGTCTCGTATTGTGTGAGTAAAGATGTACCCCTGCAGGGTGTAAAATTATTTCGAATTGTCGCGCTCTCGGACATGAGTACGCTTCTGTCCATTTACATCAGTAGTAGAGTTCTGAATGTGGTTTTGAGGGTATGATGGGAAGTGGATGGAGATGCTGGTTGATGAGTTGAGATGTTCCAAGTTACAAACATGTTATGTTGATGATCTCAGTATAGGAGGGTATAGTTGCTAGGTTATAGTTGCTCACACTTGAGTTCAAATCGCTTTTGCATTACTAAATGTATTTCCCTTGGAGTCGGGTTATTATATGTACCCACTATAGATTAAGTCTTATGAGTACCTTCGTACTCACACTGTTTGTTTTCTTTCTAGGTGAAGATGGGTGCCGGTTGCTTGAATCCCATCAAAAGTGGTGTGGTGGCAAGTAGTCGTTATCCTACTACTAACCCCGGTTGGTTGCCTTGTGGGCAAATGGTGTCACCAGCCTTCATTTTATTTCTAAATATTTTTCTTCTGCTGTGATTTATGTATATAGGTTTACACTAGACTAGAAAATACTTATCCTTGTTATTTCGTTCAACTTGTAATCACTTATAATTTTGTTTAACTTGATGTTGTGAAATTCATGTTGTAAAGGTATGTGAGGGTAATAGCTCTCCTGGGAGTTTCCAAAGCACACATACCGGGACTACTGGAGTTAGATTCGCTTTAATCATTTGTGGCTACAATCGTTGTGGTGAGATGTGGGTTAGCACGTGGTGCGTTGAGAGACAGACGTGAGCTAGCTCTCATCTTATTAAAATGACCGTCCTAATGATTAACTCGAATTTAATTTGGACGTGTCTCCACAAATTCGCATCCTTGATGAAGCTGAACGAAGACACAACGTAAGTCGATTAAGTTCCTCAAGGTTCAATGGAGTAATCACTCCGAGGATGAAGCGATGTGGGAGCGTGAAGATCTACTTCGTGTCGATTGTCCTGAGTTTTTCTCCAACCTGTGAGTGTTACCTTAGTATTATTCCTCACATCGTGGCATCTCACAGCGTGGCATATCAATAATCTCTAAATCTTTCCGTTACTGCTCAAATCATGAAGTCCATAGAGCCACCGTACTCTTCTCCAACTCGACCAAATCTCACAACGAGATTCTTTTAGGGGGAGGGGGAGGTTTGTCACGTCCTAAATCGTAATCATATGATTAAGCCTAATCATGTGTCATTAGAGTCGTGCCTAAATTTGGGCAATTTGTTTTGGCACAGTAGAGCACTTTATTCAGAGTCAATTGATAGAGAGGAAGTAATTCAGGAGAGAAAAGAAAAGAATTCAAAATCAATATGGTTTGTTTCCCTGGCAGGTGGGCCCACATGGGTGGGCCAACCGCCTCATCTCCTCTTGGGACAGCAATCCTCACCAACTCTCTCTCTCCCTCCCACCTAGAACATTCCGATGAATTGTGATAACAAAATTGGTAGGGTTTAGGATGCAATTTGAGTCTAGAACTTTTTGTGTAGTGTATATCTATATTTCGATGGAACGGATTTAACATGTGAATCAAATCAATCGAGGAAGATCATCGAGAAGTGCAAGTCTGCCTAACCCAGATAGTCCAGATTAAACCTGGAGGGTCCGGGTAATTCACGGTGCTTTTAATCGAGTACCCTCGCTTGTAGCCTCAACCGGATAATCCACCCATCATTGCATAGAACCCTCGCTCAGAGCCTCACCCGGACATTCTGGCATAACCCGGAGGTTCCAGACTCATCCCGAGCCTTCCAAGTTAAATAAAAAATGGCTAATCGAAAACCCCGTCCGGAGTACAACCTGAAGGTTTTGAGTTTGACCGGGAGTTTGTAGCCTCCTGTTAGCTTTTTGAAGTCATTTAGATCGCAAGGTTTACTATTATTTTGCATCTCTTTCACTTTTAGCTTATTATTATGCATATTGTAGCATACATTGTTGCACTTCATTTATACCCATCATTGCACGTGTTCTGCTTTAGTGAATGAGGATCCGGAGCGTGACGCGGGTGTTGTTGAAGGTGACACCGAGACACACGGCTTCTGTGAATTATGTGTGGGTAACATCAGGTAGCTGGCTGAGCAACAAGACAACCATATAATAATGTTTCTCCTATTAATTTGAATCATATGTGTCTAATGTGATAAAATATACTTTATGTAAGTTATGCATGTTGTTGAGTCGATGTCGGGTCTTGTATGAGTTGAATCTATGTTGATGCATTACACCCCGTCTTGAGTTATTGGTGATCTATGTACTTATAACTGGGGTTTAATTTGATGATGGTCTAATTTAAAAGTTAACTGAAATGCTTATCCATGCATAAATTCTTCGGTAGAAGTCGAGCGGTGGTTAAACCCCTGTTTGTGAGCTATAGGCTTTAATTACTATCACATTGATAATCATATTGGGTTGATGATGTGGGTTGGATGAGTAGTGAGGATGATGCAAGATGTGGGCGGTGTTAGGGGTGTTTCTCCTACCCTGATGTGGAGTTCTCCGGGGCAGGTCAGGAGAGGAACCTGGACACCATAGACCGCTTGCGTCGCCTAAGGACTAATCGTTGTTGCAGTTGGTCCTAGCACTTATCGTACTTACTATATATCGATCTAATGGTATGATAAACCGAATACCTCTGTAGTTGTGATCATTTTAGCTTGCACATCATTGATGTGAGCGGACAAGCTTGTAAGAAACACTTGAGGTTGCTCCGAGAGTTAATCTAAGTGGGCTCCGCACCGAGTGATGCATGATTTAAATGGTTGGAGCTGATTCGGAAAGGTTGACACGAGTATCCCCTGGGTGGACCTATGTGGTCACTCAGACCATATGGTTCTCAAGTCATGTGAGTAAAGTTGTACCCTTACATAGTGTAAAAATATTTCGGAATGCTACGATCTTGATCATGAACATACTTTTATCTATTTGGAGTAGTCATAAAGTTACGAGTTTGGTTTGTGGTGGTTTATGGGTTGAGATGGTTCTTTACAGATGTTATTACTATGACTCCTTGTACATATATGACTCCTTGTACATATATGTTCAGTTGATGATTATAAGTTAGATGGTTGTGTTGGTTAAGTCTAGATGATCACATATATTTTTATCAAATTTTACTTTTGCATATAAATTTATTTAACATTGTGGTTGCATTCTTGCTAATATCTAATTCATAGTCCTTGGAGTCAGGTTATCTATAAGTACTCAATATGGATTATGTCTTGTGAGTACCTTCGTACTCATGCTGCTCTTTCAGATGCTACCAGTAAGGAGGAGCTGATATTTAGCTACTTCACGCCCGTTGAGGGTGGTGACGAGCATGAATATGCAACTACTCGGAGATCATGTTTTTGTGATGGAGCCTAAGGGTATATGGCTCTATTTGCCTTTTATTATTTATAGTTTTAGCTTCCGCTGCATAGTTCTTTATTGTCTAGGAGTTAATTAATTTTAGTCTCTTCCTAGCTCTTTTTTACTATAAATTAATAAAATTATGGATACTTAAAAACTTGTAATAGAATTTAATCACTCACTCCTTATTGAACTTTATTATGATGTGACATGTTAGAAATATATGTATTTCGATCCTGAATATAAAATACGTAACGACACTATCAAAGTGATATTCTAATTAATCGTTAAATCTTAATTAAATAAATAATAAATTTAATGATTAATTAGAATAGTGTTTGTATAGTTATTTATTATTTATAATAACCCGTGATGGCTGCCCGGTGGCTCCGTGCTCGCCCGTTTGATTTGCTTCGCACGCTGGGCATGTTGGCCGAAGTAACATCTGGTATGATCCATTTGCTGCTAACAAGCACACCATCAACTTGGAAGGTGTGCAGACATGCATTCTTCAGGGGCTACCTGAACTATTACTGCATAGTGACCGTCCAATAGTTAGCACGGCAGTGTGTTAGAGAATTAGCATGAACGAATCTACCAGGGCAAATATGCAAGATCGCCACCGAGTCACGATGGTTTTTTAACAAGGTTTAGCCAAAATCTATATCTTTAGAGCTAACTATAGGCACTTCTCGTGCTAACTCTAGGCACTTCTCGAGCTAATCACAGCAACGGTTTCACGAGGTCTTAGCAGCACCGCCGATATTCCTATGAGTCCGTTGCTATGTTGATATATCGGTTACAACAGCTGTCTTTTTATATTTATGAGAAGACAGGTTACGAGAATCCAATTCTAACTCTATACTATACCGTTAATTACATATCCAACGCTGCTATGCACGGTACCTTAGGCTTTCACGTACTACTACCGTATTATTTGGAGGTTGGAAGGCTCAATAACTCGGAGTTACACATGGATCTGATGCGTGGAATCATTGGAAGTTACATACGAATCTGACGTGCGAAGTAAAGTATGTTTGACACAGATTTTAGAGCAGTTTTTGGGTTGAAGTTAGGAGAGCTCTGCTGAACAGTAGTTTTTAGTTTTTTGAGTGGAATTCATATAAGTGATTTTCTGAAATGAAATAGAACTTGAGGAGTAAAAAAACAGTTTATCCTGATTCACTTCCTACACAGAATCACTTCTTGTATATAGTTTATTCTAAAAAATCACTAGAGAATTATTTTCAACCACAAAAACACTTCCTTCGAAGAATCACTCTCCACAAAGAATTTGAATCAAATAGAACTCTAACAAACAGGTCCCAACTTGTACAAGAGTAATACAGTTCGTGAAGCATTCTAATTTTTCTAACTAGCAAGGTGCATATTAATAGCGTGTTTAGTTTTACTGTAATATTTTATCACAATAATTTTTAATTAAAATTATTATTTTAGTTTTTCTGATATTAGTGTCATTTAGTTACAAAATAAAAAAATAGGAAAAAAATAAAAAATATGTTAGTGGAAAAAAGTTATTTATGCTTTAAACTTGTACTCGAATCGTATACACGTATTGATTTGATTCGTATTAGTTTTGATCAACTGTTAAAATCGTGTATCAGTTATAGGCGACCTAACTAAAATCAAAATAAGCTTACGTTGCCTGCTGCCTGTTTAATGTGACGACCTTGAGCTACACGGTATTTCTTAGTCTTTTATCTTAGTAAGAATTTTGATTTTTTTATTTTTATTATGAATTGTAGCTATTGATTAATTGTATTTTACATAAACTCTTTATTTAGGTATTTTATTTTTTTATAATAATGTAATTTTTATAAGACTATTTGATATGATCCTTATTTTTCTATCATAACACCAATTTTAATTATTATTTATTTGATTTTATTTAAACTCTTTATTTAAATATTTTGTTTTCCAAATCATATGAAAATTGAACCGCTAATTTTTTCATAATTTTATTTTCAACTTTAGGTATTTATTAATTATATTTGATATATAATTTTTGGTTTCCAAATTTAGCTATTTTTTAATCGTATTTGATATGAGCTCTTTGTTTTAATCCAGACTGTTATATATTCGTAACAATAAGTGGTCTAGATTTTTTTTATTAATGTGGTAATTTTATAATTTGAAAACGAATGTAGTGATTTATTTTTCCTCTTAAATATAAATAATAATATAATAGAAGATTAGACACGAGCAGCATAATCTGAAACCGCTTGGATTGGGCTGGGCTTTAGGCATAGATTTCTTGCAAATTTGAAAATCTTAAATCTTTCTTGTTCAAACGGGCTATTATTCGGCCGAAACCGCGGCCGAGGTGGGCCGATGGTTGGGCTGATCCAAACAAAGTGTAAGTATTATAAGCCCAGCCCGCTTCTTACAGGCTCACGCTCGCTTAAATAAATCAGACAACGAGCCCACAGCCGGCTTAATTTAATTGGGCCTAATCCCGTGACTCTCCGAGGAAAATATCTGCTCCGCGCCGCGCAGGCCCACCGACTTTGGTCGCGGTCTCCCCTTCCGAAATCTCGTCCGGCTGCTAGCGTTCCTACTTCCTACAACACCAGCTCATGCCGAGCTCCAAAGTCCGCAGAAGCATTCACCACCAGCTCCCCTCCCAACTCCAGCTGATCTCACCCCACCCCACCCATCCCCATCAGCCCATCGCAGATTCACATCGCCCGCGTGATGATAAGAATCCTCCTCAGGATCGGAGTCTAGCCCGAGCCCAAAACCCTAGCAGCGGCCGGAGAGCTCTCCCGAGCCGAGCCCGCCGTGCCGGAAACCAGATCGCGGCCGGCGATGGAGAGCCCTGTGAAGGAGGAGGCCGGCGGGGAGCTGGCGATGGAGATCGAGTCGTCGGTCACGGTGGAGGACTGGCGCCGGGCGCTCTCCCTCGTCGTGCCGTCCGTCGTCGTCCTGCGCACCACCGCGCCGCGCGCCTTCGATACCGAGGTCGCGGGCGCCAGCTACGCCACGGGATTCGTCGTCGACAAGTCCCGTGGCATCATCCTCACCAACCGCCACGTCGTCAAGCCCGGTAGGAACAGCTGCCTTCCCACTGATCCGGACGTCCCCTCCTCGTGTATTCGTGTGTTTTGTGAATGATTCATGTGCTCTTTTTGCTGTCGCGGTCGCGGTCGTAGGGCCTGTGGTCGCGGAGGCGATGTTCGTGAACAGGGAGGAGATCCCTGTTTATCCTCTGTACAGAGATCCTGTGAGTGTATATTCTGCTTGATTCCATTCTGTTCTGTTTTATTTTGCTTTCCCAACGCTAACGGCATGATGTTAATTCGAAATTTCCCCCTCTTCTCTCGAAACAGGTACATGATTTTGGTTTTTTTCGCTATGATCCAGGTGCCATCAAGTTCCTTAACTACGATGAGATTCCGCTAGCACCTGAAGCAGCATCTGTCGGCTTAGAAATCCGGGTTGTCGGCAATGACAGCGGTGAAAAGGTATACCTGAAAGCTAGCTTACTCTGTTTCTGTTGTGAACTCTCCCGTGAAGTGTAATGCATTTTAAGGCTCCTGTTAGCCTCGACAACCCACAGCAATTCTGTATTGGTTTAGGAGAACAAGGCATTTTAAATTGCTCTCGATCAAGCCTTACTGCCTTAGTCTTTCCCTTTTCTGCCCTGTGAAACAAATCTTTTGCTGTTGCAAAATTTAAACCCTATGATTTCTGAAGCAAAGATCCAATGTATCCTACCGTCCATAAAAAATCTCTTTGTTCAAATCTTAAATTCTTAATTGCTACATTTTTGACATCCCAATGAAAGAATTATCACATCTTTAAGATAAAGAGAAACCTTTGATAAGCATTTATTTGTTCTGTTTTGTCAGGGAAAAATATAGTGATCCTACCTCGTTCCTCATTTTTCTCCTTGATTGTATTAGCCATCTTATTTTGATTGTGACTGATGACACACTTGTGAGAGTTCGTCATGTGAGGAAAAGGAGTAAAGGACAGTGCATACACCAACTTCTTACATGCTTTGAGCCCTTGCACACACTAGCTCTGCCCATAATGACATGTGAATATTTAGAAGTCAGTTAGATGAATGACTTGTGAATACATAATTGCTTTGATGTTCATCTTTTTCATGCTAAGACCAGGCCTTTCCATGACAAAGAAGTAGTTTTACTTGTTAATATTTGGTTGGTCCAGAAGATGCCTACTTAACAAGCTGACATGCAAACATAGTATAGGCGCGAGCCAAACATCCATTCAAATCAAAATATTTGGCATGTCAAGCTAAAAAAGTAACTTGGAATAAATTGTTTTACTCTAGTGCCAAAATAGAGTCCTATTGCCATAATTGGGATTCTGACTTGTTTTCAATGTGACATGCTGGCTGGATGTGGGTTTCTAGTAGCACTAAAAAATTGTGCATTGTGATGACGTTTTCAGGCCTAGATATGGAGTCAATTTTTTACAAGGATTCAGATCAGGATCTAACTGCTGAAAACTGTCTGATAAATCATGTTGCGTACCGCAATGTTTTCTGATTTGTCTTTACTGGATGCAGGTTTCAATTTTGGCAGGAACACTTGCTCGCCTTGACAGAGAAGCACCTTACTACAAGAAGTACACCCTATTTTTTAGTTTTTACGTGGCCAATTCCTTATGATTTGTATTTGTTTCCTCATGACATCCCCTTGCACTACAATACATAGAAAAAGGAGACAACATGGACAAAAGTTAACTCTCCCATTTGTGGGTCACTACATTTTAGAGCTAACAAAGGATAAATTGATAGGGAATACCGGTGATAATGTACACTCTGTATGATATAGTTCACCTCTATTTGCTCTCTGAAGTGAAGGGATGTGGGGAGAAAGCAAATTGAATGAATAGCCTTATTCCTGATTTATTTTACCATCATTTTTTTTCTTTCAAAATGAATAGAATAAATTCCTTAATTTGTGTTCTCTCCATCCATTTGGAGCAGCTGGCTGCTCCAAGCTTGTAAATGATATATATAATTAGTATGCTATCTATTGCTGCTGATATTCTAATTTTTATTTTTTTTTGTAATTTCTTGTCAGGGATGGGTACAATGATTTCAATACATTCTATATGCAGGTAATTTTCTTTATCTACTCGATATTGCATGCATCTATAGCTAGTTCATATTGGTATGCTGATAATGAGTTTGATCTTCTATTGACTTAATGTAATTAAACTGTTGATTTTTCATGTTGCAAGTGTTTGTAAATTAATGGGACTATTTGTTTCTTTAGGCTGCATCTGGCACTAAAGGTGGTTCTAGTGGTTCCCCTGTTGTTGATTGCCAAGGAAGGGCTGTTGCCCTGAATGCTGGAAGCAAATCTTCCAGTGCTTCTGCCTTCTTCCTTCCATTAGAACGTGTAAGTTGTTTATCAAGGAGCATTTATACATGACCACATCATGCTATATGCGATGTTCCAAAATTGTTGAATTCAGTAAATTGCCACAAAGCCTGGAAGGCTTGCAATATGTAACATTTGAGTCTTACCTGAAACTTCGAGATAACATGACACTTTGACGCTAAGTGGTTAAGGAAAGAATACCGCCAGTTGAAATGATACAAGGCTTTACAAAAGCAACCATATGTGACCAGACTAATATCCAAACTAAACTAGTTGGCTTACTGAAAATTGATTTCAGGCTTTCAGCTAAGAGCATGGAAGTGCAGCATTCTCCTTAATAATGCATTTCTTACTATACAACGGGTCATGGCTCCTATGCACTTGACTTTACCAACAAAAAGGGAGAATAATAGAGGTGGAAAAAACATACAAAAGTTTGACATTATCCAAAATTTAAGATCGTGAAGGGGAATCTCAATGCTATTTAAGATTCATTCGTTGTCTGTGGGGCTGTTACATTTGTTAAAATTATTTATCTAAACTTTTTCCAGGTTGTCAGAGCACTGGATTTGATACGTGATAGTTGGGATGCCTTCGGTAGCAAGCCAGAATCTGTTTATATTCCTCGTGGTACCCTTCAGGTGAGCATGCTTTCTAATGACCCCACTGTTTTATTATATTATGTTGATTTTAAATGTTTTTTTTTATTGTGGAGGGCTACTTAAGATGAATGAGATCAACTAAACTTTTGATTTCTCTCAAACCTTCATGCATTTGACCTTGAAGTACTTCAAATTAATTTTGACATGTTGTTTCTTTTCATCGTTGTTACTGCTGCTTTTCTTTTACTGTGGTGCTTGGACCTCATATTATCCCTGTTCCCTTTTTTGTCGCTTTTAAAGGTGACCTTTCAACACAAAGGATTCGAAGAAACTAGACGTCTTGGTCTCCGAAATGAAACAGAGCAGGTACGTTCTTGCATCGTCAGTGGTTCACTAATTGACTTGGTAATTTGTGATTATTATTTGTTATACCTCCGACAACTGTCTATGCTTGTTTCTCCATGGTATGATTGGAATATATTTTCAAATGTCAACCTCCATGCTCTAGGCATAAGAACTGCAACTTGCTTTTTCTACAGATTGTGCGTGCAGTGTCTCCTGCAGGCGAGACTGGAATGCTGGTTGCTGATTCTGTGGTAATTTCTGCTTCTTACAATTCTAAGCTTCTTTTTTTATCTTGCTACATGTTGTATTATGCCATTCTATATCTTGCGACTGCTAAAACCAGAATGCTTTGTTCTTGCAGGTGCCTGAAGGGCCTGCACATAAACATTTGGAACCTGGTGATGTTCTAGTTCGTATTAATGGGGAGGTGAGGACTGCTTTTGCTTTCTTCTAAGTACTTAAGTTACATTAATAAAGTAGCATAAATTCCAAGCCTGATATTTCCAAGTACCTAGTTCTAATAACTGAAGTTAATATAGCCAGCTTGATACATGCATGGTGATATATTCTATTTTCCCCAAAAATACCAAGACAAAGGAAATGAATCTAGTCTATTATTTGTGTTCAGAATGACGAAGTTGTCAATGTTATGCTAGCACTGTCACTGCCATCGTGCCATGTCATTCTAGTTGCAGGGTTGTATTGAGGAAAGGTTGATTTTGAAGTAAAATAAAGATAGGTTTTCACTTTTCATGCATGGGATAGACTTTGCTGTATATTTTCTTTTGGACTAAACATGGGCCAGGTTGTAAGGTCTGGTGCATGTGACAGGTCTACAAATATTCCAAAGAATCAAAGATGTTTTTTGTTAGGAAGTCGGGCCTATCGGGTCCACTTGTTAGTGCATTGCTTTGGTAGTTTAGGATTGTTTCCTTAACTGCCTAACTATTTATGGTTAGTTTGGATATAATCTGCTAGCTGTACAGATCCTGTATCTTGTGTATTTGGGATGTAATCCCTTGTGATCAATATATATAACCACCCTGCGGCTTGCCTATCGTGTGTGGTGTTTTCCCATAATTTCTCCTCTCTGCATGGTATCACGAGATTAGCTTTCTTTCCTGGCCTCTAACCTTAGTCCACCATTGTCGCCGCCGGTTTCTCACTGTCGGCTTCCTTTCCGCTACCACCATGTCGTCCGAGCCCTCCAACAACTCGGCGACTGCCATTAAAAAGCACCGGACATCGCGGAACCTGGAGACCACCTGACGAAGGAGTTGAGGACGACATCTTGAAGCAAAACACCTGTCGACGGCAAGAGCGCAAGTGAAAAGCGGCGGTCGTCAGCAAGTGGGCAGAACAGAAGCGGCGGCAGCAGCACCTTTTTTTTTTACTCCTTTTTTTTTACCTCTTCCCTCTGCTGGTGCTAGCGGCTCTGTTCAACAGCGCTAAACATCCGTGGCACCGCAAGAGAGAGGAGCAGAGACACGGCGCCAGCAGGGGAGGGCGGTGGAGTCCGGCGATTGGCGGCGGAGGGCGAGTCCCCGACGGCGGCGGATTCCGGCGACTGGCGGCGGAGGGCGAGTTCCGGCGACTGACAGCGGAGTTCCAGCGATTTCCGGCGACTGACAGCGGAAGGCGAGCCACCGTCGGCTGGGCTGAGATCCGCAGCGGCGCAAATCAGGCAGCGGCGGCGCGAAGAAGGCGGCGGCTGGACTGGAGAGGGTGGCGGCGCGGTTTCAATGGCGTCGGGGCGGCGCGAAGCGAGGTCGGCGGCGGGGAAGCCCGTCGATGTCCAGCAGCGACGCAATTCGAGCGGCGGCTGGACTGCGGAGTCCGGCGGCGGCGCAATTGCAGCAGCGGCGGGGCGGACGCCGACGGCAACCGATGGAACGACGGTGATCCGAGCCGGCGGAACAGGAGCACGCAAGTGCAACGTGCGGTGGAGGAAAGAAAAAAAATCGGCTAGGGAGAGAGAGAACGAACCCTAACCCTAGTTTTTGGCTCTAATACCATGTTATGAATAGCACTTGTATTCAATATAGGGGCTCTAGGCTCAAATATATACATGTACAGGTGGGGGCAAATATGTAGAAAACCCCTTATACAATGGGGAAAATACAAATACACATACACATCTAACACTCCTGTCCGTTCAACAATTTACACGTGATAACTCCTATTCTATTGAATTTGATTCTCTTGGTTTTTCTGTGAAGGACCTACGCACAACGGCCACAATTTATCGCTGCAATAGTGGGGGCGATCTTTACAACTTTCCCTCCCCCGTTGCACCACCAAGGGCCTCAACTTTTGTGGCTTCTACCATGTCTCCTGAAGTCTGGCACCATTGCCTCGGTCACTCTGGTCGTGATGCCACCGCCTCGCTCTAGCAGTCCTCCGTCATTCCCAAATAAAATCTAGTAGATCTTTGTACCATGCTTGTCAACTTGGCAAACATGTTTGCTTGCCATTTTATTCATCTACTTCAGTGTCTAAGGCCCCTTTTGATTTAATACATTGCGATATGTGGACATCTCCTGTCATCAGCATGTCAAGCTATCAATATTATATATGTTATCATTGATGATTTCTCGCACTTCTATTGGACTTTTCCACTGCGTGCCAAATATGATGTTTTGCTGAACTGGAATCGTTTTTCGCATTTGTCCACGCTCAATTCGGGGTCCTTATTCGCTCTATCCAAACTGACAATGGCAAAGAGTTCGTTAACCAAGTGACCATTGCGTTCCTTGCTCGCCATGGCGTGGCATTTCGTTGGTCATGTTCCTATACTTCTCAACAACGTGGCACTGCCGAACGGGCAATTCGCACCATCAATGATGTTATGCGTACTCTTCTTTTTCAGGCTCAGCTCCCCTCCCGCTTCTGGGTTGAAGCCATGTCTGCTGCCACCTATCTCCTCAACAGGCGTCCCTGTATAGCTTTAGCATCTGCCACACCCCACTACACCCTTCATCGAGTCAATCCTTCCTATGATCATCTTATGGTGTTTGGCTGCCTGTGCTACCCAAACGTCGCCGCCACTGCCACAAACAAACTCTACCCTTGGTCAATTCCTTGTGTCTTTCTTGGATATCCGCTCAATCATCGAGGCTATCGTTGTTATGATCCTCACAATCGGCGCATCATCTAGTCTCGTCACGTGGTCTTTGATGAATCCGTGTTCCCGTTTCCTTCGTTAACCTCATCTCCGCCTCCTTGGTGCGAGATCTTGACTTTTTGCAGGAGATTGATGTGCTTCTCCTTTGCTGCTCCCCAGCGACTCCGACGCCCACACTGTCTGCCACGCCTGTTCCTTAGGCTGCAGCCCAGGCAGTCCCCGGCAGGCCACCCGTGCGCCTGGTATACTCTAGGCGGCCACGTCCGCCCCCAAGCGTCCTCACCAGTAGCTCCGGCGTCATTTGCCGCCGTGTCGGCACCAAAAACACTGGTTTTCCATGCTGCACCGGCCTCTGCTTCTTCTCCATCAGGGCCGGCTACCTCCATGGCAGCCCTGGCACCTAACGGTCCTGCTGTATCGCCCACCGTCGAACAAAGCTATCCCTATTGCTCGACCTAGGTGCAGCCCTCACGCCATGAGGACGAGCGCCAAAGATGGCATCATCGCCCCTGTCTAGCTCTACGGCTTCTCCGCGCACCATGCCATTCTTTCGCCTGTGCCCAAATCTTATCACTTTGCGTTGCCGGATGCCATCTGGAGACAAGCTATGTTTGCTATGTTTCAAGCGCTTCTCGATAATAGTACATGACTCTCGTTTCGTGGCCGCTCGGTGCTAATATCGTATCTGACAAATGGTTGTTCAGACACAAGTTCAATTCTGATGGCTCCCTAGCACGTTACATAGCTTGTTCGGTTGTCCGTGGTTTTTCTCAGCAGCCGGGCATTGACTATGACTAGACTTTCAGCCCTGTTGTCAAGCCTGCTACTATATGGATTATTCTCAGTGTTGTCTCCCGAGGCTGGTCTATCCATCAACTGGACATCAATAATGTTTTCCTCCATGGCATCCTTATGATATCTTCTACTGCGAGCAGCCATCCAGTTTTGTTGACACCAATCGGCCTCAGCATGTCTGCCATTTGCTCAAGTCTCTGTACAACCTTAAGCAGCCCCCCTCGGGTTTGGTACCAGCAATTTGCCACCCACATTGCCTCACTGGGCTTCGTTGCTGCTATTTCCGACACGTCTCTCTTTGTTTTTCGTTCTGGGACTGAGATTGCCTACCTGCTGTTATATGTGGACAATATCATTATCACCACCTCTTTTGATGCTCTTTTGACATGGCTGACTGGCTGCTTGCACAGTGAATTTGCTATGACGAACCTTGGTGATCTTCACCATTTTCTTTGGCATTTCAGTGACACGATCCACCTCGGGGCTGTTCCTGTCTCAGCGTCAGTATGTTATTGATGTTCTCTAGCGAGTTGGTATGGGTGATTGTCACCCCATCGGCGCTCTAGTGGATACTCAGTCTAAATTGTCGGCTGCAACAAGGGATCCTGTCGTTGATCCTGCTGAATATCGGAGCATCACGAGCGCGCTCCAATATCTCACCGTCATGAGACCTGACATCAGCTATGCAGTTCAGCAAGCCTGTTTACACATGCATGATCCCGCGAGCCTCATCTTGCTCTTGTCAAGCGCATTCTGAGGTATATCAATGGGACTCTTGGTCATGGTCTACATCTCCATGCTTCTTCGACTTTGGCTCACTACATACTCTGATGCGGATTGGGCTGGTTGTCTTGATTCTCGACGCTCCACCTCGGGCTTTTGTCTTTATCTTGGAGATAACCTCATCTCTTGGTCTTCCAAGCGCCAGCCGATAGTCTCTCTCTCCAGCGCCGAAGTAGAATATCATGTTGTTGCCAATGCTGTTGCTGAGTGTTGTTGGATTCGCCAGCTTCTTCAACAATTGCACCTCCCCCTTCAGTCAGTAACTGTTGTCTATTGCGACAATATCAGCACGGTCTACATGTCTGCCAACCCTGTCCAACATAAGCACACAAAACACATCGAGATTGATCTTCACTTTGTGCGAGAGAAGGTGTCCCTTGGACATGTCTGTGTTCTTCATGTACCATCCAGTCTTTAGTTCGTCGACATCATGACGAAGGGGTTGCCGAGCAAGCTTTCTTGAGTTTCGGTCCACTCTTGATGTCCAGGAGCCTCCTGCTATGACTGCAGGGGGTGTTAGCACATTGCTTTGGTAGTCTAGGATTGTTTCCTTAACGGCCTAACTATTTATGGTTAGTCTGGATATAATCTGCTAGCTGTACAGATCCAAACAGATCCTACACTGTGAGTTACAACTTGTTAGGTAGACCAGTTACAACTTCACGTCCAGAAATGTATAATTGCAACATGAGAAGCTAACACTGTGAGTTACAACTTGTTATTCGCACTGTGCACATCCCCAGTTACAACTCGAAACACTATGAGTTACAACTTGTTAGGTAGACTAGTTATAACTTCACGTCCAGAAATGCATAATTGCAACACGAGAAGCTAACATTGTGAGTTACAACTTGTTATTCTCACTGCGCATATCTCCCAATTACAACTCGAATCAATGTAAGTTACAACTTTTTAGGTAGACCAGTTACAACTTCACGTCCATAAATGCATAATTGCAACACGAGAAGCTAACACTGTGAGTTACAATTTGTTATTCGCACTGCGCACATCCTTCAGTTACAACCCGAAACATTGTGAGTTACAACTTGTGAGGTGCGCGCAGACATGAATTACAGTGAGCATACCTGCAGAATATACATACAGCACACACACACACACAGAGATATATATATATATATATATATAATACGGCGAGGTTATTCTGCGCCTATGCGCAGCTACTATTCGCGCTGCGCATATCCCGCAACCACCAGTTACAATCCAAAGAATTGCGAGTTACAACTCTGAGTTACAACTCAGCCTCCAACATGCACCAAACAACATAAGCCAGCCAACCAGCTTGTGTCACGTCATCCATCATCCACCCGTCAGAGTGTTGCATGCGGAGAATCTTTTATTAATTTGAATCGTTAAAATGCAATATCTCTAGAACCACAGATCCGATTCTTGATCTGTTTGATGCATATTGTTGAAAAAAATGTGCTTAACAAAATAAGATCCATCAAGACTATATTTTGATGAAGTTTTAGAATCATAAAGGAGTTACATCCATATAGTTACAACATGATGGACATCGCAGTTACAACATACTGAACGTTGCAGTTACAACATGGTGAACTGCATTGTTCTCTAGTGGTGGTAGGCACTTTAGTTACAATATGATGAACTCTTTAGTTACAACATGCTGAACATTACAGTTGCAACATACTTAAGCATGAAAAAATAAAATCAAATTAATTGCATATTGTAACTAAAAACAGTTACAATATGGTGAACACTACACTTACAACATGGTAGACAATCTAGTTACAACATGCATATAGTTGTAACCGCTCTGTCTGTGGTTGCAACTAATAGTTATAACCGCTCTATTTGTAGTTGCAATCACTTTATGTGCAGTTACAAATATAGTATACGACGAGTTGCAATTCGTGAGTTGCTATTCTGTGCCTATGCGCATGCTGCACATACGCCGCGTATAGGTACAAAATACTTTAAACATTTTGAACCAGGCTCCTGATTTCATCATAACCAATGTCAAGGATTCCATTTTGTGATATTCTGTGACTTCATTGATACTACCAAGACAACTTAGTAGTAGTAGTAGTATTTCAAAGTTCTCTTGTTCATAAAACGGCTCTAAATTTGATGTTGGAAGTCTTTGTGCTCATTTATGCCTGCAAAAATATCCTTGATTACTGTATGTTTACTGTTAACTATGTTTTTCGTGCTGATTTAATATGTCATAGCACATTTTTTTTGACTCAAGGGTGTGTTATTTAACACTTCTAAACCAATTGCAGGTTGTAACACAGTTTCTTAGAATGGAGAATTTACTTGATGACAGCGTTGGCAGGGAGATAGATTTGGAGATCGAAAGAGGTGGAGTTCCTTTTACAGTAAAGCTGGAGGTATTTTGCAATTTTGACACATCATATCTAATCTTTTTAGTGAAGAGCAGTAATATCTATATTTCTCCTATTGCAAGATATAGTGTATGCGCCTTTACCTTTTGTACAATTAAGTCAGCATGCCACATCTTACCCTTTTTTACGCCTTAAGCTTTACCATTTTGACTGTGCAGGTTGAGGATTTGCACTCTATAACTCCAAATCATTTCTTGGAAGTTAGTGGTGCTGTCATCCATCCACTTTCATACCAGCAGGTAAAATTTCAAACCACTGAACTTTCATATCCATTGTATATTTCTTCTTTTCTGAGATTGCCCTTCCTTCTCCTTATCAAGCAAAGGAGCATGCATTTGTTTCTATGGTATGCTGCTCTCAATTAAAGAAAATGAATGTGTGAACATACGTTGTTTTTCCAAATAGTCAAGAGTATTATATTTTTATATAGTCTGAAATCATCATTGTCTAACTTAATCCAAACTGTTAGACAAAAATGTTTTCCAATGTTTCTAATTGCTGTAGATGCTTAAAGAGGTGCTTACCAAAAGAGAACCACCTTTTCCCATCATGTTGTATAGATAAGGTGCTAATTTTATAGTATCATTGCTTGATTAGGCATCAGTGCTTAACTGGTCCTTATGCATGCAACTATCTCTTAACTAATAGATAATGCAACCATTTAAGCACCTACAGGAGGGGTTTGCATTACAGGAGAGGGATGCTATGTGGGTGCTTCAGCTACATTCTGAGAACCATACGAGCACACTTACATTGGAGATGCCCTTATAGGCTGGCTCATTTTCGTTATGGAAATCATGAGCTCTCTCCCCCGTTACATCTGTAAATACCTTTAATATTACTTAACTGAACTCACGTTGAACTTCTTGCTAGAAATGATGGCTTGATGCTTAACTGAACCACTGTATCTCATGCTAAATAGTTGAAATAAAATCAGTTGATGGCTTGATGCTTACATCACTTCTTCCCTCATATTTGAACTTAGATTTGACAAAATAAATGTATACAGCTAGAGTATTTGTTGAACTTTCAGAACATTTCTAATCATGTTTACATCTTGTTTCAGGCTAGAAACTTCCGATTCAAATGTGGTCTCGTATATGTTGCTGAAGCAGGGTAAGAAATCTAACTGTAACCTAGCCTTCTGATGTTCCATTTCCTAAAAGGACAAGGGACAACGGCTTATAGTTGTCATTCTTGACAGCCTTTGATCACTCATAGTAATGCAACAAATCCTCCGGAAGTAGGATGGTGAGTTGCCTTAATCATAACTATGTATTTATAGTTATCATGGTGTCGCCATAATGATGATATGGTGGCGTGGCAGTATTTTGGGCCTCGCCACGGCAACGCCATGGAGCCGGCGTCTATGGTGTCCGCCATATTAGCATGGCGTCGCCGTGGCGCTGATAAGGCGTCGTGTGGTGGGCGCAATACCAGCTAGGTAGAGGGGATTAGAAGGGGGAGGAGAGGTCGAGTGGGTCCGAGAGGCGAGGTAGACTTCCATACCTTTTCCTTGACCTAGCGACGGGTGAGTCGCGGATCTCCGCCGCCGCTGTCACCGCCAAGATTGTGTGCCGTTTGCCGCACGTGCTCCTTGTCGTGGCGCTGCCTGTGCTCTTCGCCGCCCTCAGATCTGTTCGCCTGCCTGTCTCCACGACTCGCCCGTCTCAGTCGACCTGCCTGGAAGTCTGCTGCCCCCGTGCTGCCCGTGCTCTTCGCTGCCCTTAAATTTATCCGCCTGCCTGTCTCCATCAACTCGCCCGTCTCAGTTGACCTGCCTGGAAGTCTGCTGCCCCCGCCTGTAAGTCTGTTGACCCGCCTAGATGTCCACCACCCTCGCCTGGAAGCCATCGGCCTGCCCCTCTCTGTCGCCCCCACCCCCGCATTCGCCGTGTGCCTGTGTCCCGAGCCGGCCGCGCCCGCTCCTGGGCCTACTCCATCTGATCTCCCGCCCCTGCGCCCCTGGGTCTGCTCCGGCTGCCCTCTGCCGCCCTACTCCCAGTTCGTCGCTGCTCTCTCTTCTCTCTTCTGTGTGCTGATGTGCTCTGTTAGTATGCTTTGTGTGTGCTGATGACTGGGATCTAGCTGCTGCTCTAGTACATGTGTGGGATGACTTGTTCTAGTGTTGGCTTTGCATCTTGCTCCCTGTGAAGCTAATGTTCACAAGAAACTTGAAGCATGATATCCTGTTAGTGTTAGCACTTAGCAGTGGCACATATCCAGTATAGCACAATGGCTTTGCATCTTGCTCTAGTACATGTGTGGGATGTCTTGACTTTTCAGCTAGACTTTTAAGAGCTGTCTGAGAGCGTCTTTGTTGCACAAACTCAATCCTGTTACTGTTAGCACTTAGCACATGTCCAGTATAGCACATATCTTGTTAGTGTTAGGCTGTTAGCACAGTATGATAGCACATATTCTGTTACTTGAAGCATGTTGTGCATTTACGATCTCGATGAGTTTGCATTGGATGACTTTTGAGAGATGAGAGAATTGAAACTTTGAGAAATGAGAGAGTTCTTTGTCTTTTGTGCTACATTTACATTTCTATTTGTCTTATGTGCTACATTGACATTGCTATTTGTCTTTTGTGCTACATTTACATTTCCTAATATCCTAGATTATAACTGTTGAGCTACATTTACATTGCCATTTTCTAATATCCTAGACTATAATGTGTGTATTCACCATGTGTGTATTGTGTCACCACGCCACGCGCCAAGGCGATGTAAAGTTGTGAAGGTGGTGGGTCGCCACGCCTCACCACGCCGCCGTAACAACCATGTATGTATTTGTGGTGGAAATGGCCTTCTGAACCTGGAGCTTTGAAACTAGCCATTGGTGATAGTTTGTTAAATGTTGATTAACTGTCGTTGCATTTAAATTCCAGCAGGTCCCAAGCCAGCAACTGATCATAGTCTTTCTTCATTTGTTCTTGGGGTCTTCACTATTTTTTACCCACAAATTATATCTCTCTATTGTCCCTAAATTTTTCACCTTCTGTCTGCAAAATTACCTTTTCTTCGACTTATTTAACACCATGCAATGCAGGTACATGCTCTCTCGGGCATCTGTTCCACGTCATGCCATTATTAAAAAGCTTGCAGGAGAGGATATTGCGCATTTAGACGACCTTATTGCAGTTCTTGCAAAATTGTCTGGGGGAGCACGAGTGCCTCTAGAGTATGTAAAGTACACTGACCGTCACCGGAACAAGGTAAGAAATTTAATAGCAGTTTTATCATGATAAATGATACCTTATCTTCTGTGCATCCTATTAAAAATTTGAGTTTTGTTCTTCAAATTAAACTAATTATTTTTATTTATGTGGCCAGTCTGTGCTGGTGACAATTGATCAGCATGAATGGTATGCACCTCCTCGGTTATATACTCGAAATGATGCAACTGGCCTGTGGACTGCAAAACCAGCTATACCACTGGAATCTCCATTTATAGCTTCAGCTTACCATGCTAGTCATGTCGATACAAACTCAAACTCCGTTTCATCTTTAGCTGAATCTAGCCCTATGGATCTCAAGTGCCAGTATGATTCTGAGAATTTGGCAGATGGATGCATCAAAATGCAAACTGATGATGAGATTGTTGTAGACGGATCTCACTCTAGCGAAGATTCTCTTGTTGAGAAAAAAAGGCGACGTGTGGATGAGGAGATAGCTGCAGAGGGAACTTTACCATCATTTGGAGATCTAGAGGATGTAAAAGGCAGTGCTTTGAGGCATCCTTCCAATGCAGAAGGCTCTGACATTGTTCGAACAATATCGAGTAATGCGTCATTGGCAGAGCAAGTAATTGAACCAGCCCTTGTAATGTTTGAGGTAAGCAACATATACATTTTGATTTACAATGGAACTTGCATTTTATAGTCATGGTCTATCATTTAGCATTTCATGTCTAGGCTAGGGTACTAGATTCTGTATTGCTGCAAGCCAATGCATATATGATTACAGGCTAGAAACTGCATAAGCTTTCCCCTGAGTTGTGCTGTGAAAGCTGTGTGGAAAATGATAAAATGAAAGCTTCACGTATTGATCCTTTCGAGGTAGGCTGAAGCTTAAGTTACCCCAGATATGCATAGTATGTTGTTTTGATAGCGATGGCCTATGAATATGATTTAGGTTTAAATCTACTGTAATCTTAATACACATTTGTGTGAGCGGTTTAAGCTTTCTCACCTACTTTTGTTGACAAGCTCCAATAATAGGAACTTTACATTTACACTGGTGGCGCAGGTTGATTGTACTTCGGTTTGGGGAAAAATTGAGAGCTAGCATGTCAGAAAATATTGGACTAATGTCTTATTTCGAAATGAACTTTTCAATAATGAAGTGCTTCGTGTTTTTGTTGTTCCATAGATTCTCCAAATAAGCTGAATATAGTGATAATGAACTGATGATATCTTCTGATATCGTGCAAGCCATTACCTGTATGACAAAGATGCACCACCAGTAAAGTTGTAAAAATATCCTATTGTTTTTCCTTGGTGCTAACCGTTGAGCTATTTTCTATATAATCTCTATTCCTTCACTTGCTTCACAATTTTTCAAGTCGAATTGCTTTTGGAGCAGTGAGTTTTGCACTCCTGCTAATTGTTGAACCATGATGCAACTTAAGCGACCTGTATTTGTTGGTTTTGACTTTTGCACTAGTGACTTGTGTTTCTTGTTCAAAACCTGCTGTCTTACCTCTACTTTTTCAGGTGCATGTGCCGCCAGTTTGCATGCTTGATGGAGTGCACTCCCAACATTTCTTTGGAACCGGGGTTATAATACACCATTCTGACTGTCTGGGCCTGGTTGCTGTTGATAGGAATACAGTTGCTGTATCCATCTCCGATATAATGCTTTCTTTTGCTGCATATCCTATTGAGATACCAGGAGAAGTACGGGTTTGTTCTGTTCTCAATTATAAAAGCTAAGGTGTACAAAATTTCAATTAAAATATTGTTATCCATATGTTGCTTTTCAGGTTGTTTTTCTGCACCCTGTTCACAACTTTGCATTGGTGGCTTATGATCCTTCTGCACTAGGAGCTGGAGCATCTGTTGTCCGGGCTGCTAAGCTTCTTCCAGGTTTGTTTTCTTTTAGAGTGTCTCCATGTATTTCCAATACTATTTATAGAAGCTTGTTTGTACGTTTTTCACTTTGTATTATTGTTGAGATTAATCATGTTATACCATTAAAAAAGTGTAAACAGTCACTGAACTTTTCATTTTCCATTTGGCATGTCACGATCAAGTGATCCGTTTGCAATTTAAAAAAAAAAACATTTGGTTTTCTGTATATGTAGAACCTGCTTTGCGTCGAGGAGATTCTGTCTATCTAGTTGGGCTAAGCAGAAGCTTACAGGCAACATCAAGGAAATCAATCATAACTAATCCTTGCACAGCTGTTAATATCGGGTCAGCTGACTGCCCACGATACCGTGCAATAAATATGGAGGTTATTGAGCTCGATACTGGTACTTTCTATAGACATTTCACTGAGTATCTTTCTATAGACATTTCACTGCATATGATCATGTTTCAGTTTTTTTGGTTGACTACATTGTAAAAAATTTATTTTAGATTTTGGTAGCACATTTTCGGGTATATTGACCGATGAGCAAGGAAGAGTTCAAGCATTATGGGCAAGCTTTTCCACCCAGGTTAGTTTGCATGAGTCGTTTGTTTTAGGGTCTGTTTGTTTGAGTTTTTTCTTTTGGTTTTTCTGAAAAGCTGTGCTTTTAGTTTTGTTGAAAAATTACTTTTGGATTTAGCTGTTGGGTTTTATAATATTTTTTTGGCTTCTCAGTACACTACTCAGAAAAGCTACTCTCAACTAGCTTACCAGCTTCTAGTTTATTCCCTCAGAAGTAGGCTTCTGGTTTCTTCAAAAGTCACTTTTCAGCAAACCTGTTGCTTCTAATAGAAGCAAAAGTCAGAAGCAAGCTGAAACAAATAGGCCTTTGTTTGTTTTCTGCTTCTGCTACTGCCAGAAGTCAGAAGCCAGAACAAATGGGGTTTTAGAGAAGTGGCTTCTGCAGAAGCCAGAAGGTTGCTTCTGAGGAAAATGATCTAAAGTTGAGAAGCTTGCTGAGAGATGTTTTTCTGAGAAGCTATGTGCTGAGAAGTCAAAAATTTGTTGTAGAAGCCAACAACTTATTTCCAAAAGCAGTTTTTCAGACAAGCCAAAAGAACAGTTTTTCAGAAAAGATCAAAAGCAGAAACCCAAACAAACAGGCCCTTAGTCTCTTTCCTATATAATGATGTTGGCATGCTCCCAGGAACATATACTAAAAAGAAAAGAACAAAACAGCGGCTTACACGCAAGGTTAGCCGCGTGATATCTCTAACATCAAGTAAATGGGCGATAGAAGGAAAAATATATTCACCACTAGTAAATGAACATGAACCCCAATTGTTAAACATGTCTTTCTACTAAACCTGATGAATTTTGTTAGTCATACCAGCAACTGAAACTCGTACCTAATTATATGAATTTTGTTAGTAATTACCAGCCATTACATGTCATAACCTACATATGCATCTAATTCTTGATTTTTTAAAATATTGTTACCATAATTAGTCGTTTTCTTGTTGTTCTGTGTACTAAGTACTAACTGGTGTCTAACTCAATTGTTTTTTCCAGCTCAAATATGGTTGCAGCAGTTCAGAGGACCATCAGTTTGTTAGAGGTATACCGATATATGCAATAAGTCAAGTCCTTGAGAAGATTATCTCTGCTTCTCAAGGACCTTTTCGGCTTATCAATGGAATAAGGAGGCCAATGCCATTTGTCAGACTTTTGGAGGTGGAACTTTATCCAACTTTGCTCTCCAAGGCGAGAAGTTATGGATTGAGCGACAACTGGGTGCAGGTAATCAGATCTGTCTTTCAATAGGCTGGAGTTAGTCTGCCTGATCTGCAAACATGATCATATTGTTGCCTAATGACTTTTAAGTTTCAATGCGAAATACTACCGCACATATTTTATTTCTGGTTAAATTTTGATGATCCACCTACTCTTTCTTACTAACTCCTCTGCAGTTATCTGTTAATGAGCACCTCAAGTAATTGTCAAATTTGGCATATGGTCCCTTTTCTCCTGTGTTACCAGCAAATAAAGAAGCTTTGGTTTACATGAAATATTTAATATTCCAATATGATTATGCTTCCAGGCTCTTGCAAAGAAGGATCCTGTGCGTAGACAAGTCTTGCGGGTGAAAGGTTGTTTGGCTGGATCAAAAGCCGAAAATCTCCTAGAGCAGGGAGATATGATTCTTGCTATCAATAAGGAGCCAATTACATGCTTCCTTGACATCGAGAAGGCTTGCCAAGAGTTGGACCAATCCGTTGGATCAGATGGAGTGCTTAACATGACAATATTCCGTCAGGTCAGGATGACCTAAAAGAAATGAACTTTTTTGACAATAAGAAATAAATCGATAAAATAAAACAGTGGTATAGGTTGTAACTCTTAACGTTTGAGCAGGGAAAAGAAATCGACCTTATTGTTGGAACTGATGTAAGAGATGGCAATGGTACAACACGAATGGCTAATTGGTGTGGATGCGTTATCCAGGATCCTCATTCAGCCGTGCGTGCACTTGGCTTTCTGCCAGAAGAAGGTCATGGTGTTTATGTTGCTAGGTGAGACTCCTTTACAAACTTGTGTATGCAATATTAGGAACATCTCTTATCATTAATAAGCTTCGCTTCAACTTAATATTTGGAGCTGAAAGCCTTTAGCTACTAAAGATTTTGATGGCTATCACCCAGCAATAATTTACTGGATAGGTTCTTTTTTCCAGTTGTGATGGATTTATGCTGTTTCCAATTCATTCTGTACCTGTATCTGACATTAGAATTAGATGAAAACTTGTTGCTGAATGCTGAGTGCTCATTAAGTGCACCATATAGAGGCTGCATTTCTGTTATGCGTTGATACCAATTAACAGATACCCTGAAAAAAAGTGGAGCTTATAAAGTTGTGAATGG